>NW_005367989.1:1790222-1841136 GCF_000412655.1 Myotis brandtii
GAGAGGGCACAGGCCGGGCTGGGGGACCCTCCCTCCCCCGCCCCCCGAGTGCACAAATTTTTGTGCACCGGGCCTCTAGTATTTAATAATGCAAATTAAATGATGTTCATTAAAAGAGGGAAGAGTAGTAGGTAGATTTTTGAAATGGTGAAGAAGCCCATTGCAAGATCCAAAAGAAAAAGGAAACATGAAAATAGCAACATTGTGTATTAAATATTGAGGAAAGGATACTTACTGGTAGGACAAAGTAAGGAGATAATTTAATACAGTACAGATCTGATCCAGTATAAAGAAGGATTTTTTTAAAAATTGAGCTGCACTTATGGGAACAAACTTGGGAATTGGTGATTGTTCAAACACAGCTGGTATAAACATTTGACAGATATTGTCAAGGAAATTCAAGCTTCCAATGGGTTATGAGCGGATGACCTTTATCATCCCTCTAACCTTGAAATCCTGTGATTAATCTATGAAATAACTTTGTTGACTTTATTTATATTAATGACAGAAAAAGGAGAAATACAGAAAAACAGAGCCTAGATGCCAGGAATATAACTACAGGCAAATTCAAAAGGGAAAAATAAAAAGAACAGTAAAGTTGAGATAAGGGGGGAAAAAGGAAAGTCCAAAATGAAATGCCTATTATACTAGCCATTGCTAGAGGAATGTATTAAGATTGATTCCTGTGCGGTATCTCTCCAAAAGAAACACAAAAAAATATGCTATATCCTTGATATTACAGAGACATAGTTAAAATAAGGAAATGGTAGCAGAGAGGATTCAAAATATCAAAGAGCTCTGTTTATAAGAAAGGCATAAACACCATAAAGAGGAGATAGGTGACATTAATGATGATGGAAGACATAATATTTTATAAGAGAAATGGCGGTATTAGAGTTCTGGCTGACAAAAGGAAATGGTTTTGGCAAATTTTGCAATATGGACAAAAATAGTAGAAAGATAATTCTTAGACAGGATGACATGGTGAGAAGTACATTTTAGGATAGGTTTTCTGAAAATGACAAAAGCTGGAAATGATAAGACTATTGATCACAAGGGATTTTAATTGGCCAGAAATTGTTTAGAGACTATGCTACAGAAAAAAAAATAAGTAAAACTTGTTTCCCAAATGTGCTGAAATGTGTTTACAGCCTTACATAAATTATTGAACAATCAACACCCTGAAAGCACATTTACACTTTCGTCCTTGGAAATGAATCAAACGTGGAACGAGGAAGGCTGGAGCAGAGATGTTGTAAAATGATTTCAGGCTGTCTGCATTTACAGTCTAATGGGCTGAGTGGGATTAAGATGTGGCTTTAAGGTTGGCAACACTAACCTCTTTATGTCTCATCTTTCTCTTTGTGCAGTAAAGGGTCTAACTAAATGGGCTCTCTGTTTCTCACAGCTCCAGGGTTGAAGGTGATGGTTGTCAGTAATGGCCATGTAATATTCTGTTGATCCCAATCTAACTTTTTTAACTTAAGCCTCAGTGTGATAACTTATCATGCTCATGTCTTTATGCTTCCATTTATACTAATTTGAAACTTGACTCTTTTCAGCACATTCAGAGGTACTTATTCCTTGGCCTACACCTGCAAATCTCATATTTCACTGATTGTTATTCAGGTCCTACCTAGTAACTATACTCTAATGAGTCTGAAATTGTTTTCCATCTGTTATTCACGCCATCACTCACAGTGGTTACATTAGCCTTGGGGCCATAAAGTAGACTTTTGAACACATGTTAGTTCTCTATTGCTGCATAACAAGAGTGAGAGATGGCTGAAATGAGGGGCGGGCGGGGGGGAGGTCACTGAAAGTTGCTATAGGTAGTTTTAATTTTTAAGTGCACTCCAGATTCCTAACCCAGTCCTCGTCCTTTGTGCCTCCTCCCCACTCCAGCACTAAGAGCGTGGAGGGCACATTTCACCCCTATGGAAACAGAGGGCCCCTTTCTGCAGAAATGGGATTAACCATCTGGGAAAGCTTATGGCTTCAGCTGTGGGTATTTGGGACCTTCAGAGGAAAGCCATTCTTACTCTGGCATTTTGGACAACCTGAAGTTTCCATCCCGTGTCCTTCCTGCACAACTCTGTTGACGGGCACACCCTGCCGGCGCCCCAATGATCAGAGTGCACACAGTGTGCCCAGAGCAATGCCCTACAGGTCAGAACACTCACCTGGTCACAAAGCAGGAGTGACACATAAGCGGCGAGAATTACCTGGCATTAGCATTCACATAAGAGAAAGACCAAGGTAAACTATATCAAAAAAGAAACTGACCCTGTAGGAAACATTTTTCAGGAAACAGAAGTACACTTGAAAAATAAAACTACCAGCCCTAGCTGCTTTGGCTCAGTGGATAGAGCATCAGCCTGCGGACTGAAGGGTCCCGGATTAAATTCCAGTCATGGGCACATGCCCAGGTTGTGGGCTTGATCCCCAGTGGGGAGTGTGCAGAAGGCAGCCAATCAATGATTCTTTCTCATCATTGATGTTTCTATCTCTCTCTCTCCCTCTCCCTTCCTCACTGAAATCAATAAAAACATATTTTAAAAAATAAAATAAAATAAAACTACCAAACACTGAGATGGTAATAGAGAGCTTTAGTATAAGGAAGGTAAAGCCTTATCTTTATAGTAGGGAATCAGCAAGTATTCTCTAAAGTCAAAAACAAAAAAATCAAGAGAGCTTTATGCTGAATGTGCTGTTATAGGGATAATTACTAAAAGGAATTAGTAAAGCCCAGCTGGCATGGCTCAGTGGTTGAGCATCAACCTATAAACCAGGAGGTCACGGTTAGATTCCTGATCAGGGCATGAGTCAGTTTACAGGCTTGATCCCCAATGTGGGATGTGCAGGAGGCAGCCGATCAATGACCTTCTCTCATCATTGATGTTTCTGTCTTTCTCTTCCTCTCTGAAATATAAATAAAAATATTTTTTTTTAAAAAAAGGAAATTCATGAAGAACAGGTTACCTCTATAAATCAGGATGTGGAGTAGGGAAAGTGGGGCAAGAAACTTTCACCAGAATTCTTCCTATGCAATTTAACTTATTACTGTGTCACTTAAATTAAAAATTTATTTAAATTGAAAAGAAAATACTTTATGCAGGGATATGCTCATGAGGTAGAGAGAATCTCCCAGTGGGGTGCAGAAAATCAAATGGCCCTCTGTGGACAAGGTGAACATGAACCTTCACCTGACAAGCAGAGATTCTACCCCCCCTCCCCCACCACACACACACACACACACACCACGCCCAGGAGAGATGTCTGGAGACAATCAAGCCAGCCCTTGGGACCCACTTTCATTTATTCTTTTTTAAAAGATTTTAACTTCTTTGTATGGCTGAATAATATTGCATTGTATGTATACAATCCAAAGGTTTCTAGTACATTCACAGAATTGTGCAACTACCTCCATAATCAATGTTAGAATATTTTCACCAAAAAGAAATCCTGTACATTTTAGCACTCCCTCCCTCCCCCCACTTTCCACTTCTTCTCCAGATCCAGGCGATCACTAATCTTCTGTCTCTATAGATTTGTCTATTATGGAAATGTAATGTAGATGGAATTATACAGACTTTTGTGTCTGCTTTCTTTTGCTCACTATGATGTTTTCAGATCCATCCATGTTGTAGCATGTATCAATAATTTATTTTTTTAATTCTTGAATAATATTCCATTACCACATAATACCACATTTTGGTTGTCCTGACTTTCATTGATGGGCATTTGGGTTGTTTTCACGTGTCGGCAGTTATAAGTACTGCAACTGTAAACATTTGCATATAAGGTTGTTTAAGGACCAATTTTCAATTCTTTTGGGTATGTATCCAGGAGTAGAATTGCTGGGTCATATAGTAATTCTTTTCTTCTTTAATGTTTTTATGAAATCTATTGGGGTGACATTGGTTAATAGGTTTCAAATGTGGATTTCTATGTTACAAGATCTGTATATTGCACTGTGTGTGGGGACCCACTTTCAGTCGAAGAACACCATCCACTTAAAAGTTCCTTGAGTTAAAGACCGAAGTTCCACAGAAGTCAACTGAGCTGACCACCTCCTGAGTTTATCTTGGGGCCAGCTGAGACTGAAGCTGTTTTAGAGGGCTGGTGGGCCCAGGGCCAGTGAGTGAATAATATTTATCAAGGCTCTATAATGAGCCAGGCATGCTGCTAAAACACTACACATAAAGTGGGAAGCAAGACAGAGCAGTCCTTGTCCTGTTTGGTCTAACCCTGGGCCAGGCTATGTTCTGAGCTTCTACACATACTAACCCTATGAGGTAAGTACTCTTATCATCCCCATATTACATATGGGGAAACTGAGGAGTCAAGGCTACATTAAGTCACTTGGCCAAAATCACATGACTAGTAAAGGGCAGAGCCAGGATTTGGGGAAAGGCAGACGTTAAACAACTACTCCGGAGTGTGGTAGGTGTTATGAAGAAGTGCGCGATACGGACGCAGTGGACAAGGGGACAACCCCGTGTGAAGAGCCAAGAGAAGCCAATTTGCAGCCTCTGTTTTTCCTTTTCAGTTGTTCTTTTCAGTGTCCCCTTCACTCTCAATTTCTGCTGTGACAGATTCCTTCAACTGTAACCAAAGGTCCTGTGCGTCCAGGAAAATGCTTCATCCCTTACTTACTACGTCTCACTTTGGAACTCAGATCTTTTCTCCCTGGTCGACACTTGATGGATTTCCTCCTTGCTAAACACCGTCTTCTTCTTCACTTGCTTTTCATTACTTGATGCCTGTATATTCAACTTATCCCCTACAACACTAGTAATGCTTGATGACACCACTTTACATTTCATATTAGCTACTAATTGCCAGAAAGATGTGGCTTGACTGAAGTCAGCCAAATGCGGGGAAGCCAGTGCACACAAGATGGTCACGGGAAGAGAGCCACCGCATTCTGAGAATGTGAGTTTTCTTTCCCTTCAGTCATTTTTTTCTTCCCCCGAGCAAATCCTGTGCCTTGTTAAGGTTTATAGATCTTGACATGCCTGTGGTGAGTTTAACAGATTTTATGGCAACTGCATTTTATTTTCTTTTTCTCTTGATAATGAGGAAATGGCACATGAAGTAAGGATATCATGTAAACAGAATCTTTGAAAAAAAATAGTTTGACATAAAGTGGCATTTCGCCTGCAATGCAAATGAATGAATTAAATTTTTCTAAGAGCGGACCCTCCTGTTAAAGTATATGAGGCTAAGAAAAATAAGAGATGATAGTAATACTTTTTGAAGAAAAAAAGAACTATCTACACTAAAAATATGCTTGCAAAGAAAATTTATGGAAAGGTTGCAAGTAAAAATAATGTGTCCCTTAGTTAAATATACTGTTTTCAAAGTCAGAAACAAGCACAGAATCATAAAATAGACATATATTGCAAAAACATCTCCAGCATAAGCGTTTTCAGCATGAGAAATATCATGTTCCATTAAGCTTTGAACAAATGGATGTGTTTTCTTTCTAACTGCTGCACAGAGATGGGAAACTGTATTCTACAGTGGAAGCATATGTGGCCTGGATTGAGACATTTTCCCAGGTCACCACCGTGTGATCCAGAAAATACTGAGTTAAGAGTCGGAGAAGCGCCGAAACCGGTTTGGCTCAGTGGATAGAGCGTCAGCCTGCGGACTGAAAGGTCGCAGGTTCGATTCAGGTCAAGGGCATGTACCTGGGTTGCGGGCACATCCCCAGTAGGAGATGTGCAGGAGGCAGCTGATCGATGTTTCTCTCTCATCGATGTTTCTAACTCTCTATCTCTCTCCCTTCCTCTCTGTAAAAAAATCAATAAAATATATTTTAAAAAAAAAGAGTCGGAGAAGCATGGGTTCTAGTTGGGTCTCAGTCAGTAATTACAGAGCAACTTTAAACAAATCATTGAACATTTATGGGCCTCTGTCTCTTCACCTGTAAAGTGAGACCATTTAATTACATGATCTGTGAAGCCAATTCCATATTGAATCTGATAATTCTCTGACCTCATTTAACCTAATTACCTCTTTAGTGGCTCTGTCTCCAAATACAACCACACTGGGGGTTAGGGCTTCAACATATGAATCTGGAACACAAACATTCAGTTCAGAACAGGTAGGTAGGTAGATAGATAGATAGATAGATAGATAGATGATAGATAGATAGATTCATCACTTTCCCTTTCCTACCTTCACTTATTATTAAAGCCCTCCTTGGCCACCATTTCAGCTAAGCCCCTCCCCATTACCTACTTACTCACACTGTATTGTATATGCTATATTATTGGTTACTGGGTTTATCTCCCCTTCTAGTCAATGAGTTGTTTGATAGAAGAGATATTTACTCGTTATTTAACCATATCCCTGGTACAGGTTAGGTACACACTGAATATTTAATGATGAGATGAATGAAAGACATGGGTGTGCAGGATCCCTTTGCCACTATTTCTTAGCTGGGTGACCTTAAGCTAATTTTATTATTTAAATAATATGACTCTCAGATTACGGGCTATAAAATGAAGGTAGTGCTGTATAATCTTCAGGGTTGCTGAAGGGATTCTGTGAAGAGTATATGAGTTATACACCTGAAATTAATATAATGTTATATGTCAACTGTACCTCAATAAAAGAAATTTTTAAGAGGATATGAAAGTGCCTGGCACAGTGCCTGGTGTATTGTAGGAGCTCAATATATGCTACTTTTCCTTCCCCATAAATTTGAGATGGAACTAATCGCCAAAAAGGTATTGAATTTTTAAAAAAGTACAAAGCCTACTTATTCAAATTTATGAAAGATTAAACAGAACATGTTCTCACTAGCTATGGCTAATCTAATTTCATTTTTTATATTTTCAAGAACTGTGCTAGTTCATTGCCTGAAGAAATAACAGCTTTATACACAACAAGGATGAACTTTCTGGTAGTTAAAAGCACTCTAAAGAATCACTATAGTTAACCCAGACAACTGAAGCACCTCCAAAAGGAGCCTTTTAACGGAGTGACTAAAGATTCCCAGCAACATGTTTAAATGCTTGTAAGAATGAACATCCCAAAGGGGCAGGTTTTTAAACATTTACGAGTGTATGAATGGTGCGTAGCACAAGATGAAGCAGGGATTGGCAACCATCCAGCAGGAGCTGCTCTCCGCTGCCCGGCAGCCCCTGAAAGAGCAGCGAGCAGGGCCACCCATCTTCCCTGGACCTGTCAGAGTCGCAGTCGCCACATCCACTACAACCTCCCCGTGCGAATTAGACTTCCCTGTTACAGATCTCAGAAACTCACCAGTTATCTCAGACAGCAAGTGGATACTTTGAAGAAATCTAAAGGAAGAACAGAGAAGCAGGATCAAGCAGGAACAAAGTGAGCAAAGGCATGGCCAAGACCCCACCATCAAAACCACCTCCTTAGCCCTGGCTGGTGTGACTCAACTGGAGCATCATCCTGTATACCAAAAGGTGGCGGGTTCGATCCTGGTCTGAGCACATACCCAGGTTTTAGGGGAGTTCAATCTCCCACATGGGAGGCAACCAATTGATCTCTCTCTTTCTCTCTCTCTCTCTCTCTCTCTCTCTCTCTCTCTCTGTCTCTCTTTTTCTCCCCACACACCCCCTGCCTCCATTTCAAACCACTCTCTCTCTCCTCTCTCTCTCTGTCTCTCTTTTTCTCCCCACACACCCCCTGCCTCCATTTCAAACCACCTCCTTAGACAGTCACCACTAGAAACTGGCCCTACTGAACTCAACCCCTTTCAAAACTACTACCTACCTCTTTAGGCCTCTCCCTCAAGAACTAGCTGTACTCTTGAGAAGCAATCAGCAATTATTTTCAGCAAAATATCTTTACTGTCTGGGGTTCTGGCTTCCATAAGATAAAAATAGGAAATAGTTTAATTTTTCATGGGGGAAAGGGACCATGTTTCTCACCTATTTCAGGAATCCCTCAGACTTAACGAATATTGGGCCGCTGTGGGGCCAAATGGCCACTGTCTATTACAGGACCTTTTATTCTCCTTGTTTCACAGTTGAAGAAACTTGCCAAGAGAACTCAGTAAATGGTGCAAGTTCATTTCCTACCTTTGCATTACACTTTTCACTGTACTCACTGACTAATCAAGTTTGAGTTTTTGAAGTTGAATTTATCAGCTTCCTGCCAAATCACTTTATTGTTCTATAAGGACATTGTCTAGGATTCGTAATTATTCTAGTTCTTCTCCCCCTTAACTGCTTTTCTTTTCCCTTTGAAAGTATTTTTCAGACACTATACATCTGAGAATTTGCATCTTCTTCATACAAGAATAAATTGCAGGAACAATACCCTGAAGTTACATGAAAATACACAAGCTGAGGTTCAGCCAAAGGGCCCAGCTCACTCAGAGCCATTGTACGCGTGCCTCGGGATGCTTTATTATTCAGCTAAGTGAAGCCAAGTGTCTCACCCTGTCAACTGAAAGGTCATTTAAATGGATAGCTGCATGTGTGACTTTAATCACATAAACCTGGGATCAATTATGGAAGTTAGTCAATCCTAAAATTTTACTTACTACCTGATACAGATGTTTGCCTTCACTTTTAGATTTCATAGTCAGCTGGAAAATTTGTTTAACTATCTCCCAAGATAACCATTGCCAGCTATAATTTTTTTATGCCACGAGCTTGCAGCAGTTTGGAATCTGCTATAGATCTTGTCACCTCTAGGGACAACTAAAGTTATGAAAGAACCCTGCTGTGAAAAAAATAACATAGGATGGATCACTCAAACCCATTTTTACTTTACTTTTCTTCCTTCACTCTAAGTGCTAAAAATAAACATTCACCCCTCTGACAGTCTTCCTGACTAAGAAAAAATTTTTAAAGGTAGCCCTTTGACACAGTTCAAGCCAAAGACTTCTATGTGTGTCTAGGAAAGTCTCTGATTCCCTGATGCTGGCACCACCCCTCTCTACTTCCTCTTTTCTTCTTGCCTGGAATACACATGTATTAACAGGAGCTGCAGCAACCATCTAGGGACCATGAGAGACCGATCTAAAATATTACTTCTAATTAAGGCCCTAGTCTCAGTCAGCTATAGATTTATTTTGAAAACTGGTCTAAAGTCATCAAAACCTGCTAATCAAGCAAAATAATTTATTGTAAAATCATTGTTCATCATTTAAACGCTCACTTTTTAATGCTGGAAAGGCCTTTGGCATATAAACTTCAATATTCTATATTGCTTTCTTTGACCCCTTTCCTGAACAAAATACTCCAACAGTTTCTGGTATTTGTGGACTAAAATCCATCTCCTTGCCATTGCCCAACAGGCCTTCTCTTCAGCCTTATTGAATGCTTTCTCCAACCCATGCTACCTTTCAGCCATGTCACTCCTTTCTGTTCCCAAGTCTCAGAGCTCCTACCGTCCCTGGAATTTTGCCTCAGCATTCTCTTCCCACTTTCTTCTAATGACAGATTCTTTCCCTTTCTTCAGGCCTTGGCATGAACATCCCTTCCTCAAAGCAGCCTTCCCTGACCACACAACTACCACAGCCTCAACACAGTGTTCATTACATTTATAGCACCTTCCAAATCAGTCATTTTAGTCATTTCCTAATGTATTTATTTGTTTATTCATTGTCTCTCTCTATCCTATTAAAATATAAGTCCATGTGAACAAAGATTTAGCCTATGTCCTTGGAAATGTAACCAATAGATCAGAAAATGAATTGCTTAATGGGTTTTTTATTCTTCAGCCAGGTGATAACATCTCCAACTACCTGTCTGTAAAATCATGCATGAAATTAGCAAGAATAATAACAGCTAATGGCAATGTAGCTCTTACTATGTGCTAGGCAATGTGATTGCTTTACATGTACTTACTTATCTTCACAATAATTGCGTGAGGTAGGTCCTATCATTGTAATTCCATTTTATAGATGAGAATGAGAAAGGTTGCTAAGGTCACATAGCTGAGAAGTGGCAGAGTTGGGGCTGACTTCTAGGCCATGTGGCTGCATAGTCCTTCCTCACAAACATTCACCTTCTCTGACTGCCTTCCTGATTTAAAAAAAAAAATAGCCCTGCTGCTGACTTAGTCTCCCAGCAATAACTCCCTTGCACTGCTGGTGCTTGGCTGATTATGAAATTCTTTCATATGTGTTATATTGGATGAATAAGATTAAAAATTTGCCAGTGATATTATTAATCATCCTTTGCAACATATGAGAAAACTAAGGTGAAGGGATATTAAGTGATTTACTCAAGATATAATAGCAATTGGTAGAGGTGAGGTGTGGCCCAGGAGTTCTGATTCCTGGTTCAGTCTTCCTTCTTTAGCACCATGCTGCCCATGGGCCTAACACGGGTTCCACATGGTGGGTAAAGAATCCATTTCCAATGAATGCTTGGTTTCTTTCATATATTATGGTAATCAACAGTGTTCATTGGCTTAAATTGGCTTAAAAGAATTTTTTAGATGCAGTCATGTCACTACTTGTTTACGTGATCATATCTCCCCAAACATAATCACTTACATAATGAATATGAAAGCAGTTGGAAGCTGTAAGGCACTTTACAAGTGTGAGTATATCAGAAGCCACTGATTTTACATCAGTAACCATTTTGATGTGTAGCCGTCCTCTGCTCCCATTTACAAGTTCTTAAGAGCAAGAACTGTGGATAATGCTTGGTTTTGCTAAGAGGTCATGACATGTTTATTGGTGCTTATTTAGAGATGCAGAGAAGGCAGTTTCCACTTCAGCAAGTTTTTTCTTCCTTTCTGAATCAGAGTCAACAATCCTAAAAGTTTTCAATGATTTTAATTTCTCATACATTAATTCATTCTGTCAAACAACAACGTTACCAGGTGCCTGCTGCAGTCTGGCCCCATGCTAGGCACCAAGGAATACAAGGATTGCAAGATATGGGTCTTATCCCCAGGAAGCTAATTCTCAAGCTGTGGAGATGCACTGGAAACAATCAGGGAGCAAACATGAGACAACATACAATTCATGGTGAATGCTGTGGTGGACACAATGTAAGAATTTAGTAAAGGAAAAGGAAGAGACTTCATCAACAGACAGGATACTTTCTGCACATATACCTGTGAGATATACATAAACTTGGTATTTTCAGGTTTTCAGTATACATAGAACTAAGTCAATGACTCAAATGGGGTGAACAGTAAGGTTAATACATGCCTAAGCGATGAGTATGTATTTGGCTAGAGTAAGTGGGCAGGCAGACATGGGAAGTGTATTATCCTTTGACTGGAGACTGAAGAGCAGCATTCTGAGATGTTTAGTATAATGTGAACAAGCCCATGTGTACAGAACTCTCACAAAGTTCCATCCTTAAAGTCTGGATACCTCCTAAGCCTCTTCTCATGTGTTTTATTAACTTCTTTGTCTCAAAGTCAAACACATATTTGAGCTCAAATGTTTTTGAACTATCAAGCTATATGTGTACTTGAAGATAGAATCTATTGTGCATACTGGTCGAATGAAGGAAATGGGAAGGAAAAAGATGACTTCCTGGTTTGAACAGCTAAAAAGATAGTGGGGGGCATTTCCTGAAATGGGGGATATAATTAGAGAAGTTGAAGGAAGTGATGAGTTTTGTTTTGAACATGTTGAGTTTGAAATGCAATAGGATATATACTGGGAATATATAAGAAGCAGGAGGACATACTGCTCTGAAGTTTAGAAGAATAGATCTTACGGACATTAGCATATTGGTGGCAGTTTAAGTTATAAAAATGGCTCACCCATGCAAAGTGTATAAGGTTTAAATTTTAAAGAATAAAATATTTAAGGGAAGGCATTGAAAGAGAGAGCTGAGACATGGTAACCAGAGAAGTAGTAGGCAACCAGAAATGAGTCTTTGAGAAATAAGAAGCAAGAAATAGAGTTTTAGAAAGAAGGAGACATCTATGGGATCAAACATACAGAGATCTAGTAAGGTAATGACTGAAAACTGCCCATTGTACTGGACAAATGAGAGATATTAGTGACATTGGCAAGAACCATTTCAGTAGAGAAAGATAAAAAAATAGTAAATGAAAGGACCAGGAAATTAGATGTACCATCCTAATGTACACAACTAGAAAATATACCAAAAGGCTGCTTGAAGGTATCAAAAAACTAATAAAACAATGAAGAATTATGGGTCAGTATACGGAAGAAGACAGACCTCAAGGGTTGAGGCCAGTATGTGGGGCCACTTTTCTCCTAGGGACATTTGCTGCTTCCAGAGAGGTGAGCTAAGAACCAGAAAGCCCAAACAGAGCCATAATCGCCATGAGAAGAGAGGGGAATAAGGATTGGGGGACAAGGGGCTAACTTTGAATAAGTATCAAAGACCAGCACTATAGGAACAGGAGTGAACCAGTCATAGACAGGTCCTTCCTTACAAGGACTGAAACTCTGTTTAGAATTATCACTTTCTCTTAGATTAAGATTAAGATTGTTCCAGGCAGAAACAAATGCACATTTTTCTCTAGAGAAAGATAACACCATCCTAAGTGTCATATTTTTCTATAGTTTTCCCTAGAACTCGATCAAAAATAACTAGGCAGTATATGTGTTCACCAAAATATATACACAGGGATATCCTTAGCCACACTGCTTGTTAAAGGTCTAATCTGAACACTATAGTAATAGAATGCTAAATAAATTGTGGCATAATCACACAAGGGAATACTAATAGCAGTGGGACTGAACAAACCACAGCTACTGCATGAAATAGTATGGATGAATCTCACAAACAGTGTTAGTAAAGGGGAAAAAAAGCAAAACACATATTTTATATTTTGTTCACGTAAGTCTAAAAATCAGGCAAAACTCATCTGTGCCATGAGATGACAGAATAGTAGTTGTTCTTAGGTGAATGGAGGAGGAGAGATGAAAGAAGTACTTTCTAGAAAAGTTCAAAGGCTTCTGGGGTGTTAGTAATGATGTTTCTTGATCAAGGTGAAAGTTACTTGATCAAGTAGTAAAGTTTAGTTTGTGGAAATTTTAAATGCTATACACTTATATTGCACTTTTCTGTTTAAATATTATACTTCAATATTTTTATATAACAATTTATACAAGAGGATAAAGCAACACAATTAAATTCCTGAAAAAAAAGCACAATGTTTTCACTCAAAGAGGCTTGAATTAAATATTTTAGTTGTCATACACTTTAAAATAAGGTTTTCTGTTGAAGGAGATAAAAGATAAAACTGAGAATTTTTGAGCTCTGGAAGCTATGCAAAGAAAGAACAAAATGGAATTCTAGCCTGCAAAATATAAAAACCAAAATAAAGAATTCATGAGTGGATTTAGCAGAAGATTAAACACATTTGAAGAAGGAAATAATGAACTAGGAAATAAGTAAGAAATTATTCAGAATGAACTATGGAAATTAAAAAATGATGAAAAATATAGAAGAGAGGAAAGAGACATAAAAGATACAATAAGAAGTTCTAACATATTCTAACATGTGCAAATGGCGGAGAGACAATGGGTTAAAAACAGTATTTGAAAAGTTGACAACTAAGTGTTCTAAAATTGATTAAAAACATCAAACCAAACACTCAAGAAGAATGGCAAATCCCAAACAGAATAAACAAAAATATTTCTTTCAACACATCATAGTAAAACTGCCAGAGGCAAAGAAAAAAATCCTAAAAACAGAGAGAAAAGACTGATTACTGACTACTTTCCAAAAAGTCACAATTAGACTGACAGTTTATTTCTTATTATAAGAACTGGCAATAGAAGCCCAAAGAAAATGAAACAAAATATTTGTGCTAAAAGAAAATGACTGCTAACCTATAATTCTATATACTATAAAAGTAACTTTCACAAATGAATGTAAAAGTTAAACATTTTCAGAGAAACAAGACCAGAAAATTTCTCATCGGCAGACCTGCATTAAATAAAATACTAAAAGATGTTTTTCAGGCACGATGACAATGTTCCCAGTGAAAAATCAGGAATATAAGAAGAAATGAAAAGCAGCAAATGGCTTCAACAGAGTTCTGTTGGGATAGGACTCATCTACTCTTCCTTACTTATCAGTCATGCCTCTGTCCTCATCAGTTGTGTAGGGCAGACTGTGGTCAAGCTCATCTTCCTCAGCCTCACCTTGTGTGACTGTGGACTCCCAGGAAAGCCTCCATCCTGATGAACATATGTCCAAAAACAATTTAAGCCTCTAAAATGGGTCTAGGCAATTCCAAGTCAAAGACTCCAAATAAGAGTGATTTCCTTAGGGAACAAGTTAATTCCTCTGAAATTTCAATCCCATTTTAATCGGACAACAAGGATGTGAGCAACAAAGTTGTCGGCCTCTAACAGTCTTACTCTCATTCCAACCGACTGGATCATTGGGGAGCAGTCTCTGCCTGAAGCTACTAATGATGCCCAAGAGGCCATCCTGCCAGATGCCTAACACCTCACTAAGGTTGTTGGTTTTCTCGAGCATGTCTAGCTAGATCTGTGCTTAATGCAGCTGGTTTTCTTCACTCTGAAGCCCAGTGTCCAGTTGCAGAGGTTGTGATTCAAATTCCACATGTTACTCTCTACTTTTCCTACTCACTCCTCACTTCCTTGACTTCCAAAAGGCATTTGTCGCTCTGATACTCACCTTCCATGACAAGAAGCTGGAGTCCATCTAGTCACTCTAAAAGTCACTGCTCAAGAATTATTTTAAAATATCCTATATAATAAAGAGATAATATGCAAATTGACCCTCACACTCTCACAAAGATGGCTGCCTAGGAGGCGGAGCTTTGACACTGACTGGCATAGAAACTGACCAGTCAAAACCAAATCTGGGTGAACTGCAAGAAGCCAATGGCTGCCTAGGAGGCAGAGCTTTTGATGCTGACTGGCATAGAAACCAACCAACCAGAACCAAATCTGGGTGAATTGCAAGGAGCCAATGGCTGCCTAGGAGGTGGAGCTTTTGACACTGCCTGGCATAGAAACTGACCAGTCAGAACCTAATCTGGGTGAACTGTGAAGGCAGAACCTAATATGGGGGCTGAGGAGGGGTTTTAAGGGCAACAGCTGTTTGGCATAAGGTGTAAGAAAGCAGTTCAATTTTTTGACCAGTTTGGCAGTATAGTGAATATGGCTGGCTATCAGTCCAGATATAGGAATTATGTATTTTTGTCTGACAAGAGCATCTCCTCCTGCTGAAAAAGACTTTCCCCTCCCCACCTCATTTAAGCAATCCTATCCTATATAATCTATCTATACTACTAAAAGGGTAATATGCTAATTAGACTGGTTTGACTGGCCATCTTCCAGACGTCCAACTTCCTTCCGGACAAAGCCATGGTGGTGGGGGCTGAGGCAGAGGCTGTTAGGGGCTATCAGGCCAGCAAGGGAGGGCAGTTGGGGGTGAGATAAGGCTGTTAGGGGGTTAAGGGCAATCAGGCTGGCAGGGGAGGGCAGTTAGGGGCAATCAGGCAGGCAGGCAGGTGAGCGGTTAGGAGCCAGAAGTCCCAGATTGCGAGAGGGATGTCCCCAATTGGAGAGGGTGCAGGCTGGGCTGAGGGAACCCCCCCCCCCATGCACAATTTTGTGCATTGGGCCACTAGTATAAAAAAAATAAGAAATAAATAAAAGTCACTGCTCACATAGTGGATTGCTCACAGCTCTGACTTTCCAAGAAGACAGAAATCTCCCCAGCAACCTTCAGAGTGGAGCTGAAGATATCAGTGGTGCATACCTCTCTGGTTACAGTGAAGGTGTTGAGTTTTCAGACATCATTCCCCATCCCCATTCCCATCCCAGAGGAGTTCTCTGAGGCCCCACCCTGTAACATGTGACTTATCCCTGAGTTAGAACCCCCACCCCCACCCCAGAGTGAGGGCCATCCTCCAGGGCCTCCTGTGGCTTCTCTGCCTGTGCTGCACTAAGCAGCACAGCTGGGAGCTGCTGACAGGTGCTAAAATCAGGATCTTGAAGCCAATATCCAGTTTCAGTGGCTGCCTATAGTGCTGGTAAATGCCCTGCTCTAAGGGAGTGTGAACAGAGACCTGGTCCCTGATGGCTCCTGCTTTCTTAGGGAGAAAGTGTCATCTGCTGAGCATAGAGTGGAGGGGGGTGGGGGGAGGGATGGAGGAGACACCGGGGGAGTAAAGAATCCTGGAGTCCCCGCTGTGTTATTTCAGGACATCTTATTTACAGGTGCATCTCTTAGACCTGTGGTACTAAAGAATGATCCACAGACCAGGGCTGGTTTGCAAACTATAAGTACAGAAATTAAGGACAAACTTTTATAGAGACTTTTATAGCAAGTTGGCATTGTTGCATAGGCAAATTCATGATCAGTGGCCTTGCCTCCTTAAATGGAATATAGATGAGTTCAAATGTGGTGGCAATGTGGCAAGAACATTGGACATCCAAAAAATAATAGCAATAATAGCAACCGGATAATAACCAGAGCATTTGGGATGCACTGATTAAGGAGAGAAGAAAGCAGTAAAGCCACACAGCCAATTCCCATGATGATCCCATGTGACTTCTAACATCTGAACAACACTCTGTGAAAAAAGAAAATGTAACTTCCCTGGAATAGTAATAGAATAGTAAGAAGCTAGGAAAATTCCAGGAAAAACAGAATAGGGAAACTAAGTCAGATAGTTAAGCAGCAGTTTGTAGCCACCTAGCAAATCCTATCTTCTCTAAACCAGGGACATTTAAGAGTAAATGATTTGCACTTCTCCTCTCCATCCAGAGCTTAAAGCACCCTACTCAGGGAGACAGATAACACAAATCCAGTTAGTGCCATTTGCCAACCACACCCAAAGACAGACAAATTAAGAGAATAAATCTCATTTTGTTACATCAGCATAAAGCTGATGAATATTCTGTTGATCTGCCCCAAAGACCTCCCCCAGATGCTCAGGCTTTAAAACCCCTGAAAATGAAGGTCCCCTCACTCTCTTCCTGCAGGAAGCATGCCTGTGCCGTTCCTTTCCCCTCTCCTTAACCCACAGAAATGTATCCCCTAACCTCTAAGGGACCCCATGAGATTTGCAGCCAGGGCAGCAATGGACAGTGGTGGCTTGACCCAGGCTAACCCCTGAACCTGTCTCCCAGGCCCCCTTTTCTCTGACTTCCCAGTGAGGCAAAACAGTCCAGCCTAGGCTCTTCTATTGCTTCTTCTATGCCCTTCCTTGTTTCACTGTCCTCAGTATATTTTTTCTGTGGTCAATAAATTCTTGCTTGCTTTTCTACACTTTGTCTCTTCATTGAAATCTTTCCTTCAAGAAGACAAGAACCAAGGTCTCCTCATCTCCCAGTAACAGCTCTGCGTGCTTTGGGGAGTGGTATAATCAAACACGTGTGATTCATGCAGAAGTCCTGCTGAGAAGTACTGCTGGGTGCCCTGTGAGCTGCACTACTGAAGCACAGAGCCATAAAGGGAAGTGCCTGGCCTCAGAATGAGAGAAACCTTGGTTCTAGTTTCAGCTCTGCTTCTGACAACCTCTGTAATCTTGAGAAAATCACTTAATTCCTTTAATACCTTTGAGCCTCAGTGTGCTCATCTGAACAACAACAAAAGTGTTTGTGAAGAGGAGGAAGAGGGGAGAAGGGTGTTGCCCTCATGGTTCTCAACCTGTGGGTCGTGACCCCTTTGGCGGTCGAACGACCCTTTCACAGGGGTCGCCTAAGACCATCCTGCATATCAGATATTTACATTACGATTCATAACAGTAGCAACATTACAGTTATGAAGTAGCAACGAAAATAATTTTATGGTTGGGTCACAACATGAGGAACTGTATTTAAAGGGCCAGAAGGTTGAGAACCACTGCCCTAGGTAATCCCTAAACCTTCCTCAAGCTTTCATTTCTATTATTATCCACCCTATGATTCTGAGAAATTCTACCCATAAATGCTAAAGCACATTTAACCTACATGTTCTCAAGCAATAGAAACACTTGTTATAAATAGCTATTATATCAGGTGGGATTCCACTAAAATAGGGCACATATGTTTCTTACAAATGAGTTGAGGAAATAGCAAAGAATTTTCCTAATATGTTTTGAATTCATAGTAAAGAGTAGAGCAGGCAAATTTTTATCTTCCAAAAGAGACAGTGTGCTCCTGGTGTATTTTGCTCATGAGGAGTCTTGCTTATATTTAAATATATTTTTAAACTTCAAAGAAAATCATGATTAGAAAAAAATAATTGCCCCTAAATTCCATGTCTAACTATTGCTATATTAAGCCCTATTTGTCTCAGCTCTTTAAAAACCAGAAGCTAAACATAATATTCACTTAATAAATACATAGTATAGTCACTTAAATATATAGCATTTTTGGCTTAATGATAGTGTTCAGGTTTTTCTGCCCCTGCTTCATCTGCTGCTCTGTGATTTGACAGTTTATTCTTTGTGTGTATTTTATGGAAACTGAAGGGCTCTGAGGAGTATACATTACCCTCATTACAAAGAGTGAAAAATGAAGGACCAAACTTGTGTCAGAACCCAAACTTTTCTACTTTGGTGAGAACATTTTATCTTCTGGTTGGACAAAATAAAATGTTACTGTTTAAAGGGTTCTGAGTGGTTCTTATGGACTAACCTGTGTACCTCCTATTTTACTTGATTTAGTTGAAAGAGTGTCTCTAGGTAAATTATGATCATTTTGATTTCTATAGAAAGTAATAAGCCCTTAAGTGAAAATGCTTCCCTTTGTAATCCTATGTCTTGGCAGGTGTTACTAAAACTCTTTGGTTTGCATTTAAATTAGATGCTAATTAATTCCTTTACATAATTTTATGAGAGAATAATGACCTTAGAATTTTCAAGATCATGTTCTAACCTGTGGTTTAGCATTTGCAGACTTGTAGAAATGCTATTTTGTACCCAGCATCTGGTCAATACACACTGTTTATTTGCAGATATGCTGTCAAGCACAGTTTTAAATAATAAAAGGTAAACTACGTCCTGTTTTTAAAAAAAATAAAAGCAAATTCCACTATTCTTGCTCAGTAATCATCTTAGATGAGCTGAAATATAGTCCATGAATGTAAATTAATCATTTTTGTCATTTACTTTTCTACAGATTAATGTTAATTAATTAAATTGAAATGTCTCTGCTGAGAATTCTTTCCTGAAAACATATCTCTGAGATTTTTTTTAAATTTCTGGTTTTATTTGGATAATCAGAAGGTTAAAAAAAAACTACTAGACCTTTTAATATAATTATAATGATGATCCAGTGTATTTAATTTGAGATTTTGGTTTTACCAAGGCAAAGGAAACAAATCCAAGTTCCTTCCAAACCACTGAATCTATAACCTCCATTTTCAATTGCCTTTAGTTCCTTTTAAAAAGGTTAAAAGAAGCCTGGTCAGCATGGCTCAGTGGTTGAGCATCGACCTATGAACCAGGAGGTCAAGGTTCAATCCCTGGTCAGGGCACATGCCTGGGTTGTGGGCTCGATCCCAGTAGAGGGCATGCAGGAGGCAGCCAAATGATTCTCTCTCATCATTGATATTTCTATCTCTTTCTCCCTCTTCCTTCCTCTCTGAAATCAATAAAAAATACATATTTTTTAAAGACATAAAGGAAACCTTGAGGCCTGGGAGCCTAGGAAAACTACTGAAAGGAAAAGTTGAGTACAGAGATCATCCTATATAATAAAAGCCTAATATGCTAAGTGTGTGGTTGTCCGGTCATTTGTTCAACCAATCAAAGCGTAATATGCTAATGATATGCTAAGGCCACTCAACCACTCGCTATGATGTGCACTGACCACCAGGAGGCAGACGCTCTGACCTGTAGGTTAGTTTGCTGCTGGGGTTCGGCCAATCAAGACTGAGCAAGATGGGCCAGGCATGCCCTGGAACCCTCCCACGGTCCCTCCCCAGCTGGCCAACCTCCTGTGTCCCTCCCTGGCCCCGATTGTGCACCCGTGGGGTCCCTCGGCCTGGCCTGCACCCTCTTGCAATCCAGGACTCCTCGGGGGATGTCAGAGATCTGATTTTGGCCCGATCCCGCAGGCCAGGCCAAGGGACCCCACTAGTGCACAAATTCGTGCTCTGGGCCTCTAGTTTAAAAATAAAGAGGAAAAACTGTAACATTCACCTATAATATGAAAATCTAGTTCATTTATTTTTTTAATTGATTTGAGGGGGGAGGGGAGAGAGAGAAGGAGAGAGAGAGAGAGAGAGAGAGAGAGAGAGAGAGAGAGAGATTTGTTGTTCCACTTATTTATGCACTCATTGGTTGATTCTTGTATGTGCCCTGACTGGGGATTGAACCTACATGGGGAGTATGCTCTAACCAACTGAGCTAGCCTAGTTCATTTCTAAAACTTTTTTATTTGATCTCAAAATTTATGACCATAAAGTGATTTTGAACATTTTATGACTAAAATTCCAAATCTGCATCCTTTTATGTTAACTTGGAGCAGCACAGAGTTCAGCTCTGTTTGGGCTACTGAATTTGCCTTTTATATCACAGCTTTTCAGAATTTTGATTATTCATGAGAGCCCAATTTTAAGGGGAAAAAATTGTAAACTAAAGAGCTCTCAGTATTGACCATTCCAAGTTCTCATTTGCCCTCTGTGATAAGGAGGCAGGGATTTTACTAATTAGAGATGAAAAACCTCGAGTACCCAGAGACCAGTGTACTATTTTAGCAAAGGTCACATCTGTGACAATGCTAGGACCAGAAAACCAAGCTGGTTTCTTCACTCACGCATATTTTCTATTTTCTTCACACTCCCAGGTTTTGGCTTACAATCTTCTTTCAGGTTTCAACACAATTTAGTGGACGTTTAATGATGAGAAAAAAACATATGCCATCTCGATAAACAAAAAGGCACCATGGCTATGCTCAGACAATCAAGTCATTGCAGTGTTTGTGAATCTCCCTTTTCCTCTGCTCCCTGCAGAAAAGGGAGGTATTTAATACCAATTAAAGTTGCATTTAATGCCTTTCACTGATGCTGAGCCATCTGTTACCAGATCTGTTCAACTTATATTCTAAAACAAATCTTTTTGAGACCTGAATTGTGTACTATTTCAAAGTTGATATTCATTCACTATCACTTTAAAAGTATAGAAAGCTTGCATGATAGGAAATTATTTCATTTATCACGTTTAGATCATTATCTAGGGGAAAAGATACCCAGTTTTTAAAAAAGAGAGAGATAAGGGGAGATTTAGAAAAGATTGAAAAGCTGAGAAGGACACAAATGTTAGTTTGTAGAATTAATTGAGACAATGATACAATGACATCATATCCCTTCCTCCCAATATCCTTCATAGCTATATATTTTATTTTATCTCTTTTCATAGCTATATATTTTATTTAATAGTTTCATTGGTGCTTACCTTTTTCACTTGCTCATTTGACTCTAACTTCAAGACCCTTTTACATTGTTTCATCTCTTTGTTGCATCCTCATCTCTATTAAACATTTGCTCAGACCATCATTGAATAGCAATTAAAGATGACTTAGTAGAAAAGGAATGCTTTGGTTAATCACTCGCTGAAGGTTGACGCTGCTGTCGAATCCCACCTCTAATGTGAAACCATCCCTAGATCACAAGGAGATGTATGGATACACCCTGGAGGGGGCCTGAATGTAGGAAAAGCATGTGAGACTAGGGGAGAAAGTTTCTTTCTAGTTGCACCAAAGAGGAGTGGGAAGGGAAGAGCCAAGGAGATGGTGGACGGCTGAGCACTCCCTGATTCAAACCCCTCTTTGCAACCATGAAATTCTCAGAAAAGTTACTGAAATTTCTGCAATGTTTAAAATCAAAGGAGTTGTAAAAACAAAAACTGATGAAAGGACTGGGCTTTGCACCTAAACTAATGTGGCCAAGACTGAGGCAGCACCTGTAGACCTGTAGGAGTGAGGAGGCATGGAGAGAATGACAAAGCTGAAACCCTGGGAAGGCTCTGGGCAAGACTCACAAAGTTGAAGAAGTGGGTTTGGGCCAGGTGCAACCAAATTTCCAGGAGATGGAAGCTAGTTGCCAATGTGATCCCATCCCCAACATGGCACAGCAGCCATTGTCAACCAACATAGCCCCATGCTTCTCCCCTCCCTGTCTCATAACTGTCTCTATCCCCTCTGTCTTTGAAGCACTTAGTTCAAATGCACTTAGTGGTGCTCTACCAATTCTCTGCCTTGGACTTACAAACAATAGTGTGAGAGGGTCCATCCAATCATGGGCAAAGGGCAAGAAGAAATAAGTAAAAGAAAGACAACAGTAAAATCCAGAATACTTTATGGATGCCTGTCCTGCTGTCTCTATGTACCTGTGGGCCTGGTAATATTAGTTATTTAACATTATTTTTAGTTAATGATTTTAAGTACTTTAAGGACTTGCATGTGTCTTCAAAAAACTACACACATATATACGCACACATATAGTAGGGAAATATATTTGCCAAGAAAATGCCCCTTGAATTATCATTGATGAGTAAAGAAGGAATGAAATGTAGTAGAGAGACATCCCATGGTAGCCAGGCCTCAGAATGATCTCCCATCTCCATGACCTTCTAATTGTTCCTACTCATTGGCCCTTGATGAGTGACCTACCTTGGCCACTTTGAACATAGGGAGGGCCATGTTCTAAACATAGCCTTGGGGACTTGGCCAGGATGTTTGGGTCACAAAGATACTTGGTAAAGGATAATTAGTCTATGTCTCCCAGCCACCTAGAAAGGAAACTGGTATGAACGTTCTTCCTAAATAACAAAAGAAAAGAAATGGGGATTAAATGGACCTATTAGAGTCTCTATTACCAGTACAATAATTTGAATGCAGTAACTGGGAGAAAGTTGGCAGTTGGTAGGTGCAAGTGGAAGTCAGAGGACACAAGAACAGAAGGCAGCATGCAGACTCCTGCTGTAAAGAAAAGACATCTGAAGAAAAGAAGGTCAAGAAGGATGAGTAAAATCCAATAGGTCAAAATTAAATGGCAGTGTGATCAGTGGGTCTTCTTCCTAAACTTATCTTCAACTCTTCCCCGCATATCATGAGGTGACATTCTGAGGTGACATTGATTCTGCTTTTTAAGCTATATATTTTAAGGCATAGGAGTGGTTATCTTACAGGGAAATGAATGACTTTATTTGAACATTTCTGAATGTACCTACTCAGTTTTCTATGACTGTGCTCATATGCTATACAGTAAAAAGGATATATTCATCCAAGTTGAATTATTATTCTGACATTCAAATTATTACCTTCATGGAGGGTCATTAAACTACTCCTACAGTATTGTTGGTGGTCAAAAGTGAACAGTGTTTTCTTGTACATATGTGGCTGCCTGCTCCTCTGTCCAACTGCTGATTCTTACACAGGGAATTGGATTTACTTAACAGATATTTATTGAGCACTCATGTGTAAGATGCTCTGCTCAGGGCAGTTTCCCAAACTTATCTGCTGTTAGGAATCATCCATGCCACTTATTTCTGTAAAATTCTTGAGGCCCAATCCAAATGTACTGAATCAGAATTTCCAGGTAATGAGGTCTTCACATTATTCTTATCTCCAGAGAAGTTGAAAAAAAGATAGATATGATAGGGGATAGATGCATGTAGAAAGTGTGATATTTGCTTGGAACATGGGGAAATATTGCAGCCTAATTGGACTGTAGGACACAAGTTTAGCATAGAGTGGGAAAACAAACTTGTGGGGTACATTGCAGAGGGTCTTGGATGCTAGGTGAAGAATATCTTTTTATATAGAGTAATAATGTGATTAAACCTGTTACTATTAGACATAGTTACCTTCCAGAGGTAATTAAAACAGTTTGAAGTAATTCAAGACCATAAACCAGAAGCCCCAGGAGGATCTCATTTCAAAGGACCAGAGGACAGGGAGTGAAGGGTGGTGAGGATGGACTAGAAAGAACATCATTTCTGTGTGGTCACTGAGTGACATTTGTACTTCATCTTCACTGTCCTATTTCTTTTTTTTAATGCAAATGTATTCAATATTCACTCAACAAATATAAAAGTAAGCGCTTTTATACTTTAAAGTAAGCAACAAGTATAAAAGTAAGCGCTTACTATGTGCCAAACACATTGTAAGTCCATGTGTCTCCAGCCTTTGTCACATTTTTAATAGGCTAAGGTGGCAGACGGAAGAATAGATCAACCATCGCTGTGCACTGAGGGGAGCTGGGGCAATGGTGAGGAGATTGAAAGCAATTTCTTTGTAACATTCCTATTGTGAATTTACTGCAAGGGTATTTTCTACACTCTAACTTACAGTAAGGAGAATGTCTTAACTCTTTTCATTGAACATATTAGTCTCAGTTCACTGAAGCTGAAAGTTAAGAGAGAGAAGACTTAGTAAACAGAATCTTGGAGAATGCCTGTGTGGTTTGTGGCATTCCTAGACCAGACTCTACTATCTTAAGAATATATATATATATATGCTAATATGTTAAGTGTCCCTCCCACCCACCATCCGACAGGTTGCTATGACACGCACTGACCACCAGGGGAAAGACATTCAATGCAGGAACTGCCGAGCTGCAGTGACTTGACAGCGATGGTTCTTGGGTGACGCACCCCGAAACCAGAGAAGAGGGAGCTCGATTCCTCACGGGGCCAGGCTATTCCACCTTTGGCCGTGGGTTATGTTGTTGCCAGGGCACTGTCGGCCCTTAATCTGGTTTACTGCACACTTGAGTTTGCATTCCAAACCCTGTACCACAGCAACTTTGCAGAGTGCCCTCTGGCACTCTGGAACCCCTCAGGGGATGTCAGAGAGTCAGTTTTGGCCCAATCCCTGCAGGCCAGGCCGAGAGACCTCCTGCGGGAGGCCTGCTCACTCTGCAGACATCGGGGAGGGACCGTAGGAGGTTGGCTCCAGGGTATGTCTGGCCCCTCTCGCCCAGTCCCGCCCTGCTGGTCACCTTCTAATTAATTTCCTTTCAATGTGCACGAATCTGTGCACCAGGTCAGTAGTAATATATACGGGCTTCTGCTTACCTGGTCAGTCCACTTACATTAAGCACAGTTGTGTTTAAATTTCTCTGATCCAGACACCTTTGTGAACCACACATGAATGGGTTTTTAATCTCATTCTTAAAAATAATCAAACAGTCCTGACTGGTGTGGCTCAGTTGGTTGGGTGTTGTCCCATGCAATGAAAGGTTGCCAGTTTGATTTCTGGTCAGCACACATGCCTGGGTTGCAGGCTCAATCCCCAGTAGAGGGTGTGCAGGATGAAGTCGATCAATATTTTGTGCTCACATTGATCTCTCTCTCTCTCTTTCTCTCTCTCTCTCTCTCCCTTCTTTACTCTCTAAAAATCAATTTAAAATCTTTTTAAAAGAACAATCAAAGAAAATAAAGTGTTGAGTTGAGAAACTGCTGAACCCTACTCGTCATGGAAAATATTAACTGTATTAAAAGTCTGTGTGTGTGGTCTAAATACAAATACACACACACACACACAAACAGAGTAACTGCATTCACTAGTCCAGCATATTTACACGGGGTACGATGTAAATTACTAGTCACTCCAATCAGAACACTAGTAGAGCCTCTAGCTTGAGCTGACCCTTAGCTCGAAAAAACAAGTTAAGGACGCAGCTTTGGTCAGTATTCTCTGTCATTGTGCAGAGTTCACCACTGATCCATCTCTCCATTCCACACCAGCTGGTCTGTGCTATCCCACACAGACTTGGGTTTTCTTTTCTTAGGGCTGACAGGCTAACTGCACAGTGTTCTCAGTCTCTGCCTACAACTGTTCAATTCTTCACCCTTCCAATCTTCACCCTTCCAGACTAAATCTCTGCAAGGGTGAATAGAGTCTTCAGAAAGACCCCCTCAGGACATCTGCTACAAAATACTTAGTCATCTGTGTCCTTACCCTGCCATGGTTTGTGTCAGAAAGCAAGAACCTCTGGGTCCTGGAAGTCACCATTTAATAGTTGCCTCCTGTGTCTCACCATGAAGAAGCCTTTCTACTGCAGAGGCCAAAGTTCAAAATAATTCAATAAGAAACCTTAGAGTGTGCTGCTCAGACCTTTCTTGCTAGCATCCGGATTAGACCTGGAGTTAGGGAAAGCAGGGGGAACAGAGTAATTAAAGAGTACCTGATCATTCTATCAGATGGAAGAAAATACCCCTACATGTTTCTCATGGATTATTTAGATTTTAGAGCTTATTTCTCTGTCTACTTTTCTACATGGTTAAAAGCTTTAATAAGCTTTTACATCTTTATAATGAATATATGTGTTTTTAAGAATCAGATTGTGTTAAAGGGATATATAAAATTTTGATTACATTTGCTTGAAATTTATGGAAGAATACACAAGAAGCCAATAATACGATCTCCTGTGGAGAAGGAAACTGAGTAGATAGAACATAGTGGGAATGGGGGTTTACTGTATACTCCCTTGTGTCTTTTGGGTTTTCAACCATGTAAATGTATTAACCAGTCAAAAAATAAATTAAAAATCAATCCGTTGGATAAATAAGAGGATACTGGGGAGAGAATTCATTATTCATATATTCATTCATCAGACATCATTGACTGTATACACCAGGCACTGCACTAGCTTCTAGGGATGTAAAGGTGAATAAAACAGTGGCTGTCCCCACAGCTCTAGGTAACTCAGGCTTAGACATAATGCTTTCATAGTGTCATCATTGTAAGTAGCTCGTTATTAATATTAATAATAGGAAGAAAGCAAAGGGAAGGCCAGACATTATAATAATGTCATCTGGGCATTTTTACCAGGAAGCTGCAACTTCACACTCCCCAGGGGATGGCCGGCCCATTTCCTGCAGGTCAATGGGAGAGGTCCAGAAAGGGGGACATGGGCGCATGTTCAGTAAAGTGACGTAGGGAAGGTGCCTGTCAGCCTAACCTGGAAACAAAGATCATTGGCCAGGTGGACAGAGCCACTGCAAGCACAAGACATCTTGAAGGTTTAGTTGGTTATGCTCCTAGTTAAAATCCCCCAGACAAAGAAATTCTCTCTCTCTCTCTTACTGCTCTTGCTTCACTCCTGCTTCCTTGCACTTGCCCGTTATCCCTCCATAACCATGTGGCCCTAGAAGCCCCATTGCCCATGGCCATGCAGACCCCACATGCAATGGACTACCGCTAGGAACACAGGCTAAGCCAGCTAGACTGTGCTTCAGCATGGAACGGGGGCTCTGGGAGGTGGCTTTAAACCTAACTCTGCTAAAGACGAAATGAGACTTTTTCCTTGGCGGGACAGATGGAGATGGGACCTTAGAAACTCTGGGGTCTAATTCCATAGAAATAAAACTTCCCAGAATACTTCATCCTCCCGTGGGGACCTCCAGAAATTCTTATTCCTGTGGCACCCCAAGAGCTTCACTTCCCCTGGCAACCAGCGGGGAAACAGAGTACCCCACCAGTAACAATAGCACCTTTTTTTCATTACTGTTTGAAAACCAGTGAAGAAACTAACCTCAAGGCTTTTTTATACCATTGGTAGATACAGAAATACAGTGGGGCCTTGACTTACGAGTGTCCCGACTAACAAGTTTTTTGAGATACCAGCTGTCTCTCGGCCGATTTTTTGCATTGAGTTGATAGAGTAATTTGAGTTAAGAGCTCCTTAATGAGCTCCTTAACGAGCTCGGTCTCGGAACGAATTAAACTCATAAGTCAAGGCCCCACTGTAGTCATGTTTCTCGCCACCCCCCCCCTCCAAAAAAAAGCTAAATTACCTTGTTAAAGGCACTTGACCTTGATAAATTAGGCTAGCCTCTTTATGGATGAAGAGGCAACTAGGACTGTACTTAAGATCCTGGTCTTTGGAATCAGATGAGATTTGAGTTTGTCTTTCAACTTTGCCCCTCACTGTTAGCTATGTAACCTTGGGTAAATACTTAACATTTCTAAACCTCATCTTGTCTGCAGGATGGAGATTCTAATGGTACCTATCTCTTAAAGTTGTTGTGAGGATTACATTTTAAATATATGCAAAGCATCTTTTATAGTTGCCATGATTATCATCTGGAGAGGAATCTTGGTTTTTCAAAAATAAGACTAGCCTACTTGAAACCTCTCACAAAGGTTTTTGTTAAAGAAAATAGGGTTCCATTTCTGTTGGCAAATTCCTCTGTAAGCTGCCTTTTTCTTCTCCTCCTGTCTTTTGTTCCCCAACATGAACATTTGGCTGAAAGCTTAGCCAGAATGTAGAATGGCTTCCAGGGAGAGGGTAGCACCTTCCAAAAATCCATGATAAATATCCCTTGGCTTTATAACTCCACAGGTTTAATCTACTTTGTAGCCAAAGCCTGGGGCATTAACCTTCTTGGCAGTTTCAAGTCACACACTGCAGAAATCAATTTCTTTGGGGAGAAATATAATACATATTGAAGCAGGTTAAAATTCATGATTTTGTATCCACCTTCTGCACAGGTGTTTCTTTCACCTTTTTAACTATACATTAAAAGGAGTTAGTGGTGCCATGAAATAAAAGATTGATGCATTTTCACTAGATAGCCAAAAAAAAGCACATCTCCATAGCAAAAGAAAAAAATAAGGAGCAAAGTCAAGGCAAATAAATTGAGAAAAATATTTGCTACTAATATAACATACAAAGCTCAACTTGCTAACATAAAGATCAAAGGAAAACTCAATTCAGTAGGAACTAAAAGGCAAGGAATCTGAACAGTCAGTTCACAGAAAAGGAAATGCAAATAACTCTTAACATGAAAAGATGAGCAACCTAAATTGATATATCAATTTTCATTAGAGATACTGGCAGAAATATAAAAGTTCAATAATAGATGCTATTTGATGAGGCTGTGGAGAAATAGTCACTCTCATCCATCACAAGTGGATGTGTGAATTGGTAAAATCCCTATGGAGACCAATTTTGCAATATCTATCAAAATTAAAAATACATATATCTTTGGTCCAGCAACTCCACTTTTGGGAACTTACCCTGCAGGTATATTTGAACACCACTGAGATTATCTACATATAGGTTATTTATTATTGTTTAAGACAAAAGATTAGAAAAATCCCAGATGCCTATTTGTAGGGACTGGTTAAATAAAGAAATTATGGTAGATGTATATTCACACAATAGAACACTGAGAAGCTGTATAAGTAGACAGATATTATAATCTTAAGAAAGGAGTTCTTTATGTACTAATATGGAAAGAGCTACTATAGATTTATTGTTGACAAAAGCAAATTTTAGTAGTCTGTCTTCTCTGCTACCATTTATGTAAAAAATGGATATACAATAAGAAGCAATATTAATATTTGCTTGGATGTGCAAATAAAAGCTCTGCAAGGCTATATATTGCAACTAATAGCAGCGATTAGGCCAGAGAGGATGGGAACTGAGCAAGTGGGGCAAGGATGTGAGGAGAGAAAAATGCATATTTTTTTCATACTTGGTTTTTCTGAGTTAAATTTAATTTTAAAAATTAAAATATAAATGCCATAGCCTTTTCCCTGGTAATATTCTTTCACTATTATTTCACAAATTATATTCAAATTATATTCATGCCCACTATGAGTGCCTGCCTGATAGATGACAATGGAAGTTGTACTCTTTGGGTCATGGCTGGTCACCTTAGTAGAGAAACAAACTCAGAAGAGCAAGGCAGAATAAACCATCCTTTCTTCCACACTGGAACCTCGAAACCATTTCCCATTTCTTTATAAGAACTGATTCGGGATTAAAAGCTAGAGGTTTAAGGTGAAGCATACCAAATGCTTAAATTCTGGGAGGCGTCACATGACCATGGAGTGGCATCTCTAGACAGTGTGACTGGAAGCAAGGAACATGACATTCCTTAGAAGATTCTGTAACATTCTGCACATTTCAAAATAACCCTACAATTTTCGTGTCAGAGTGGATTTGACATCAATTCTCTCTCACATTTAAAGCCTTTTTAAAAATCTTATGAGACTATCAGAGGTACATGTGTGCCTGCACAGTGTGAAGAATTAAGAATCTAAACTCTGGCCCTTAGCCAGTTTGGCTCTGCATAGAGTGGCGGCCTGCTGACCGAAGGGTCCTGGGTTCAATGCCAGTCAAGGGCATGTACCTCGGTTGCAGTCTCCTCCCCGGCCTGGGCCCAGGTTGGGCCTCATGCAGGAAGCAACCAATCGATGTGTTTCTTTCACATTGATATTTCTCTCTGTCTTTCCCTCTCTCTTCCACTCTCTCTAAAAATCAATGGAAAAATATCCTGGGTGAGGATTAAAAAAAAAAAAGAATCTGAACTCTGGAGCCAGACTGCTGTGTCCAATCTTGTCTTGAATTCTCACTGCCTATGTGACTTTGGGCAAGTGACATTGTTCCTCTGTGCCTCGGTTTCCCATATGTACAGCAGGGATCACAATGGCACATATATCACAGGATGGATAGTGCACATAGAGCACTCAGCAGAGAGCCTGCACATCAGACGCTGCAGGAAGCTCTTCCCGTGCACAAAAGAGCCAGAGCTGAGAGCTGGCATGAAAGGACAAAGGGAACTCAACACTGAAGAGATACACGCTTCTAATTAAGGCGACTGTGCACCCTCCTTGTTTTCACAGCCCTGAAAGCATTTGTTCTCTTAACGCTTAATGAGAAGATGCAATATGTGGTCATAACATCCGATTTAAAGTAAAGCCATTTAATTTTTCTAAAGTAATATTGCTTCCTCCATTCCAGAGAGGTCATCACTGCTCATGTTGTTTTTAATGTGTTAAAGGGTAATTAGGACGATTCAGATCAAAATCTCAGTTGTTAGTTGATTATTAATTTCTTTCTGCTGTCTTAGCATTACATTTTATTCACAATTGCTAGAAACTGGTGAGGTAGGAGAATGGTTTCTGTTCCCATTAAAAAAAAAATTACTAGCTTTGCGTTTCATATGTAACAGAGCAGCTCCCTCGCTGCCATCTATTGAAAATCAGCCCTCAACACAAGGGTTTGTAAAAAAAAAATTATATATATCTCAGCTTTGGAAAATAGAAACAGCATTGCTTGAGTAGTCTAATGACCACATTAATTCAGCCACTTGATGTTTTTGAGCCTCACTTCATTATCTACAAAATGGAGATAGTAACAGGTAACTCCCACAGTTTCACTGGGAATTATACCAATGATAAACTCTCAAGAAACTAGCATATGTATAGTTGTTGAGTACCTTGCAGTGAATATTCACTCAGTGGGTCCATATTCCTTAGTTGTCTCGGTTTCCAGGCTAGGCTTCTCTTGGAAATAGAAAATTCAAGGAAGCTTTGATGAGGAGTCTAGTAACAAATGGATTGAGATTGTGTGTCAGGAGACATTCTTCCCAACTTTAGCCCCTTAAAATATGAGATTGAAGAATAACCACAGTGGAGTAAACTTCTTTACATCAAATAGTTTTCCATATTTTATTATTGTGAAAACCCATAAATTATAAATTTATACTATTAATAAAAGCCTATGTGGTCATCATGCCCTCATGCTATGACGCCCTCAAACCACAAGGAGTGATCACCAAAAGGCTTCATGCGCAGCAGGCGTGCGTGAGTGGGCAGGGCTGCTTGCATGTGCAGGTGGGCAGGGGCTTGATGCTGCGTGCATGGAGTGGAGGCGGGACCCCCGGCTCCGGCCTACCTCTTTGGGGCAATCCATTGAGGAGCCCCGGATGGGTGGGTGGGGCCTACCTCTTTGGGGCGATCAATTGTGGGGCTCCTGCACTGTGAGAGAGCACAGGCCAGGCTGGGGGGACTACCCCCGCCAAGTGCATGAATTTTGTGCACCGGGCCTCTAGTAAAGTCATAAAAACATTGGGACCATATGACACTTCATGATTTCTGGATCCACTTCCCCACCCCAGTTTATTCTTCATTTTCAGAGGAAGGCAGTGAGAGCCTGTGAGGGTAAACATCTTCTTCAAAGTCAATCAGCAAATGAGTGACAGAACTGGGACTGGGGCCACTGCTCATGTTTGAAACGGAGAGTGTACGTCCAAGAAGAGAGATGATATAAGACAATAACTAATCCATCATCTTTTCATCCACATTCCTCAATACACAAAGACTAAGTGGGGAACCTAAAACAAGACCGAGGACAACTTCATATTTTGGACCCAGAGGAACTGAAAGGATCTAGTTACCCAAATAGGAGATACTTAGCCTGCCCATCTCATCTGTAAGCACATGCTCTGGGGTCTCTGTTCTCAGTGCTGTCAGTGTCCGGATTTACTAGCACTGCAGGTACTAATGTTCAGGTTGGGAATTGATATGGCTTTCTGACTGACTCTGGAAAAAAGAAAAACCTTTTTTTTTTCTTGGGCCTTCCAAAATACACAAAATCCTAACTTATACCTTTCACTAATTTTAATTATTCTGAAATACAATATCTATAATTTTTACTATTATAATATTCTATAAGTTATTCCATGTAAGTTATAACAAAGGTCAGACCAAACTATTAAATTAAAATTACTATAGTAAAACAATGAATAATGATGCATCCCTATGAATAGATAAAGTTACAAACAGAAGTGGCAAGAAAGTCTGACTACCATTTGGAAGTGCACACCGGCAGCTATGGCATCAAAATAGTCTTCAGAGAATAATGTCTCTGAATGAACCCTGGAACCTTACATGATGCTAATGACATCTAATGGAGAGTCACTTAAGTGATTCCCCATCCTGTAATATATTGAAATCAATAATAAGGGACATAATGTGGGAAGCAAGTAAGTGGTTTTTAAATTATTGTGTAGGAAGATATTATTTAGATTTACTCTGCTTAGATTTTCTGATCAATTAACAGGTCACAACCAAGCAGAGCTTACATTATTCCAAGTGCTTCAATGAACCATTTCCCTCATTAATAACATGCAACAGTCCTAAGTTCATGCAACAGTCCTCAAGCAGCTGTTGCATTTATCATACTTATATGTACAAATGACTATAATGATCACATAATGTTGTCATTACCACTTTTTGGAAATGATCCAGGGTTTGTTTTCCTAGAACTCCAGTGGGCCCTTCCATTTCAAATATAAAATATATAAAATATTTAGTGTGTTTCAGTTGAGGAGTGGAAGTGCATTTCACCAATTATTTAGGTGTAATAAATATACAATAAGCCAGACATAGGAGCTCAGTCCTATGAAGTCTCATTTATCTCAATATAGTGTCATTTGAAAGATTAATATCTAAAGTAGGGGAAAATTGACTCACTATTATACTTTCTAACAGGTAGTCGTCAATATTTTCAAGCAGTTTAGGTAAATCCAAACCTCACAAGTGAATTTATCTTCCATCATTATTCTTGAGGCTAAGTGTGGTTTATTGTTCACCTTCACTTGCTCCCTGCCCAGCAGTCACTTTTGTTTTCATTTTGTGGACTAGTCTGACTCAGATGGTTGGGGATTTTTTATTGTTTGAAGTATTACAAATAGTAGTACATATGTCTCCTTTTTTATCCCCATTGATCCTCCTCTACCCCCTGGCACATGCCCTCACCCCCCACCCCCCGCCAGTGTCTTGCGTTCATTGATTATGCTTATACGCATGCATACAAGTCCTTTGGTTGATCTCTTACCCACCCCCAACCCTCCCTTGCCTTCCCGCTATAGTTTGATAGTCTGTTCAATGCTTCTTTGCCTCTGTAGCTATTTTTGTTCATCAGTTTATAATGTTCTTTATATTCCACAAATGAGTGAAATCATGTGGTATTTATCTTTCACTGACTGGCTTATTTCACTTAGCATAATGCTCTCCAGTTCCATCCATGCTGTTGCAAATGGTAAGAATTCCTTCTTTTTTACAGCAGCATAGTATTCCATTGTGTAGATGTACCACAATTTTCTAATCCACTCATCTGCTGATGGACACTTAGGCTGTTTCCAAATCTTAGCTATGGTAAATTGTGCTGCTATGAATATAGGGGTGCATATATCCTTTCTGATTGGTGTTTCTGTTTTCTCGGGATATATTCCTAGAGGTGTTATTACTGGGTCAAATGACAGTTCCATTTTTAATTTTTTGAGGAAACTTCATACTGTTTTCCACAGTGGCTGTACCAGTCTGCATTCCCACTAGCAGTGAAGGAGACTAGACCACCAACTTACACCATACACAAAAATAAACTCAAAATGGATAAAGGACTTAAATGTAAGATGGGAAACCATAAAAATCTCAAAAGAAGCCATAGGCACCAAAATAGCAGACATTTGTCATAGAAATATTTTTACTGATACAGCTCCTAGGGCAATGGAAACTAAAGAGAAAATAAACAAATGGACTATATCAAAATAAAAAGCTTCTGCACAGCAAAATAAACCATCAACAAAACAACAAGAAAGCCCACTGCAAAGGAGAACATATTTGCCAATGTTATCTCCAATAAGGGTTTAATCTCCAAAATTTTCAGGGAACTTATACAACTCAACAAAAGGAAGATGAACAATCCAATCAAAAAATGGGCAAAGGAGGACATTCAGAAAGCCAAGAGACATATGAAAACATGCTCAAAGTCACTAATCATCTGAAAGATGCAAATCAAAGCAACAATGAGGTACCATCTCACACCTGTCAGACTGGCTATCATCAATAAATCAACAAACGACAAGTGCTGGAGAGGATGTGGAGAAACAGGAACCCTCCTTCACTGACTCGGATGGTGTTAAGCACGCCTGAGATCCCTGAGAGTCCCCAGGCTATCATAGTCAATTTCAGTAGGAAGCTGGAAAGGTACCCTGTGTGCACACCATCTTCACCTCACCCCCTGCATTACCATCTCTACAGCATGAGACAGCATTTCCTCTTTAAAGTAAGACAAAGAGACTGTGAAGATAATGGAGCAATCAGCATTCAAAACCGACTTTCTAAGTCTTAAAATAACTATGTCTTACATAGCTTTATAATGTGTTAAAAAAATAACTTTATCCTAGTAAATATACCAATTCAAAAAGAGAGGAAAGGAAAATTAAAGTAGTGTTTGTTTGGGCAAAACAGGAGAGTGAGAAAAAGATCACAGAATTCCTACTAGAATTAACAAGATATTAATTCCTTCCAGGGTGTGGCTGTCTTTCTTCCCTGTTCTCTCTTCCCTTCAGCCCCTCAACCACCAGCAGAGTAGAGGGCTCTCTCATATTCTTCCATCTGTTCAGACAGCTGTTCAAGACAGACTATTTTGGATTCATTGATTTCTTCATAAATTAATCACTCCACAACCAGAATATATCAGATTAAATTACCCTATCCTGTGATCAGGAAAAAAAAATACAGAAAGAGAGAAGCATCCTCCCTCTCCTAGGGTTTTCTTCCCACAGCGTATGAATTATTTACAATTATGTATCACTGAAAACACTTTAATAATGAAAGTATGTTATGGTAGTGTTTACGGTAGTTTTTACTACAGTGGTCTTGCTAAGGTGGTCTTTGACCTTTGTACATGTAGTGCATTATAAAAATCTCTATTTCAAGATTTTCTAACTTCAAACACTAAATACTCAACAAGACAGTATCTTTGGGAGGTGGTCAGAGTATTATAGCTTTTCCAAGAAACAACTCATTAAAGTTTATTTTTGAAAGCCAGGTTATATATGTAATTTGTTTATTCATCATTTATTCACAGTAGGGATGTGATTTTAAGACTAGTAATTAAGCAGTTGCAGACTGGGCCCCTCAACAATATTTTATTGTTCAAATTTATTATTAGTCTTCTTGTCAGTGGTAGGAAAATAAAGGCTACAAAACAAAGAAGTTGGTGCCAGCTTAGAGGAACCAGAGACACTTGGGAAGTAAATGCCAGTATTTAAACCAGTTTACAGAATGTTAACAAGTTTGTGTGAGAAAGATGGTATAGAAAGGAGTAGGTTGTTGTCACTATGGCACTTCTATGGACACTAACATACATTGAAAGAGACACTAAGAGAAGTTATTTTATGATCCCTTGAGGTACAAGGAGTGGGGGAAAGAATACATCTAGAAGAAACAAATATTGATTTGTTTCATTTTGTTTCGGGGCATAACCCAATATGTGCAAAAATGAAAAATAGTGACAGTGCAATAATGGCATCACAGGTAATTTGAGCACCAACTCTTACTTTGATCATTGAAAATACATAGATGTGTGCTTTTTATGGACTTTATTCAATTATTATTATAGTTACTATAAGTGCTAATCTGTTACCATCTCTATGTTCCTATTTATAATGAATAAGTTATAACATAAGACCCAGTTGAAATGTAGAAATGCAAAATTTTATAGCAATGCTAGGAATGTTGATAGGTATTCATGAATGAAAGCTATGAATAGAAGCTGCAAACCTAGAGCTCAAAATAACTTGAAAAGTTATTCTGCTGGCTCTCTATACCTACTTACTGTTCATTGATCCGTAAGGAATAGTGAATGCTCTTGGCAGGAAATGCAATATCCTATACAATGCTCATGATGCATATACAAATGATTAGGGAAAGTCCCCTCCCTCTCTACACTCACCCCATCTCTGTAAGCACACAGGAGACTGTGGAGATATATATATATATATATCATATGTCCCCATACGTGTCAACTGGAGCTTTGCAGGTTGGCAGATTGGTTGGATGGTTGGTTGGTAGGTTGGTTGGTTGGTGAGTTGATTGGTTAGATGGGTTTTAAACAGAATATTTTCCCTCCTTTATGGTAACTTATTAGCAAAAGTCTCCTCCCAGCTGGCATGGATCAGTGGTTGAGCATCAACCTATGAACCAGGAGGTCATGGTTCAATTCCAAGTCAGGTCACATGCCTGGGTCGCAGGCTCGATCCCCAGTGGAGGGCGTGCAGGAGGCAGCCAATCAATGATTTGTTCTCATAATTGATGTTTCTCGCTCTCTCTCCTCCCTCTCTCTTCCTCTCTGAAATCAATTAAAAAAAATATTTTTTAAAAAGTTTCCAAATAGGAAATGTTAATCATTATGTGAAAAAAAAAGCCACCAACACACTAGATGTCCTCTCTGTGATCTCGAGCATGCCACCTAACTTCTTGGGGCCTTACGTGAGGAGTTGGACTTTATCATCTTGAAGCTTCCCTCCAGCTCTGTGGTTCTACATCTAGATCTCTTACCGCCTTAAATGTGTAGGTGGCCTACTCACTAACACAAGGCCTAAAAGATCTGAATTCTCTCATAGCTCTGATTTCTCATTTCGCACCCAGGTGGTATACTTTGTCTCCTCATTGGTATGACATAGGGTCTAGGTAGTGAGTACTGTAGGGAGCCACTTGGGCTCTGCAAATTACAACTAAGATCTGCTTTTTAGATGAGCAAAGGGACCAAGTGAGGACTCCCTTTAATTATCTGAGACTGGGATAATTTCTAAGAAACTACATTCGTCAGTTCGCATATTAGAAAGCAGAGCGTTCTGCTTTCCAGATGGCACAGGGGTGACCGGGGGGTAATTCTAGAGAATAATGCAAGTTACACTCAAATGGAGCCCTTCCAAAGGAGGGGGCAAAGTAATATTTTTCCTCAACTATAGCTCTATGTGCCAATTTCCGCACGTTACACACTGTGAGTATGCAAATGTTCCTTTCGGGAGAAATGTTATTAAGCATATTGGCAAGAAAGGATGACAAAGCTGGGATGTAGATTAGCTATTTTAATAATACAGAAGGCCAATTGATTATTCCTTGGAGAGTGGCTATAGCAAGCAATTAAATTCCTACAGTGTCAATAAAACAAATGTTGATTGCCCCCAACCTAAGAATCTGTAATAAAACAGAAGAAACTTTTGTTCCCAGCATATATTTTCAAGCTTCTGGCTTTGGAATTATATATGCTTATTTTCTATTTTCAGAAGATAAGACTTTGTTTTCAATTATTAATGAGAAAAATTTAAATTCTGGTTTCAAAAGACTTGTCTTTAAAGATGGTGAGTTTCCTCTGAAACTATTATAATTTCATTTTCTATCACCCAAGCCTGAATGTTCTCAAAGCGTGTCTAGGACTTTTATTTTAGCCAATGTTTTATTTTACCCAAATCACAACGTTTACACTTAGTGCCTGGATTAGGCACATAAGAAACTGTAATTTAGTTCACAGGGATCTAAGCATTCTGCAAATGTTTCATGGCTCAAAAATGAGTTAACATATAAAACTCCATATTTCATACTACTCCCTCCCAAAATGTCTTTTTTTTTTTAATGCACATCTGTGTGACACTCCAAATTAGGCCTTAGAAATCTGGTGGGTAATTTTGGAAATGAAACTATGCTTTGTGAGACCAGTGATTGTAGGCAAAGGACAATTATTATTATAATCCTAACAAATCCTAAAAAGCCTGGAGCATGTTTCTATTAACTTACTGGCTGGAGTCGAAGAAAACGTTGCCCAGCTAAATCTCCAAAGTCAGTGTCCAAAATATGGACTTATGAAAGAGAAGCTTCCCATGTCCCCTCGACAGCACTGAATACAGTGAATGCCCCACACAGGGGCTCAGGAGAGCGTGAGCCTCTGCCTCCTTGGAATAAGGCAAGGAAACGGTTTTGTTTGATCTGAGCTTTTATTAATGCCACTGCAGTCTCTCTGAGTGCTAGTCTTAGAGTCTGGATATTATTTTTTAAGAATCTTTCACTGAGTTATACAAAAATGCGGTAATACACAAATGGCTCTGCAGTTCTAATAGCGTTCGGTGCCTGGTTTGTACTTTGCAGTGTTGTAGGGAAGAGTGTTCACAAAGACCTTTGTATGTATTATCTCTTCAATTTCCAAACATTGTGAGGTGAACAGGAAGGGTACTGTCACCTTTGCTTGACAGATGAGGGTGCCAAGATAGAGGGTAAGAAGCCAGCTCCAAGTGACAGGGCTAGTAATGAGTAGACCAGCAGGTCCACCAGGTCCCCTGTCTCCATCCCCAAAGTGCTTCTCATCGCCCTTCTCTGCTGCAGAATTTCTCAAAGGAGTCATTCTCATCTCCCCCAGCCAACAAAAGGCTCTAAAAGAATCAATGCATCAAGTGGGAGAAACATCTCCAAGTTTCTGACTCCCTTTTACATTCAAGCCATTTGTCTAAGAAAGCAACTGGGTCTCTCTTTCCAGTGACCTGATTCGAAATAACACGAGAATTACAGTTCTCTTTCACAGCATCACGTTTTATACTTTTTCATTTTGAAAGCTCTTCTCCATGGTCAGGTGCAAGCCACGCTAGTAAATAAATGATATATTTGTCTGTGTCTTCTTAAAGGTGGACCCATTCAATGCATTTCCCAGTGGCTCATTACACGAAAGAGACAGGAGGGCTGGCAGCCTGTGTGACCTCATTTTCAGGATGCTCTGCAGTCCTGCTAACCATCTGCTCTCTGAGCCATCTCACTGTGAGTCTAACTGGGGGCCTGAGGAAGGGCAAGCTGACTGGATGCAGCAGCTGCAGCCTATGAGTCCCTGCGCAGGTCAGGAAACCAATAGGTCAGTGCTGGGTGGACCTGAGTAGATGGCATCTTTGGCAGAGCCTGTGGCAAAACCCTGTAAAATGCCTGGTAATTGGTTCCAGCAGGATTTTCTGGGGTAGGTGGTTAAAGGTTGAAATAACCAAGGCCCTCATTTCTCTACCCTTGTTCCAACAAGAGCTCACACTGTCGGAATCAAAGCTTGCTCTGTATGAAAAGGTGCTCTGTCTTTTCGTAACTTATTTTTATCACTTGCCATTAGTTTTCAAAGAGTGATTCCTTTTACTCTTACCCTTCACAGTTCTCTTTTGCTCTTGAAACCTGTTATCCTTTCTACGTGAGGACAAAAGCAGCTGGAAATAAGAGTCGTTTCCACTCTTCCACATCCCTCCTTTTCAGGCATAAAACATAAAAAAAAGTGAGGCTCTAGGAGTGAATTGTTGCCACAGGAATTTGATGGTGACAATTCCCTTGGTGATAATTAAAACAATACAAATAGGCATTGAAGTGGCATGCATGCGTACACACACACATACCCCCACAAATACATGTTACCCCTAAGTAGATAACAGATAAAATTATTGCCAGTAGTTAACAGCTTTTCAAGGAGAAGAAAGGAGGTATTTTTAAGTGGAGCACTTTCAATAGCTCTTTCACATCTCTGAAGCAGATTTTGTCAAAAATGTCAAGTCCAATGAAAAGCACCCCTTTACACACACACACACACACACACACACACACACACACACACTCCAAAAAAAAGCCTTATTTGTTGTGTGGCTGTTTATTCTCTTGCATATTCATAAAAATCATTGTTGTCCTACTTCAGGGGATTTCCCCTGCTTTGTTAAATCCCGTATGTCAGAGCTGAAAGAGAATAGACCAACCAGCTTGTTTTTCACGCAAGGAAACCGCAGCCCAGAGGGTAGGTGACTTTGCCAAGGCCACGTGACATCGGCAGCCAGGCCTTGGATCAATCCAGTTCTAGTCCTGTTCCCTTCCTACCAGGCCATCCTGCTGCTTGGAGAACAGAGTCTGAAATATTTCATTTTTCCACAGATATTTCTTGGCCCCTCCTGTGCGTCTGGCCCTAGCAAGGCCTTAGGGAAGACACAAGATGGATAAGATAAAAACTAGTCCTTGAGGGTTACTCAGTTCTTAATGTGTTTTGTTATTTAAAGACCGACGCCATGTAATAAATATTCTGTGTAAGATGAAAATGTTAGTTATATTTTATTCCTATTAGTTGATGTTAGAGAAAACTAACATGTAATATCCATACAGATACCACCCACCGTACAGATACCACCCACCGTATAGATACTCTTGGAACAAAGCGAATGTCTTTGAGGGCCAGAAAAGAATAATTTGACATCTTAGAGAGTTTTTAAAAGTTAAAAAACACACACATGCTTTTGTACATATTTTATTTGGCAATTCAACACAAAATTCACTAAATCTCACTCAAACATCTCATTCAAAATTTTATAACCAAATTTTATCTAGAAATATATGGACATAAAATATTAATGGGTGTAAGTTTCCCATGTCATTTCCCATCCCCAGTGTTGGGAAGGGAGAATGCATTGGGCCCAATAAATTTTGGGGAGAATCTATAGGTAACAAGTGTCTGTTTCTTCCCTCTCCTTTTTGTTTCTAAAGTCCCATATGAAGAGATAGACGTGTTCTCATTGCTAGTGAGGATGCCCACAGCCTTGCAACATGGAGTCATTGGCTCTCCTCAGCCTGGCAAACAGAAGGACCGCCCACGGGGTTTGAAAGACACATCTTATGACTGACCTCCCTTTGCCTCTGTGCCTTTACTTCTAGATCATCTGTAGTTTCAGCTTCACTTTGGAATGGCCTCGGGGTCACTGAGATAGGCAGAGCATTAAATTCAAAACAAGGACAGAATCTGAATAGACCTTGGGTGATGGACACATAACCTGGGGATGCAATCTATTTCATTGCAAAAAAAGAAGAAGAAGAAGCCACTTTTTATCTCCAGGCTCTTTGAAAGTTTTCTCATGAATAAAATCTGGCTGCTGAGTACCTGCAGTAGCTGGTGACCCATAGCAAAAGCTTAGATGCATTCTGCGCTGTACATGCCTTGCTTTTTTCTCCTTCTTGCTGCCATGGTCCTTTAATATCCCCACAGCCTTTACTTTTTCATTAGAATAATAATAGTGACCATTTATTAAATATTTACTATGTGCAAGGCACTGTGCTAAACCCTGCATTTCACTAAAACTGCACACCAAGTATGCAAGAATATTTGTATCCCTACTTGAACAAGTGCTTAAGTAACTTAACTGATGTCCCATAGGTAGCAAGGTGAAGGAGTCCAGATTCAATGTCCATGCACATAATCACTACACTCATTCAGTCGTGATAGCTAAAGCTTTTCTAGGTTTTTCACACCAACTTTCAATCCCAGGTTGGCTTTCCACTGTCACTGAGCCATGCTTTAAAGCTGCCTCATCCATCTAGTGGGCTCAGAGTAATGTTAACTGAACCTAGGTAAAACCCAATTAACTTTAGGGAAAATCCTAGAACACAACTGCTTTTGTTTTCTATTGCTGTGTAACAAATTACCACAAACTTAGCAGCTTACAACACAAGTTGATTATCTCACCATGTCTAGGGGTCAGCAGTCTGGCACATTTTAGTTGGGTCCTCTGCTCACGGTCTCATAAGGCTGAAGTCAAGATGTCAGTTAGATATGCCCTGATCTATAGCCTCCAATAGGAATGATTTCTTCCAAGTGCCCTCAGTGGCATAATTCAACTCCTAGTAGTTGTAGGACTGAGGTCTCCATTTGCCCTTTTGACTGTCAACCAAGAAACACTTCTCAACTCCTAGAAGTGGCTCTCAGTACTTCTAGTCTCTTGGTCCCTCCATCCCAGCAGCAGAGAGCATCCCTCACAGGAATGCTACCTGCTGCAGCAATCACAGCTTATTTCTTAATCTAGCCCATTGTTCTCGTCCATTACTTGAAGAGCCAATAAATACTGAAGAATGAAATTCAACCACAATGGAAGTTTTCACCCATAGGTTGCAAAGAAAAGGGTTGATTTGAGCCGAGGTGCCATGGTAGGAGAGCCCTTCCCGGCTGGCTCTGCGATCATAGCCTTACTGCCATCCCGCAGGATGCGATCTTCCCCCACCTACCTCTAGGTCCTCTACAGCGACAGCCTCAGGTGAACCCGAATGTTTCTCTTGTGAGAGTCAATAAGAAAATGTCTGTGTTGGGAACTCTATCAGTCCCCATATAACTTGTAACTTGTCCACGTTTTATATCAATCCCAGGCATACCCACTGAGAAAGTCCTTACCACTCCCATATACTGATAGAAGTGTCTTGCAGATGACCATGTTTATTAAAGTGCATGCTTTTAGAATAAAACAAATTATTATATCTGCATTTAGCTATTTTTTAACTTCAAGCTGAATTTTAAAGAAAGGATTTGAGGGCTATCCTATCAATTTACTTCATAAATTCCAAGAATGGGACCGTTGATATAGCTAAAACCCCAATTATGCCTAGATTGATGTTAATATATCATCTTTCCTGTTTTCCAGTATTTAAATATTGCATTGTTTTTCTATATAGTATGAGACAGATTGGTAAGATGTCCCTAGATAAAGTTCTTTAAATAAGAAAGAACTAGAAAATGCTTTGAGATCTGAAGTCCCATATGTGTTTGATCTATGTTTATTCAGTTTGAGTCTACATTAGCAAAACCTCATTCAAAAATGGAGAGTCTACAGACTGGCAGTCAGGAAACCTGGATTTTAGCTCTGGTTCTTATTGGTTACCTCAGCTATAATCTAAAGGGGTTAATTTAGCCACCAGGGGCTAAATTCAAGTTATCTACTTGGATGCATGGCACAGTGTGGCTGGCTGACCAGAGCCAGCCCCAGCACTCATTCTCCCTTTGTCTTCTCTGTCAGTGAGAATGGTCTTCAGACCCAACAAGGATGAAACAAATGTGTGGTTTATAGAGGGATTAGGAACTTGAGGTAGATGTAGAGATTGTCCGTCTTCTCTGTCAGTGAGAATGGTCTTAAGACCCAACAAGGATGAAACAAATGTGTGGTTTTATTTATTTTTTTTTAAATATATTTCTATTGATTTTTTACAGAGAGGAAGGGAGAGAGAGATAGAGAGTTAGAAACATCGATGAGAGAGAAACATCGACCAGCTGCCTCCTGCACATCTCCTACTGGGGATGTGCCCGCAACCCAGGTACATGCCCTTGACCGGAATCGAACCTGGGACCTTTCAGTCCGCAGGCCGACGCTCTATCCACTGAGCCAAACCGGTTTCGGCCAGAGTTTTGTTCTTGATGCTTAAGTTTTATTTTCATTATGGTAGCTTTTTGTTCTTGATGCTTAAGTTTTACTTTCATTTTGTTCTTGATGCTTAAGCTTTACTCTCATTATGGTAGCTTTTTGTTCAGTAGCTTAAAAAATAAAAGAAGGGTGAGATGTGGGGAGCCGATATAGGGTTAAGCCTCGGACTGACCTGTTGGAAAGTTACAAACAAGTCTTCTTCCGAGTCTTAAACAACCCAATCTGAGAGGTGGCTGCTGATTTACACTGGAAAGAATCTACAGATGATGCCCCGACCCACTGCCTGGACTGGAGGCATGAAGATGACAAATGTTGTTCTGATTTTTGTCAAAAGTAGAAATTCTATAAACTGTAGACATTAATCCTATAAACTGAAGATTTAGTCTAAAATTAATTCTCAAAGGGAAAGCTTAGAAAAGGAAGCCTGGATCACTAGAATCAGTATGGACTCATAATAAGAACAGTGTGGACTGGCTGATCACACTTGCTGTGAAGACTGGGTCATTAGACTGATAAGGACATGAGATATTAGTACAAATATCGTATCTGTGTAACAAGGGTCCCCAGAGAATAGTGGAGTAAATCTGGATGGGATGGGAAGGGGGACAGGTAGTGGACAAAGAAAAAGAAGCAGAGACTGAGAAAGAAAAGAATAGGGAGGGGGCACAGGAAGACACAGAGTAAATAGAAGGCAAGAGGAGAGAAGCCTCAACCCTGGGGCAAAGGGGTGTAAGAACAGCGCTCTCTGGAAAGGAAGAGACCACGTGATGTTTTCCAGCCCCAGAACCTGAGATGACAGCAGGAAGACTCTACCGTATCAGCCGCAGGAAACGCAGGTGGAGTCTTCCTGAGTGGAGGGGTTGCTCTCTGGAAAGGAAGAGACCATGTGATGTTTTCCAGCCCCAGAATCTGAGATGACAGCAGGAAGACTATATCAGCTGCAGGAAACGCAGGTGGAGTCTTCCTGAGTGGAGGGGTCAGTCCTGGCACCCTGGGTGTGGGGCACACTGGGCTCAGGAAGGCAGCCACGCTGCAGGGAGAGCAGAAGCACTGTTGGAGAGTCCCGAGAGTCCCCACGGCCTGAGGGGCTGTGCAGCTGCCGCCAGACTGTAGACAGCAGCCGGGCTGAGGAGCCTGGGCCTCCCACGGAAAGCCCTTGTGGGGCAAAAGGGAAGGATGGAACACCTTTTCTCTGTCAATGTTATGAAGACTCACACATTCCTATTCTACCCCCTATTCAGCAGAGTGAGCAAGGTCAAGGTTTCTGAAGTCCTTCTGCCTAGGATCGAAGCCTTGCTCTTCTACTTGCTAACCGACCTCGTGCAAGTTATCATGCCCCATAAACTTCACAGTATCTCCATCCATAAGTTCCCTTCCTAACAGGGATGTGTGAAAGACCAAAGGACAACTATCCACGTACAGTGCTTAATAAACACTAGGTGTCATGAATATATTAGCTCAAGTTGATAATGCCTGAGGAAACTAACAGTCTCTCATGACATATTTGTGGACAAGATGGAGAACCAAGGAATAGGCATAAAAACAATTCTGTGACCTGTAACTAGTTAAGTGACAAAGCAAAAGACTCCAAATTAATTCAAAAATATCAGTCTGGAGAATTATTGTGAATTATGAAAGACCTCCTGCAAGTCTTCAGACTGCTCCCAAACCACAGGTCCTTGCTTTGATCCATAGAGACAAATAAACGGCCAGCAATTCCACACACCTTCCTTTGTATATACTCCAATAAGTTTTACAGTAACTTGCTAAATTAGTTGTTGAAGATTACTAAACTTTGATATATACAAACTAACTAAAATCAGTCCATGAGTAAAATCACTGAGGGAGCTAATTCATCATTCTCTAGGAGGCCAAGCAGCTAGGTAACACTGAGCTGTATGGAAGCGCATCTGTCACCTGGGCACGAGTGCAGATTTCAGAAATGTTGCATTCTTATTACTGCATCATCAGGCTTGTTCTGACTTGGTTGTAGTTTTCAAGCGCTGCTATTTGTTGCATTAATTGAGTTATCACATGACATGTTAACAAATACCCCACTAGCCTCAGTAACATCATGAAGGTGTTCTTTATGTCCTGGTCCTCAAAGGTGCCAGGATTTATCAAGGATATAGTCCCCCCTATCCCAGCAGATCCCTTGAGTACAAGTTGCTAATTTCCCTACATCCCATGTACCTGAGACTCAAAAGACAGTTCCCCCACTGTAACCATTCTCTCACGGTATTAGTTTCATGTGGCTTCTGTAACAAATTACCACACACTTGGATGCTTAGAACAAGTTAAATTTATTCTCACATAATTCTGGAGGCAGATGTCTGAAATCAGGGCACCAGCAGGGCCACACCCCCTCCAGACTCTGGGAAAGGATCTGTTCAGTGATGCTCTCCTAGTCTCTGGTGGCTCCAGGCCTTCCTTGGCTTCTAGTTATAAGGCTGCACTTCTTGCCTCCATCTCCACGTTGCTTTCTGGGGGGGGGGGTTGGGGGGGGTATACCAATGCTTCCTCTGCCAAAGACATGTGTGATGGCACTTAGGGTGCTTCTCTTGTAATCCAGGATAAACATCTTCTTTCAAGACCCTTAGTTTAACCATATCTTTGCCATATAAGATAATAGTGACAGATTTCAGGGATTTGGAAGTGAATATATTTCTAGGAGCCTTTTTTTCAGCCTATGATGTTCACCAACATTCCTTTGCCTCTCTGTTCTTCTCTGCTATCCAGAAAAGCATCAGCCTTCTTCCCATCCATATCTGGGCCCCTGATTGCTCATGGGCAGATGTGTCACAAGTTTACAGTCTCCAATCCAGGAAATCAGATTTGTCATGTCCCTTCTGGATTAGGCTACAGCATAGAGTCAAGTCCAGGGTGGTAAATGGACAAGAATGAAGACTTAGATTCAGTTTGATTTATTCCAACAAGCAGTTCAAAAGATACAGATAATGTCCATTGGGTGCAGGCAGATACAGTCCCTACTTCCTTCCTTTGATCACAGGGAGGTAGACCAGAAGTATGTGGTCTCAGCAGCTCATGTGGAAGGAGAAGTCCACAGGATAGAGGCCCAAAGAAAGATAGGCTCACTGCCCTTGCTATGCCCAGATGGGCCAACACCAAAACAACTTACATGCATTACCATTTAAAGCTGGATAAGGAAGCTCCCCAGGAAGCCATGCACCCAGGCCCAGTAACTGAGTCCTGAGTCTCATGATCCCTGCTGTGCCAACACAGGGGTCTGGGAGTTTTCCATCTCTGTTCCCCTGCAGGCCTTCCATACCTGTTTAGAACAGAGTCTCCAGTGCTCTTCCAGAGTGCTCAGAATAAAATCCAAACCCCTTGGCATGCCTATAAGCCTCTTCCTTCCTCTCTCAGTACTCCCCACCATTAATACTTAAATACTTGGAGTCCCCTACCGCTATTCATTTTTCTCTCTTGCCTCTGAGTCTTGGCACTTGCTAATTTCTCTGCTTGGAATGCCATTCTCGACTCCTCCTCTCCCCTGCTTACTCCCATCACCCATCAGGAGCCAGGCCCAGCTCCATGTCTTCCCAGAACCCCCCACACAGCCTCCAGGGCCTCTTCCAATTGCACCATTATTACCACCACTACTAGCCCTGGCTGGTTTAGATACCCCTCTTCTGTCTCACCCTTTTCATGCCATTTCTAATTAGCCATATTTATGGTAGTCTGTCCTATTATACTATACAGGGTCCTTGTATATATCCCCAGCACCTAGCATAGCACCTGACACTTCATGAGTGCTCAATGAATATTGGATAAATAAATGAGTGTAATTTCATTAATATGAATCATCTGTAGGATTTAGAAGCCGAAGTTGTTCATTATTAACATAAAATGAAATACTGGGAATGAGGAAGATATTGGTCCCACTGTGGTCTGTACTAGTCAGGCTGACCAGGATAGTCCAAATGTGGGCACCGCCCTTGAGAAAGGAACGATCCTGGAGCTTGTCTGGTGAAGCCTAAACAGAAAAGTGAAGGGTTCAAAACCATGAAAGCTGAGGAACAGTTGGAGAAACTAATGATGTTTACCTTGGAGAAGGGAAGACTCAGGAGGTACCTACATGAAGACAATCTTCAGATACCATGAGATGATGCCACGTGGCTGCAATGGAACTGAACAATGCTGCAGAACTTCCTACCAGTCAAGAATGGAATGGGCTCTGTCCTCAAACAGAGTGGGCTGCCCTGGGAGAGAGGATTCCTGGGGCTGAGCGTGCAGGCATCACTTGGGGTTATAGGAGAGTTGTGAGTGGTCAGACTAGATGTTTTCTGCAGATTCTCTAAACCCTGACATTCCAAGATTTAAATTGATTAGCATGTCGGGCACTTTGCTACTTAGCAGTTCTGGAATGCCCTCAGCTCTTGTGCTGTGTGGGAGTGCAGTGTTGATGAACGCACTACCAGCCAAGCCAATCTCTGCTAGTTGAATGGAGACGGTTCTCGCCAAATTTTCCAGCATGAGTGGATTCTTCTCCCTTCCAACTCTGTCACTGATTACAAAACTGTATATTTTGCTTTGTAAGACTGGGACAAACTGCCTTGAAAGTGATGCAAAAAACAAAGAGCAACTGCTTATTTTCCTCAGACGCCTTAGAACAGAACTCGGGCCTTTCCTCAGCCGATACCAAGCGTTCCTGTTTGAACGTCACGTCATCATTATTCTCTAGCTGATGTGTTTGATTTATGGCCCTTAGTGTCTTTGAAGTAATGAAGTAATGCACTTGGTAATTGTGGGCACTCTATTGATTTTTATAAAACGACTTTTTTTTTTTTTTTTTTTTTTTTTTTTTAGCTGCCTCTAAGCCGGGGAATCGTGCACTCTGGTTCTCCAGCTGCCTGGGTATAATGTGAAGATTCAAACAGGGCTTATTGCCAGCTTTGGACATTTACTCGGGGACTATCCTTAAATTCCCTAGTGAATCTATCCATTAATAACCATGTATTGCTAACCAATTCAGTCAACCTTGCTTTAACCATCTCCAGTATTTTATATATATCAAAGGTAGCTAAATAAAAATGATCAAATGGCACAAGAAAAGAATTAGCTTACTTTCATAAAGAAAAACAAACCACATGCTTGTGTTAACTGTTACCTTATGAAAGGAAGGTAAAAACTATTAAGACAAGAAAATGATAAACAGAGACTGACATTTAATCTCTCTCTGATAGAAGCCATAGTCCTTGCCTGAGGTAAGTTTTCTTGATGGATTTCTAAGCTGCGCATTTTGAGCTCCTTTTATCCATGTGTATGTTTCCCTGTGAGGCTCATAACAGCATTTGAAAGTGGTCATTTCATTCATGCCTAATGGGCCTGGTGTATTTGCTGCTGTCTGCCCTGTAATTTGCCTAGCTTGCCGCCATCAATATTCAAAACAAGCTTTAAGGACCGGGCAGAGGAGGTCATGGATGAGTCCTGCTAAAGGGAATGACCAGATTCCCACGGTTATGTTGCAAAAGCCCTGTCCAGGTTAGGCATTTTCGTGTCTGCAGCTTGGCTCAAAGCTTGCTGATTTGTTGTGCTGTGCAGTGCAATGAAAAGAATCCTGTATTGTGAGTCAGAAGGATAGGGTTTGCTTCCAGGTCTGCCATTGACCAGGTAATAATGAATGGTCAAGCCAAAACTTCCCTAAACCTCTGCCTTCTCTCTGTAAAACAAAGGTAGTATTCTTCTATCTATTTCACCAAAGCGTTATGAAAATCAAGTAATAAGTCACTGATCAAAAATATGATCATAGTATTTATCTTCCCAAATGACAGTGGGGAAGTATTTCATACTATTCACAGTAAGTAAAGGAAATGATGTACATATACAGGGGAGAAAAAATTTCACAAGTGAACACATATAGGTATGTGTTAAGTTCATAGGAATTTTATGTAATCTAGATCTGGGCCAGTCTAATATGAGACCTTCATAAGCATAAATGTAGATGTCGCCTCCAAATTGTGCTAATGACAATATGGGAATATTTATATAACTACATGCAAGCCAAAACGTAGAATGGCAGGATCAAGATGGGCATATTCTCCAAGTGAATACAACAGTCTCATCACGCTGTGTGGCCCTGGATGGTTTCCTGTCCGTTTCTCACACCTGTCTGTGACCTCCATGAGGGTAATGATTGTGTCTGTTTTACTCATCCCTAGCCTCCAGCAGGTATAGTTTCCTAGGCTATCTGTGAACACAGTCACCTCACTCTGTGTACATAACCCCAAACTACAATCTTAATGGAAGGGCAGCCAAACGCAGCAAAGATCAGACGGGGGTACTAGGAGATGCTGTTGGCCACCTGGGCCCATTACTATGGCTGATACCCAGACTCCTTCCTAAACCTCGGACTCCCCAGCCAGGAGGCCTAAGAATCCACATTTTTAAAAGTTCCCTTGGTCATTTTTATGAACCCTGAAGTTTGAGAAGCTCACTGGAGATTATGTTTTAGAGGCTATTATGTTCAATCTCCAAATAATTCAACAGCCAGTTTAATAAAGTGAGCGCATTCAAAAGGAAAAATATAGTTGGAAAAAATGGCGACCAGCAGGAAGGTAGGGAGGGAGAGAGTGTGAGAGCACAAAGAAGTGATAGAGGAGTGTGAGGATGTGTGTGGTGTGTGTGTATGAGCTAGGGACAGTTAGATTCTGCAGGTCTTCTAAGGGGCTGCTAAACCCGGCAGTCTTAGGCGGCGGAGTCCCGCTCCCAGTGCGGACACTCCTGGGCGACCAGCACAGGCACAGCGACCACGCCATCTTGGGAAACAGAGCTGCTTGAGACTAGGATCCTGGCCTCAGCACCACCCAGTCTGATCTCAGACGCATACCAGGACCCTGCAGCCACTGGGGACAGAGACCTGCGACCACAGCTACAGACCTGCGGACACCAAAAGTGCGGAGATCCCCGCGGCAGATCCGTGAGTAACAGAGCCCATCCCCCCTTCCCGCAGGCTCGCGGGCAGCGCCATAGTAACTGATAGACCCGCCCCTTGCCGGGGCCTCAGCGCTGCAGGAACTTTGGCCTGGAAGTGCGCTAGCACCTTGGAACTGATCCTGCGCGCACTTCGGGCTTCAGAGCCCTGGGCTGGGAGAAAACTCGCCCGCAGCACCAGGAACTAATCCTACGCGCACTGCCGGCTTCGGGGAGCCCTGGGCCGGGAGCAATCGCGCGAACGGGAATTTGTCTGCCTAGCACAGGCCCA
>NW_005367989.1:1845863-1865760 GCF_000412655.1 Myotis brandtii
AAGAGATCAACCAAAGGACTTGTATGCATGCATATAAGCATAACCAATGGACATAAGACACTGGGGGGGTAAGGGAGGCCAGGGGATTGTCAAGGGCGGGGGGAAAAAAGGAGAAACAAGTAATACTCTTTGTAATAATTTAAGCAATAAAAATATATATTAAAAAAAAAAAAAGGAAAAGACTTGAGTTTGAGAACAGCTTCCACTTCTTACCAGTAATAGCACAACCTTGGGTGAGTCACTTAAGTCTCATTTGTAAAATGGGAATGACAAAGCTCTCCTCATACGGTTGTTGGAACAGGCAAAGAGAAAAATGTATCAGAACGTGCTACAGAAACTACTAGAATTATGCCAATAATGGATGCAGCTGCAGTTTTAATGTTGGTGTGGTGGCTGCCTGAGCCTTTGGACACTGGCCGCAGAGAAAGGCCAGCCAGTGAGACAATCTGCAGATTTGTGAGATCCGCTCCAGTGGTGAGGCAGCCTTGCAAGTTCCTCTGCCCCGTACTCCCTTCTCTTGAGTCTCATTATTAAGAACTGGACCCTCCTCGTTAATATTTCATTAAAAAGACAGGATTTAACCCCATCCTATCATTAATATATGTTTACTCTGGACTACTTGCTAGACCCATTATCTGCTTTATTCCTCAAAAACACCTTGTGAGATAGTATTATTGGCATCTTTATCCCCTTTTTACAGAAGAAAGCAAGGCACAGAGAAATTAAGACCTTCCCCTAACCGGTTTGGCTCAGTGGATAGAGCGTCGGCCTGCAGACTGAAGGGTCCCAGGTTCAATTCCGGTCATGGGCATGTACCTTGGTTGAGGGCACATCCCCTGTAGGGGGTGTGAGAACTTGTTCAAAAACACACTTTTTGGCCCGGCCGGCATGGTTCAGTGGTTGAGCTTCAACCTATGAACCAGGAAGTCACAGTTGGGGCTCAATCCGCAGTGGGGGGCAGCCAATCAATGATTTTTCCCTCATCATTGATGTTTCTATCTTGCTCTTCCTCTCCCTTCCTTTTTCAAATCAATAAAAAAAAAATTTTTAAAAACACACTTTCTATAGGTGGCAATGCCAGGGTTTGAATCCAGTCTGACGCCAGAGCATGTCCTCCTCAGCACTGCGTTCTACCACTCACGCATGTGAGAAAAATACCCTGTGCTCCTTCCTTCCCCATTGACCACTAAGACATGCAGACAACCAAGGCAAAGAAAGAAATGTGGACGAGTCTTATCAGACTGGCCAGTGTCCTGCCCACAGCACCAAGCAACTAAAACTATGCAACTTTTCATTGTTTAAAATTTAGACTGTGGTTTACATACAGAAGTAATAACAATATGGTCTTGGTTGTCTTAATCCTAGTTTAGGAAACCATGGATATGCATTCACATGAGAAAATGACTAGACAAGCCATTCTGAGTCTTGCAGCTAGTACTGGTATATGATGTCTTGAAGTACAGAAACTTACTGGAATGTGCGCCTCTAGATGAAGTGAGCGAGGCGTTGGAAACTGCAGGGGTGGGCAAACTTTTTGACTCGAGGGCCACAATGGGTTCTTAAACTGGACCGGAGGGCTGGAACAAAAGCATGGATGGAGTGTTTGTGTGAACTAATATAAATTCAAAGTAAACATCATTACATAAAAGGGTACAGTCTTTTTTTTTTTTTTAGTTTTGTTCATTTCAAACGGGCCATAGTTTGCCCACAGCTGGATTAGACATTTCACAAGGATAAAGCTGCAAGCTCTCCTACTACTGGACATAAAAATACAGAGCTTTCCAATCCCAGAGGAATGTTTCAGTAATTTGTTAGGTTTCTCTAGAGTAACTGAAAGTACTGACACATTTACTTTTCTTTCAAAGGGCAAGGTATTATCTATCATCACTGATCAATGCCCAGAGGCATTCTTCATAACCCCAGCCAGAGTCAGTGTCGGCAACACAGGTGGCAAGGGGCTGGGAATGCAATCTTTCCTGAGCCAGAACAAGGGAGACAAGCCTGGAAGTGGGGCAGGAGGTAGGCCCAGGATGAGACCATTTTAATGATAAAGTAAGATGCCCATAGGAAAGGTTTTAATGGCTGAGTCAAGGTTGCAGTTTTCCCTTCTTTTCTAAAATGTCACCTAAAAGCAATAAGGAGTAACACAATGAAGTAACACAAATTCTATCTTCAGTGAAACTAAGAGGTGTCTGTAACCCAAACTACAGCATTAAAGGAAGAACAGTCAGATGCAGTGATGGTCAAGATGGGTGCTGAGAGAGGCTAGGAGTAAATTCTTATAGCAACAGAGCTCAAACTCAAGGATAATGCATAATTCTATAAAGTAAGAGGCACCATCTGAGAGGCAAAGTCAACAACCTCTTGGATGGAATAGCAGGAAGCATGTGTATGGCAACGGGTCCCATGAGCTATGAAAACTTATCATGACATTATAGCAATTAAGATAGTGTGGTATTGGGGCAGATATAGACAAATTATCCAATAAAAGGAAACAGAGAGCCCAGGGCAGACCCACACATATATGAATACGTGATTCATGATAGAAAGAGATTTGCAGATTCATGGGAAAAGGAGGAACTTATTCAATAAATTGCACAATAAAAAGTAATGAGCCAATTAGTTATCCATAAATATGAAGTGGGATTTCTACCTCTCGCCATATAAAAATTCATTCCAAGCAAATTAAAGACTTCAATATGAAAGTCAGAACAATAAAACTTTTTAAAAGATAGTATAAGCATCTACCATTATAACATAGGGCAGGAAATAATTTTATAAATAAGCATAACAGGCATAAATCATAAAGTTTAGGGTTGATATATTAAATAAATTTAAAATTAAGAACTTCTGTTCATGGAAAGATATCTGAAGGCGAGTAGAAAGATAAGCTACAAAGTTAGGAACAGTTTTTACAACACACATAATTCACAAAGGACTGGTATCAAAACATTAAAAAGAAGACAAGCCTGGGCAGCATGGCTCAGTGGTTGAGTGTCAACCTGTGAACCAGGAGGTCACAGTTCGATTCCTGGTCAGGGCATATACCCGGGCTTCGGGCTCAATCCCAGATCGGGACATGCAGGAGGCAGCTGATCAGTGATTCTCTCTCATTATTGATGTTTCTATTTCTCTCTCCCTCTCCCTTCTTCTCTGAAATGAAAACAACAACAAAAATCAGCACAAAAAAAGACAACCCAATAGAAATTTGGCAAAAGACACAAGTTGGCATTTCATTGACGAAGAACCAAATATGGTCCATGAACACATGAAAAAATTTTCAACCTTATTGGTAATTAGAGAAATGCAAATTAAACCACAATGAAATATTATTTCCTCTCATCTATTGGAATCAGAAGTCTCAGTGTACTAAGTATTGGCAAGGATGTAGAAGTTTACCCCATAGACTGACATTACCTAGTAGATTCAAATATATCTGCACTCCATGATCCTGCAGGCCCAGTCATTATTAGTAAAGACCCTAAGAAATCTATTTTTCTCCTGTCAGAGTGACAGAAAGCAGTAAGTTCAAAGGCCCACTGTGTTGGTGAAGGAATGGAGTAAACAAACTTGCATACCTTATTGGTGGAAATATAAGTTGATAAACCTTATGAAGAGTAATTTGTCGATATATCTCTAAATTAAATTTTTACATTCTCTTAGATCCTGCAATTCCACACCTAAGAAATAGTCACAAGGGCGGGGAAAAAAAGGACACATATGTAATACCCTTTGTAATACTTTAAGCAATAAAAAAATTAAAAAAGAAAAAAAAAGAAAAAAAAATAGTCACAAATGTGTAAAATTATGTGCAAGAAATAAATTTATTTTAGCATTCTTTTAAATATCAAAACACTAGAAATAATTCACATATCTTTCATAGAGTACACTGAACCACAATGCATAAAAAGAATAATTTAACCCAATATGTACTGACATGGAAAACTCTTCAAGATATATTATTAACTGAGAAAAATAAGGTACATATGCTGCATTCATGGTTTTCAAAACAAATATATCTGTGTATTCATATATATTTATATGTATTTATATACACATTGTCTATATATGTGTGTAGACATATGTGTGTGTTTATTAACACACATGTACATGGTCATAGAATATCCCTGGAGTATGCACAAAAAACTAATCAGAGTATAAGTGACTTTAGGGATGAGCATAAGTGAGTCAGAGGCCAGATTTAGAGGGAGTTTTACTTTTAATCATATACTCTTGTATTTTTTAAATTTTTGTGCCATGTGCATGTAGGGCCTATTCAAAAAATAAAATAATTTTTCAAAGTAAAGCAGTCATTGTTTCTGGTAGACCCAGGAATCTGGAGTCAGAAGATCAGTCCAGAGAAGGTCATATGCTGTTCCTCAAGGTCAGACCCAGGCAGAAGGATAACACAGGAAGACCTTGAGAGCAAATGTCAGTGCAAGCAGCAATTTTACAACTTGGGGAGGCTGCAAGGATTAGGGATTCATAATCCATTGGGGGTGGAAGGCAGAAACCAGAAGTCGGATGGTCTGACCCTGGGCACCAGCATCCTTCAAAGTTCTTGATACTGAGCCAGTACTTTGTCTTAATCGGGAAGCTTTCATATGCTTCCAGGATCCTGAGGCAAATCTCCACCAAGATAGCCAGAGACAAGGCAGTGGGCAAAACTAGGAATGGCCAACTGGAAAGGAAAGTGAAGGGGTAGGAAATTGACCATCGCTAGCAGGCTGAGGAGAGCTGGCTCATCCAGGCAGGGCCAGCTGCATAATGTGCAGGGCCCAGTGCAAAATGAAAATGCAGGGCCCCTCATTCAAAGAGCAGGGAAATGTGCCATTAAAGGTGCTAAAACATAAAGTTTTTTCCTCCTGCTGTCTTTCTTTTCATTTGTCATGGTAGTTTATATTTGTGATGTAATGTCATTGTAAGTAAAGAAAAATTAAAATTTTTAATTATTAGAATACATTTTACAATTCATCTTTATGTCATATGATGCCAGTTTAAATGCAAAATAACAGCAGAACCACTGAAATTATGCAGTTCATATTTTGTAGCTCATACATGCATATGTATTTTGTTCTTACCAGAACAGTGGCAACGCCACACAAAATTAATTCAACTGTTTTATTTCATTTCTTAATATGCACACATTCTACCAGTACTCCCTACCTTCTGCTTATTGATTAGTAAGGAAGGACTGAAAGGAAAGGAACTGTGGGTTGCCCAATCTTTCCCTTTCTTTTAAGTCATGAATTTCTCTGTAAGGGGTTTGGCTAATACAAGGAAGTGACATGAGTGAAAAAGGATCTGATTGGGTTCCTTGGCCACTCATGTGTCTTAGGATGCCATTGCCTTCTTTCTATGCTTGAAGCAAGTCTGGTTGGAATGGAAAACATGGTCTCCGGGGGCTGCCAGCATTCCCACTTACTCAGTCATCCATATAACCCACTTACCTTGTATTCCTTTGAGTCTTCTGAAGTCCCACGTATCGTGGGTCCACTGGAACTCTATGCTCATGGGGCATCACAAGGACTGCGTGCAGATGGGCGCCCAGGAACAGTAGACATACACACTGTACATAGCTCTGTTCAGGGACGAGTTCCATTGTTCCCTCAGACTCAACTTACAAAAAAAAAAAACAGGCTCACAGGTAAAATTATAGGAATTCCATGATGATGACAGCAGAGCTTTAAAGCAGGCTCAGGGCCCTTCGAACACAGGTCCCATGCAGTTTCCCAGGTTGCGTGGCCATGAAACCAGCCCTACAGCCGGGAGTTTGCTGATAGAGGAGAAAATCTGGACAAACAGAGCTGGTTCTCTCTCACCAAAATCTCTCTTTGTTTATTTAATCCAAATTTATATCATAATAAATGCTTTGGAGGCACATTATTAGAGCCATCACATTGAAACATGTCTGAATGACAAGTATTATGTTGTAAATTTTGGTTTTCCAAGGTTCTATTTATCAGTTCATTGCCAACCTGTCTCCATGTGAGAGAACAAAACAATCTTCTGAGGGCTTTTGGTGACATTGCTACTGAATTCTTTATGATTATTAATGCGGGCTGTGGAAATTTCCCCTAAAGAATTAAGAAGGAAATCTTAAGTCTGGAGTTTTCTTCAGGGAATAAACTCAAACAGATAAACTCTGGGATTAGTATGCAGCAGAGAAACAAATGGGATTTGGAAGTGTGCACGCTCCTATTGTCAGTGCAAAGCTTGTCAACAGTGCATTGGGTTTCTCTGCATCATTTATTTTGCCATGTAATAGAGACCACACAATTGGGGGAAAAAATGTTTCAATCATTGTGATGCCTATTCTATTGAGAGCTTTGCAAAATAGTTTTGGCTTCCCATTGTCCCAGAAACAAAGTGCCCAGACTCAGGACAGGGAGGGAAAGTCTCTCCATTTTTTATCAGATGCCTTAGATGCAAACATGTCTGAAGAGAATGTCCTTGTAAGCGATCTGAAGGAAGTCACTTAATATGTCAAGTGTAAAGGAGCTGATAATAATAGTATTCAGTTTAGGGTCTTTGTATGACTTAAATCAGATGAAAGACTTAGCATAATGCCTATGCACAGAAAGTCATTGATAACTGTTAACTATTATTAGTAGCTATTGTTCCAGTTGCTTGGTAAACTGATATATGTTAGTCATGTTAGAGGTAGAAATGGTGGCAACAACCCACACAGTCCTCTTCAGCCACCTGCTTCTTTCATCCGATGGAATCCTGAGGGATATACAGAGGAGTTCTCCTGGCAAGTCCTCAGATCTTCACCTCCGTGTGTTCTCCACCTGTAGATAACTGTTCCCTGGACTTGACAAAAGGCCCAGATGACAGGCAAGTAGAGCAGCTTATTCTGCAGCCCCTTTCCCTAGGCCCATAACCTGGCACTACCCAAGGAAGCTCATTCCTCTTGTGGGACCAATTACAATGGTCCCTGGGGACTCCACTTTAAGACCCATATCAGAATTTCTTCCCCTGGGAGGAAGGAAAGGAAAGCCTAGAATATGTATTATCATAGCTTTAAAAAAAATGCTTGAGTACATGAAAAGATGTCCAACATCATTAATCACCAGGGAAAGGTGAATCTAACCCACAGTGAGATATCACCTCACACCTGTTAGAATGGCTATTATGAAAAAGACTAGAGGCCCGGTGCACAAATTCATGCACAGGGTGGGGGAAGGGGGGGGAGGAGGGGAACCACGGGAGGTTGGCCAGCTGGCCCCTATCTACTTGTGTAGATGTGCTGAGGTAGTGGCAAGCAAAGACCACAGTCAGAGTGCCCCAAAACAGCCTGAACACCAGCTATGCTCTGAGTGGTGGAAATACAGCTCTACTTTGCTCCCTGCACTCTGGCTGCCTCACTCTCCCCAGGGCAGAGTTGCTGACAGACAGACAGGTTGTCTCTCCTACCTCAGCCGCACATTTTCTTGGGGCTCTGCCCCCAAGCATGATAGGTAGCTGACTTTGGCCAATGGTGGCACACTGCCATAGGAGTGCTAGCCAATCAGTGGTTGGGAGCCCGGAAAGGCACAGGGCCAAGCTAGAAGTGGCTGACAGGGGCAGAAGGGCAAGTGGTGCCGCACTGTGGTGGCAGAGGTAAGATAGCGGTTGTGTTTACTTTACATCTTGGCAGTTAGCCTGCTGCCTTGCCCCTTTCTGCCCCCTCCAAGCTGCTACTCTGTCTCGATCAGCATTGGGGTCACTCTCCTCCTACAGGCTTCCTGGACCCAGAGTCTCTGGTGCCCGGAGCCTTAGCCAGGAGAGAGGAACCAGCTGAGGGGAGGTTGGCCAGCCAGGGGGAGGGGCCATGGAGGTTGGCTGTGGGAGCGCATTGACCACCAGGGGGCAGCTCCTGAGTTGGGCGTCTGCCCCCTGGGGGTCAGTGCGCGTCATAGCCACTGGTCAACCAGTCGTTCCGGTCATTCTGTCGTAACAGTCACTTAGGCTTTTATATATATAGATAAAAAATACCAAGTGTTGGCAAGGATGTGGAGAAAAGGGAACCCTTATGCACTGTCGGTGGGAATGTAAATTGGTACAAACACTATGGAAACAGTGTGGCAATTCCTCAAAAAAATTAAAAATAGAACTACCATATGATCCACCAGTTCTGCTTCTGAGTATTTATCCAAAGAAATCCAAAACACTAATTCAAAAAAATATGTGCATCCTTATGTTCATTGAGCATTATTTGCAATAGCCAAGATATGGAAACAACTTAAGTGTTCATCAACAGATGAATGGATAAAAATAATGTGAGAGACATATATATTGGAATATTATTCAGCCATAAAAAGTAGTGAAATCTTGCCATTTGCAGCAATATAGATTGAAGGCATTATGTTAAGTGAAATAAGAAAGACAAATAGTGTATCTCACTTATACGTGGAATCATTTTTTTAAAAGCTCAGATACAGAGAATAGATGGGTAAAATGGGTAATGCGAATCAATTTCTTTCTTAATATACAACTTATATTAAATGGAAAAATCCAAATTACCAAAGTTGACAAAATGAGAATTTTTTTCTCATTTTTTTAAAATTTATTTTCCCTTTATAGATTAAGATATTACAAATGTGTCCTTATCCCCCCAATGTCCTCTCATCTCCCCAATCCTGCCCTCACCCTCACCCCCTGTTGTCCACATCCATCGCTAGCCAATCAGTGGTTAGAACTTATACAAGTTCTTTGGTTGACCTCTCCCCCTCACCCCACCCTCCCCTACCTTCCCTCTGAGTTTTGAGCATCTGATCAATGCTTCTCTGTCTCTACATCTGTTTTTGTTCATTGGTTTATGTTGTTCATTATAATCCACAAATGAGTGAGATCATGTGATATTTATCTTTCTCTGACTGACTTATTTAACTTAGCATAATGCTCTCCAGTTCCATCCATGCTGTTGCAAATGTTAGGAGTTCCTTCCTTTATACAGCAGCGTAGCATTCCATTGTGTAATGTACCACAGTTTTCTAATCCACTCATCTGCTGATGGGCACTTAGGCTGTTTCCAAATCTTAACTATTGTAAATTGCACTGCTGTGAATATAGGGGTGCAATATATCCTTTCTGATTGGTGTTTCTAGTTCCTTGGGATATATTCCTAGAAGTGGGATCACTGGGTCAAATGGCAGTTCTATTTTTAGTTTTTTTGAGGAAACTCCGTACTGTTCTCCATAGTGGCTGTACCAGTCTGCATTCCCACCAGCAGTGCAGGAGGGTTCCTTTTTCTCCACATCCTCACCAGCACTTTTTGTTTGTTGATTTGTTGATGATAGCCATTCTGATAGGTATGAGATGGTACCTCATTGTCATTTTGATTTGCATCTCTCAGATGATTAGTGACTTTGATCATGTTTTCATATGTCTCTTGGCTCTCTGTATGTCCTCTTTCAAAAGTATCTAGGTCCGTTGCCCATTTTTTGATAGGGTATCTTTTTATCCCTAAGTGCTCAACCACTGAGCCACGCCCACCGACTGGGTCTTGCTAGCCTATTTCTCTAATATTTATGAGATGTTGTAAGTAAACACTGGAAAATAATACAACACAATGCACTGCTAATAGAAAACAGCAGGGCAAAGAGAGAAGTCCTTTGAATTTTTAAAAAAATATATTTTATTGATTTTTTACAGAGGAAGGGAGAGGGATAGAGAGTCAGAAACATCGATGAGAGAGAAACATCCATCAGCTGCCTCCTGCACACCCCCTGGTCTATTTTCATTTTTTTGCATGTGTCTGACCAAATTTCTCAGCACCATTTATTGAAGAGACTGTCTTGATTCCATTGTATGTTCTTGCCTCCTTTAAAAAAAGAAAACATTAATAGCCCTATATCTGTTAAAGAAATTGAATCTAAAATTTAAAATTTTCTTACAAAGAAAATGTCAGGCCCAAATAACTCCACTAGTGAAATAGCCAAAACAACTTTTAAAAAGAACAACGGAGAATTTATACTACCTAATTGCAAGACTACAATGATCCAGACTCTGTGGTCTTGATCCAAAAACAAAGAAGTCAATAAAATGAAACAGGAATTCAGAAATAGGCCCAAGGTTATATGGCCAGTCAATATTTAACATATACCAAGAAGTTTAGTATAATAATTTATTTAGATTTAGTCACCTTATGAGGTAGCTACTTGCTGTTAGTATCCCCATTTGCTAGATGAGGAAACTGACACAGAGAGGTTATATTACCAGCCCAGGGTCACACAGCTAGCAAGTGGACAGGACAGGCTTGAAAACCACATGGTGTACACCAAGAATTATATAATCTCTCTTTTTTTTTAGTAACAATCACTGTACATAATTATTATAATGTAAGAATTTATACTCAACCCACCATACTGTTCTCCTTCTATGGCAAGTGCTTCATTATTAAGTTAGCACTGTAAAATTCTGGGAAATTTTATAATCAAGTATATAAGTGATGATATAAATCAAACCTATAGTATTAATATTTTGAGCTATGTTTAGGGAAAAATAGTGGCTACTTGGTATTTTAATTATTTGTACCAGGGGTTCTCAACCTGTGGGTCACGACCCCTTTGGGGGTTGAATGACCCTTTCACAGGGGTCACCTAAGACTATCGGAAAACACATATTTTTGATGGTCTTAGGAACCGAGACACCGCTCCTCTATCCGTCTCCAGGCAGGTCTGCCCACATGCAGATATGCCCACATAGGAGTACCCAGCATATTAAAGGGTCACGGCATTAGGAAGGTTGAGAACCACTGATTTATACTATCTACTAGAGGCCCAGTGCATGGAATTGGTGCACTGGTGGGGGGCGTGGCCTGCAGGGATCGGGAGCACCACTCATCCCGGTCAGCAGAACAGCTGTGGACCCGCCCTTTGAGCAGCTGCTCCCTGATCAAGCATCTTCCGTGGAGCCAGAGCATTCACCTCTCCAGGGAACCCAGTCAGGGCCGGGCCCAGGGACAATAGCACTGAGAGGCGGTGGAATATTCCTCAGTCCTGAGGCAGCCATGACCCTGCCTCCCAGCCTCCAGGGTCAGCTCTGTGAGTCCGGTGGTGCTGTGTGGCCTGCGGGCATCCTGAAGAGGCGGCAGAGAGCGAGGAGGAGGAGTCTGGGGCAAGGAGGCAATGATCGCAGCCCAGGTTCCTGCCCATCGGCTTAGGGTTCACAGCTGCTCATCCTTGTCAGCCAAGCGGCACTCCCACTGTGGTAGCGCACTGACCACCAGGGGGCAGCTCCTACGTTGAGTGTCTGCCCCTCGGTGGTCAGTGCGCACCATAGCAACTGGCCGACTGGTCATTCTGGTCATTCCTCTGTTCTGGTAGCTGGGCTCTTATTATATAGGATTGGCATATTAGAGTAATTAGTAGGTAAGCCTAGGGACTACTCAGATTTGTTATTTTTAATTGAAAAGTAAAAGATAACTTGGAAGATTTCAAGAAGTTTTGGAACATTAAAGAGAACTTAAGATCAAGGTGGGTATGCCAAGGGGCACAGAGGATAGAAGTGGTCCCCCCTGGCAGGAAGAGGGTTTTATCACAGTTATTGTTAGCATGTCAGCACACAGTGATAATAAAAAGCAGGCTAATAAATGCTTAATTGGTTTTACCATTGTTTTTACATTCTCTACAGATAATGCACCTCCTTAGTGCCCAAAGCAGACCACATTTATCACTCCCATTACTATGCCTCTGCTTACTAGTAAGACTCCCCATATATAAGTTTAAACTTTTAGGTTTATGAGAATTATTTAGGTGCAGGCATGCCTCACTTTATTGCATTCACAAATGTTGCTTTTTAAAAATTTTTTTTATAAATTGAAGGCAAGACCTTCCACCAGCAAAAAAAATTACAATTCACCTTATTTCAAAACTGGCTTTATTGAAGTGGTCTGAAACCAGCCTGTACTTGATTTGGTTTGTTTTATAGACAAATGAACAAATGTTGCTTTTTAAAATTTTTTTTTACAAATTGAAGGCAAGACCTTCCACCAGCGAAAAAATTACAATTCACCTTATTTCAAAACTGGCTTTATTGAAGTGGTCTGAAACCAACCTGTAGCATCTCCGAGATATGCCTGTACTTGATTTGGTTTGTTTTATAGACAAATGAATTTCTTAAAGAAAATAAAGAACACTGGATTTATGAATGCATTTTTAAATGTATTAAATAAATTAAGTTGTTGTCATACTGTGGTTTATAATAAGAAATATATATTTGGTCTTTGTTCGGTTACAGACACAGAGCTAAAACCCTTAGAACTTCCTAAGTACTGAGAATCATAAAGGTGTCTCTTGTTATGTTAATGAGGGGACTTTTCGATCACGCCTAAGGATAGGGGCTGGTCAGCAGAGGAATCAACCCTGAGATTAGGTAGTTGGAACTTTCCGTCCCACCCGCTACTGTCCTCTGGGGAGGGGCAGAGGCTGGAGGCTGAGTTCAATTACCAAGGGTTAATGATTTAATCAACCATGCCTACAAAATGAAAACCCAAAAGGACAGAGGTCAGAGAGCTTCCAGGTTGGTGAATGGGAGGAGATTTGGGGAGAGTGATGACCTGGAGAGGGCATGGGAGTTCCTGCCCTACCCCCATACCTTGTCCTCTGCATCTCTTCCATCTGGCTGTTCCTGAATTATATCCTTTTATAATACACCAGTAATCTAGTAAGTACAATGTTTTTCTGAGTTCTGTTAGCCTCTCTGGCAAATTAATTCCACCTAAGGAGTGAGTCTTTGGAACCATTGATCTAAAGCCGGTTGGTCAGAAGCACAGGTGACAACTTGACCTAGTAGTTGAAGTGTTTGTGTTGAGTGGGCGAGTCTTGTAGGACTCAGCCCTTAACCTATAGGATATGGGACTCCCACTCCTACACACACACATTCTAATTTGTAGTCAGAACCACCTTTAGTTGTAAATGCTACTAGACAAATGATTGTTAAAATCTGCTAGATGTATAAACATGAAGCCAAGACTTATGAGTTGAACCTAAAGGCTTAAGGAATGGCAAAACAAGTTTTTTATATGCCAAACCTTCTCTAGTTGCTTTTCACACATGAACTCATTTATTCCTCACAACCATCCTATTAATATCCCTGTATACAGAAGTGGAAACTGAGCCTCGCTAGCATGGCTCAGTGGTTGAGCATCGACCTATGAACCAGGAGGTCACAGTTCAATTCCCTGGTTGCAGGCTGGATCCCCAGAGTGGGGTGTGCAGGATGCAGCTGATCAATGATTCTCTCTCATCATTGATGTTTCTATCTCTCTCTTCCTCTCTGAAATCAATAAAAATATTTTTTAAGTGGAAACTGAGACCCAGCTCGGGATAATAATGGCACCTCCACAGGACTGTAGTGAAGATTAAATGAGTTGAAGAGTCAGAGTGAGGATAAGTCTTGGTCCAAGGTCGTGAAGTTAAGAAATGGTTGAGCTGCGACCCAAACATGGCCTCCTGAGCCTAAGCTCTTAAATTTTTAAAATCATCACTTTAATTAAATTGGATATTAATTCGCAAAGCCAAAATGGCCCCTGAAATAGTCTTTGTGCATAAAAGCCATCCCTCAAGGACACCAGAGAGAATGTCGATAAATAGTAACTCCATAAGTAAGACATTATTGTTACGAAAGAGAAAACTTCATTGAGGTTGACTAACTTAGTAGGTGGTTAGTAACTGACAGGGACAATATTCTATCTCAAGTCTATCTAACTTGAAAGCCAGTCGTTTCAACCAGTATGACAGAAAGTGCCCTAATACGGTGCTTCTTCTCAGTGTGGTCCACAGACCAGCAGCATTGCGGCATTCCTCAAGAGCTTGCTAGAAATGCCAAGTCTCGGGTCTAAGACAAGAATCAGAATCTGTATTTTAACAAGATCCCCAGGGACTTGGGTGCACATTAAAACTGAGAAGGGCTTCTCTCATTAACCTGACCTCCGACTCCCATTTAGAATGTCCTCGGCCTTGAACAGAGCTGAGTTACATTTCAGTGATATTTTCTGCTGAGAACTTCTGCTAACCGAAAGGCATAAATGAACAGGGGAGATGCCTGACTGGTGAGTGTCAGAGGAAAGAAGCAGGAAAAGGCTTTGATGCTTTGATGCTTCTACTTCAACTGGGAATCTCACCCTTATCTAAATCACTCATTTGATATGTAGTTAAAGTCTAATTTTGATATCATTTCAAGTGTCATAGTTTTATCTCCACATTCATATTTTAAGTAGAAGTAGTGTGCGAGTAGTGGATTGAATTTTTTTTAAGTATCCCCAATTATGGAAACTCCTGGTATCAATTGGATGTGTCGAAATAATAAGGAAAAGGAAATTGGGAGCCCATCATTTTATGGCTTAATATTTAAAGGACGAATATAAACTTCAACCCCGTCACTAATCCATCCGTTCCATTCAGTTTAATACAGGTTCTGCCTCTCTAGTCTCATTCTTCTTCTTCTTCTTCTTTTTTTTCCTTTTGGCAGTGCTTCAAATTTAATCTTTCCAAAATTGAATTAATCATTTTCCGTCAAATTGCTATTTACCTTATAGTATCTCAACTTACACCAAGACTTTGTACTCAGGCACCCCAGTATTACAATACAGGCCCATTCTCAGCTCCTTCTTCTCATTCACCTTTTGCATTAAATATTGTCCCTAATTACAGTTGATTCTGCCTCCCAGATCTCTTCATTACTTGCTGTCCCCTTTCCCCCCTCCTTTCATGGCCTCCTGAAGACCCTTCGTGTTTATCATCTGAACCACTGGAGCAGCTTCCTTATTGCTTTTCCTGCCTCTGGTTCTCCATTCTTCACATGGTAGACAGCCTGCCTTTAGGAAACAAACCTGACCACGTCACTCTCCTGAAACACCTCTGATGGTTCCCATTGCTTACAGGACAAAGTCCAGTCTCAGAACCCAACACCCAAAACCCTTCAGCACTATCCCATCCTGCAACTTGGGCCTCCTCCCCTGCCTACCCCATGTGCCCAGTGCTCTAATGACCCCGAAGGGCTCACCAACTGATACCCAGATGCGCCTTCTTATCCCATTCTCTGCCTAGAATGCTCATACCCCTCTCCGCCTGCCAAACTCCTAACATTTATCCCGAGTCCCAGGAGAGAAGCCACCTCCTCAGTAAAGCCTTCCCTAATCTCCGCCTCTCCTAGACCCTTCAGAACTATCCCATCCTGCAACTTGGGCCTCCTCCCCTGCCTACCCCCTGAGCCCAGTGCTCTAATGACTCTGAAGGGCTCACCAACTGATACCCAGATGCACCTTCTTACCCCATTCTCTGCCTAGAATGCTCAAACCCCTCTCCGCCTGCCAAACTCCTAACATTTATCCCAAGTCCCAGCAGAGACGCCACCTCCTCAGTAAAGCCTTCCCTAATCTCCGCCTCTAAAACAGTGGTCCCAGACGGACAGCATCAGCCTCGCCTGGAAACGTGTTGGAAATGGGAATTCTCAGAACCCACTGCAGACCTGCTGAACCAGAACCTCTGGCTGTGGCAGCCAACAACCTGTAGTTTAACAAGTCCTCCAGGAGATTCTGATACACCTTCAAGTGTGAGAACTACTCCTCTAAAGCCCCTGTTCCTACCCCCGGCTCTGCAATCACCTGTGGTTCTTTGTTCCCAGTGCTTGGCAAGGAGTGCCTACCATGCAGGGAAATTGTCAAACTCATCCTTATATCCTCGGTGTCTAAAACACAGAAGTCTACCAACCACTTCTTCAAATCAAATAAGAAATAAGTTCTTGCCCTAGCCAGTTTGGTTCAGTGGATGGAGCGTCAGCCCAAGGACCAAAGGGTCCGAGGTTCGATTCTGGTCAAGGGCAAGTACCTTGGTTACAGGCTTAATCCCCACCCGTGTGGCAGACAACCAATCCACGTGTCAATGGGAAAATATCCTCAGGTGAGGATTAATAAAACAAAAGATAAAGAAATAAGTTCCCATATTCCTGGCTTTATACAGTAATATCCATAACATTAAAGAAAAACAACACTGTAATTGTTCCTCCTGCCACTTTTCAGCCCTCCCTAAATTGCTAGATTCTCCATAGATGTCAGCTCCATGGTTGGTTGGACAACTGCTCTGTTCCCAAAGAACAGAGTGTGGAATCCCACTTATGGAGCCAGCCAGACAGCCCCCAACACCAATTCCTTTCTTTGATAATAGACCCCATGAAACAAGCTTTTTAAGGAACTAGGCTTCTTCCAGGGGCCTGAAGACTTTGTAATTCTATATCTGCAACTGCTTTCGGAGAGACCAAGATGGCGGCATAGGTAAACACCGCAGACTGCTGCCGCAAACAACCACTTCAAAAATACAACTAAAAGACGGAACGGACATCGTGCAGGAGGCAGCCTATCAATGATCCTCTCTCATCATTGATGTTTCTATCTCTCTCTCCCTCTCCTTTCCTCCCTGAAATCAATAAAAATATTTTTTTTAAAGAATGACATAGGAGAAAAAAGTAACAGCTAAACCGAATGTATTTGGTTATTGTTTCTCTTTTGAGAAACGTGTCTCATACCATAATGCTATTTTAATCTAACTCTGACATGTACTTAAATAAAATGAAAGAAGCTTTAGTTTCCATTGTGGCAGCACCATGGTGTCTATGACAAAGAGTCAACACAGAGTATTAAATGCTACTGTAAAGGGCAGGATGTTAATATCTAGTCCCCTTAGAGCAGTGGTTCTCAACCTTGGCTGCACATTAGAATCACCTGGGAATCTTTTTAGAATCCTGATTTCTGGGCCTCATCCTCCGGAAATTCTGTTTCTTTGTTATGGGGTGGGGCCACAACATTAGTAACAAAGAAACAGAATTTCCGGAGGATGAGGCCCAGAAATCAGGATTTTAAAAAGATTCCCAGGTGATTCTAATGTGCAGCCAAGGTTGAGAACCACTGATCTAGAGTCATAGGAACAACCACCATGTGCATGCACTTCTGTCCTAAGCACTTCACACTGATCCATTTATTAGGATCCCCATTTCACAGGTGAGGAAGTTGAGGCACAGATAAGTGAGAAAACTCTTTCGAGGCCACCTAGGAAATTGGTGTAGAGAGAGGGTGCAGCCCAGGCAGACTGGCTCTAGGGCACCCGGTACCTCTGTGCTTTTTATGTAAAGAGAATTAATGACTAGCCCCATTTTGAACTACAGAATGCAAATTAGATTTGTGTTTTGTTTAAGTCTCAGTCTCATCCAGCCATCACTCTGGGGAGGGAGTTCAGGATCCCATCTTTGAATGATATGATTACTAAAAGCCAGGGGCATAGCTGCTGGAGGGTAACTTCCCACATGCTGGTTGTTAATAGTAACATCTGATACACTGCTTTCTGGCTGGTACTGTGCTGGGAAATCAATAGTTCTTTGTTGATTAATAACTGATTTCTCCACTGATGAAAATGCACAGATCAATACACTGCTCCATTTGGTGCCAGCCCCCCACCCTTCCCTACAGCCAAACTGTGGAGGCATTTCCTGCCATCCTACTCATGTTTCATTCTTCTCCAAAGATGGCCGAGATACTCAATGAACAGTAGGTTGGGCCATACCCAAAGTTGGGTTTCCAAATGTTACTGTCAGTTATCTGTGCAATACCCCCCCTTCCTGTCCACTAGATGGCGTTGCAGAGCCGTGTTTGTAACAGTTCACTGGGCTTGGAAAAAGAGGAGTGAAAAATACAGGCAGGTGAAATGCTGAAAGTTAATTCTTTAAACATTCTGGTCTGTGCCTGTGTTTTGGCAGGCACTTGAATAAAAGGTCCATCCAAATGAATGCAATTATACAGCATGCCCATTTATTTACTACACCTGGCAGCCTGGGCCTACACATTTTCAGGACAAGTACCTCCTGGCACCTCTGTGCATAAAATAAAGCAGCTGTTTACTCAGTGCATAACAATTAATGCGCTCCCTAAAGAATATAATTTATGATGCTGAATATGTAAGAGAATATTTTGTGATCTCCAGAGACACTGCTCAGTAAACTCAACGAGTTGTCATCTCTCAGGTTCATTAATTGCCCTAGTATCCTAACACCCAGTAGAATATTCGTTGGAATTTAATCGGAGGTGAGCCTCTGTACTTCAGTACTCACCTTTTCCTTAGGACTGAAGGTCAAATTCATGGAAGAATCTGTTATTCAAGGAAATCTTGGCATTTCTTTTGACTGAAAGAACTTCTCCGATTATTGCTACTCACATTTTGCTACAGGGGGACAAAGGTTAGCTAATAAATGTGGCTCATTTGGAGAGCCATCGAATCCTCTTGTAAAAATGTGCATTTTGTTCTCCTGGTGCGTCCTTTCCCTCTGTGGCACTGAGAACCTCTCGGTGATAACATAAATCAAGCAGATATGGCTTGGAGGCAGCCATCAGCTTCCTGTCCACATGACAAAATAAGGTTAACCTCATTTGCAGGCCACCACCCCTTTTCCACTGATTTTGAATTGTTTGGTTAACTTACTTTGGGAAGGAGTATCAATAATTCAGCATTAGTTGGTTGGCATGTCACCCTCACAGATGGAAACAGCAACAGGGCAATGGAGTCATTTATTCCCGGGGGGCGGGGGGGGGTGCAATTGTGAAATTCCCTGTCCATTCCATCGCCGGTCTGAGACAGTGAGAGAAAAGAAAATAGTTCCAATAGTTACTACGGCCTGTCCAAGACCTCCAGTGACAGCCACATATGCAAATTTGTTAGGATGTTTTCACTTTAGGGAGAAAAAGAGGAATAAAGAAGCTAAAGCAAAAGGACATTAACAATGCACCTGAGAAGAGAGCTAAGGGGTGGGGGGTGGGGGAGCGCAGAGGAGAGCAGTTAAGAGGTGGCCTAGGAATAGCTCTGAGCCAGGGGCCAGCTTCCTGGTTCTGATACAGCCCTCCTCTGGAAGCCTGAGCACTGAATGGAAGGGGGGTGTGTGTGTGTGGTGTGTGGTGTGTGGTGTGTGTGTGTGTGTGTGTGTGTGTGGTGTATGTGTGGTGTGTGGGGTGTGTGTGTGTGTGTTGGTGTGTGTGTGTGTGGTGTGTGTGTGTGGTGTGTGTTGGTGTGTGTGTGTGGTGTGGGTGTGTTGGTGTGTGTGTGTGTGTGTACCACATTTGTTGTGGGCTTTTTGGCTTCTGGTTTCCCTACTCCCCTGATTTGCCAGCTGCTGCCACTACGCTCTGCTTAGGAAGATGAGGCCCTGTAAGCAGTTAGCTGGCGTCTGGAGGCCTTAGTTAAGGGGTGGCAACGCATATGTCTACAGTTGAAATAAACTTATTCCCATGTTTTGTTTTATGTTTCAGCTGTCTTGAGATATGTACAAATTAACAACTTCATAACGGCTTTGATTATACTACCTAATTTTTTAATTCTTCTTCCTCCCCACCACCACCACCACCAAATAGTGTCTTTGAAGGTGATTAAAACAGATGAGGGTGTGAATATATTTCTGTTTTTTAGAAACACACACACTCTATTGTTTGACGAAGATGTTGTCCATCCTGGGAGCTGGGAAACCCTTACCTTTGGTTGGCTCATCCTGGTACTTGTGTCCTGTCCCCTCTGAATTCACGTCCCCCAGGTGCCTTGACTGCAGAGCACATCTCTGTGTCTGTCACTGCCAGGCTGACCGCAGCATCTTGTCAACGAGCATCCAGGTGCCCCTCCCCCACCACATAGTGCCAGTCTGCTCCTTCTCCCCAGCCCCTGTCTGCATGGTGTCTCCGCACATGCACCAGCTCTCCCTGTGGGTTTGGGCAGAACTGCTTTCTGATGCCTTTTCCCTCGGTGAACTTTACAGGTGACATTGCTAAAAAGAACAACAGTGCATCCATGTCTTAGCAGTGAGAACAAGAGGGTACAATGAGTGTTTAGCCATTTCACTTGGTCTCAGCTGGAAACACCTCCTGGCCTCCCAAATGGCATGG
>NW_005367989.1:1865962-1869256 GCF_000412655.1 Myotis brandtii
GTACCACATTTGTTGTGGGCTTTTTGGCTTCTGGTTTCCCTACTCCCCTGATTTGCCAGCTGCTGCCACTACGCTCTGCTTAGGAAGATGAGGCCCTGTAAGCAGTTAGCTGGCGTCTGGAGGCCTTAGTTAAGGGGTGGCAACGCATATGTCTACAGTTGAAATAAACTTATTCCCATGTTTTGTTTTATGTTTCAGCTGTCTTGAGATATGTACAAATTAACAACTTCATAACAGCTTTGATTATACTACCTAATTTTTTAATTCTTCTTCCTCCCCACCACCACCACCACCAAATAGTGTCTTTGAAGGTGATTAAAACAGATGAGGGTGTGAATATATTTCTGTTTTTTAGAAACACACACACTCTATTGTTTGACGAAGATGTTGTCCATCCTGGGAGCTGGGAAACCCTTACCTTTGGTTGGCTCATCCTGGTACTTGTGTCCTGTCCCCTCTGAATTCACGTCCCCCAGGTGCCTTGACTGCAGAGCACATCTCTGTGTCTGTCACTGCCAGGCTGACCCCAGCATCTTGTCAACGAGCATCCAGGTGCCCCTCCCCCACCACATAGTGCCAGTCTGCTCCTTCTCCCCAGCCCCTGTCTGCATGGTGTCTCCGCACATGCACCAGCTCTCCCTGTGGGTTTGGGCAGAACTGCTTTCTGATGCCTTTTCCCTTGGTGAACTTTACAGGTGACATTGCTAAAAAGAACAACAGTGCATCCATGTCTTAGCAGTGAGAACAAGAGGGTACAATGAGTGTTTAGCCATTTCACTTGGTCTCAGTTGGAAACACCTCCTGGCCTCCCAAATGGCATGGTCAATCTTATGATTTCCTCTGATAGACAGACTCCGAAACAGTCTTTGGATAATACTGATAACTTGTGTTTACAGAGAGTTTTAAAATTTGCAAAAACTCCTTGGTTGATATTATCTCATGTAATCACAAAACCCTTTGATAGCACAATAATTTTAAAAAATTATGAAAACTGAGTGGAATTGAGGATTTGGCTAAAGTTTCATGGCTGATAAATGACAGGTCCAGGTCATTTGAGTCTATAGCCCATATTCTTTTACCTGCCTCTGTCTTAAGAGCAGAGTTCACTGGCTTTATATAGCTAAGTTAATTACCTGACTATATTGGAATAATATTGGAAATAAAGTCCAAAAAATGTTCTATTCTGTCCTCTCTCCTCACAAATCTATGGAGGTTCAACAAGAACAAAGTGGGATCGTAGCAGGGTGGAAATAGCATGGAATATAGGGTGTGAAAGTACTCAGCAACCCTGGGCCTCAGTTTTTTCATATAGAAAATGGAGATGATGTCCGGCTGGTGTGGCTCAGTGGTTGAGCATTGACCTATGAACCAGGAGATCAGGGTTCGATTCCCGATCAGGGCACATGCCTGGGTTGCTGGCTTGTAAGGAGTGTACAGGCGGCAGCTGATTGGTGATTCTCTCTCATCATTGATGTTTCTGCCTATCTTTCCCTGAATACACTTGTGAGGATTGGAAATTTTAACAAATACAGAAGAATATCGGTTCTATATATGGCTCCCTAGTAAATATTAGCTTTATTATCAGCTATTGTGATTATTATTATCCATTTCAACATCATTTTTATTGGAAAAATAGGGATTTAATACAATTCCAGAGTAATCAGTGAGCTTGGGATGATGACTTTGGAAGATATAACTGCACAGAATAACAGAAAACTGGCCTCTCACCTTTAGGTGTAGTAAGCATTGGCTGATTGGCTCTTACTAACAACGTAATGTTCTTCCATCCTCTGGATACTGAAAACTATTTTATTGTCTATAAAAATAATTTTGGTCACAGAAACAGCTGTTTCTAGAAATATGGAAACGCTGAAAGACACTGGGCAATTTGCTTTGTTAACCATTTGCCAGTGATATACCCAATTTTGCATCTGATTTCCCCTTGTCCCTGTTGCTGTCAGTTACTTTGTACTGTATCAAAATTTGGAAAACAGTTGATCAGGTTGGAGTGCCAGGCAGCCTTGAGCCCACCTTTGATTTAATCACAGACGCGTGCGGCTGCATTCATCAGTTTGCCTTTTATGTAAGCTTCAGTGTTGCAATGCTTTACTGTTGTCTATTGTCGTCCGTAGTGTGGTGGTTGTAGATTTCCATGTCATAGAAAAGAAACGTGATACAAAAGAAGCACCTATGGCAGTGATGGCGAACCTTTTGAGCTCGGCGTGTCAGCATTTTGCAAAACCCTAACTTAACTCTGGTGCCGTGTCACATATAGAAATTTTTTGATATTTGCAACCATAGTAAAACAAAGACTTATATTTTTGATATTTATTTTATATATTTAAATGCCATTTAACAAAGAAAAATCAACCCAAAAAATGAGTTCGCGTGTCACCTCTGACACGCGTGTCATAGGTTTGCCATCACTGACCTATGGGGAAGGCCATCAAAGCAAAGTGGATTTAAAGATGTAACTTAGCAGAAAATCCAACTAGTCCTAATCCACTAAGTCTGTGTGAGAAAATATGCCACGTTGAGAGATGGTAAGGACAAGCCCTGCATTCCACCGGAGAGATCTGGTTACAGCAGCATGGCGGAAACAGCAGGGGACATTTCAAGGGCAGGCTGAAGAAGTGGATCAAAGAGCACTACAGGGGTCGCATGGCGAGCAATAGATATTGTGCTCCTAAGAGGGTAGATCCCGTGTTAAGTGCTCTTACCACCAAAAAGGAAACACGGGAAAACTTTTGGAGGTGATATATTTATCACCTTAATTGTGGTGGTGGTGGTGACATGAGACTATACATATGTCCAAGCTTACCAAATTTTATACATTAATTATGTGAGTGTTTTTTTGTTTGTTTGTTTGTTTGCCAATTATCTCTCAATAAAACTGGAGGGGAAAATATTTTTTGAGAACTACAGGAAAGTATTGTATGGAGACACTGAAGGTAAAAAACAAAACATGGCAATATTCTATTATTATGGCCTTATTTTTTTAATTAAGGGCAATTCAAATCTATTTTTTATAATTGAACTTAATGGCAGCAACTTTGTAGAATGTCTGTGTATGAACCCAAAGACTCACAATCACTGCCTCTCGATGGGCCTCTTCCAGCTGGAATTGTGAGAATGGGAAAGTTGAGTCACCCCTCATCAGTTTAGCAAGTTTAGGAAATTCCTGCCACTTGCCCCTGGTGTTCTTGATTTTTTTTTCTGGGTCTCCTTTTCTAAGTTTAAAATGGAGAGTTCATTTTTTAAAATTTATCTTTATTGTTGAAAATATTCCAGATG
>NW_005367989.1:1869314-1876447 GCF_000412655.1 Myotis brandtii
CTTCCCCACACTGTTGTCCATCCATGGGTTATGCATATAAATTCACTGGTTAATCTCTTCCTGTCCCCCCCCCCACTACACTCTGAAATATGTGAGTCTGTTCCATGCTTCAGTGTCTCTGGTTCTTTTTTGTTCATCCATTTATCTTGTTTATTAGATTCCACATATGAGTGAGATCATGTGGTACTTGTCTTTCTCTGACTGGCTTATTTCGCTTAGCATAAATAGTCTCCAGGTCCCTCCATGCTGTCTCAAAGTGTAAGAGATCCTACTTTTGTACAGCTGCATAGTATTCCATTTTCCTAACGTCCTTTCCAATTCACCATTTACAACATTTGTGGCACTTTATATATATAACTCATTTATTACCTCTTGTGACTGCATTTCAACTTCTGAGGTCGGCCAGGAGGTATCCTCTCCATTTAACCCAGGAAGAAACTGCTCTCCAGAGGCTACTGCCGATTCGTTGCCCTCAGTGGCATGGCTGAACCCTGGAACCCTGGACCACTAGGCCTGCTCATCACGGGAGGGTGACAGTGCTGATAAGGCTCAAAACATTTCTGGAAGTGTCCTTAGAAATAAGTTGTAAGGCACATAAATCTGTCTCCTTATGGTCAGACAGTACATAAAAAGGACTGTTTTTTCCCATGTATGCTCGTGCGTGTGTATGTGTGTGTATGCACACATTCGAGTGAGATGTTACCAGAAAACTTACCCAAGTTTGATAATTCATTATAGTCACAAGAATTGACTTTGGGTATTTTTGGAAGTATCCAAAATTCGAATCCACTTTAAGAGTAAAATGTGATATTCAAAAGGAATGTGCTTCAGCAGGTGCCTTGTGTTCAAATATGGTAAATTGCAATGCATGGGAGACAGCCTCTGCAGACACAAAATTCTCTCTCTCGTTCTGTCTTGTCCCTTCTTCTGCTCTCATGTTTTGAGGTATTCCTTTCTTATATGAAAGAGGGATAGAGAGCTAGCATTGGCTGAATATCAGTGCCAGTTGATGCATCCTCCTGAGAAGTAGGTATTATCACCACTATTTAATAATTGAGGTAACTAAGGCCCAAGCAAGTATGGTGCTTTGGGTGTAAGCTGTGAAGCCAGAAGAATGGCCTAACTCATGTGGTCTTAAAAACCAGTATTCTTTTAACCCTACTGCCACAATTCTGAAGGTGATAAAGTTCATTTTGGAGGTGTAGGTTCTGACACTATATATTTTTTAAATGAGTTGAATAACTTCCTAATCATACCTTATATTTCAGAGATGTCATCTTTATGGGGACTTTGGTGGATATATAGTTCAATTTCACTTTCACAGCAATACTTTCTTGGTTTTCATTTATCATATATGGCTTATACAATCTTATGTATATCCTTTCACCTGAATTAGCTAACAGGAAAACCTAGAGCAAGTCTTAGTGATATAAATGATGTTTGTCTTTAAAAAAAAAAAGTAAGGTGTCAAAACTGTACCCTAAAATGAGCAGACTCTGCTGAAAAACCTAAGGATTTTTCCAATGGGTGCAGAAAAAGGGAAAGCCCTTTTCTTCCTTTGCCATTAACAATGGTTCATTATGTAAAAGAGAAATATCGAACAGATTTGGTAGAGTAGGAGCTTTTACAGAGAGAAGTAGGGCACACAGTGTTTATCTGACAGAACAGAGAACTTGAACAAAGGCAGAGGATTTGAGGAACAAAGAGAGCCTTGACTACCCATGATTCACCAGCCCAGCTCAAGTCTGTTATTAACCCTCACCCCATGAAGGCCTTTCAAATGACACACCTGGAAACGAGTGAAAAGGAACATTCTCTAGAGATAACATCAATTTTTTAAATCAAGACAAATGTTTATTTATTTATTTATTTATTTTTAGAGAGAGGAAGGGAGCAAGAGAAACATCGAGTTTTTGCCCTGACCTGGGATCAAACCACAACCTTGGCGTATCAGGATGACGCTCTAACTAACCGAGCTACCCAGCCAAGGGGACAAATGTTTAAAATAAAAGATTAAATTGTGTCACGCACCAATCAGTGCTTTTTTTTTAGTGCTTTACTGTCTATACACAACATAAACATTGTAATGCTTTTTGAAGAGAAGCTGTGAAAACAATTTTTTTGGCAAGGTTGGAAATGATTTGTTACAATTGCAGGTAAATTCCAAGGTAGTTGGCTATAGAATTTATAGAATGATAAGGCATATTTTCATGCATCTTTTCTTCCTTAAACATTAAAATAGTAGTAAACATTCTTTTCAGACACCTCACCTCCAGTGTAGTCTACCTATCTTTTTGATAAAGGTCGGAGTAAATAATAACACTACAACATATGTACCATTTATCTTGGAAAATGCATAAATCCTTAGGAATGTTATATTGGATAAACAAAATTTTAGCTAAACAAGCGTTATGCCTCAGGTGATAAAACTTAAGCACACACACAGGCACCTCTACTTTAGAAAGAGATCTGTCTGAAACATATCGCACTTCTCCGAAGCTAGGAGTATGATCATTGAACCTCTACTTGACATCTCATTTATCATTACAGATTTTATTTCAGTATATTACATTTTGATTCTCAGTGATGGCCTTCGATGCTATAGTGTATGATTTGTAATTTTTTGTATATTAGGATGTTTTTGACATCTTAAAGAACCTTTCTGGCTGGGAAGAGAGAATGCCTCTCCTAGGGCTAACTGATTCTTGGGGAAGCAAAGGCCCAGCTGGGGGCATGCCTTTGATAGACAGACTAACTGATCCAGAGCCATACCTCCTCGATGGAGCCCACACACCCCAGGAGGCAATATTCCTGCCTTCGTCATCCCAGGACCGGTACCAGACAACTAGAGACCACACGCGTAGCCCAAAGCCCACCACAATTATTCAACCCAGCCAACCCTATGTTTTCTTGCCTCTCCTGAGAAACTCTAGCATAGGCTGTGAGCCTCCTGTCATCTGCCTCCTGGCCCCTGGTGTCTTTCCCAGGTAGCCCTGCATGTGCCATGCCGCCTGCTTCTGGAATCTGTGCACATAAAAAGCTTTGTTTTCCTGAGCCTTCCCTCCATCTTCTCTTGTACCTATACCTGACTGACTATCCCATAAAAAAATCACAAAACAAGTGCTGATGAAGTATGTAAATAAATTTCCCTGGGTGACTATCCTATATAATAAAGAGGTAATATGCAAATTGACCGTCACACCCTCGCACAAGATCGCCGCCCCCATGTCATCACAAGATGGCCACCCCCATGTCATCACAAGATGGCCACCACAAGATGGCTGGCAAGGGAGGGCAGTTGTGGGCGATCAGGCCAGCAGGGGAGGGCAGTTAGGGGTGACCAGGCCAGCAGGGGATGGCAGTTGGGGGCAATCGGGCCGGCAGGGGAGCAGGTAGGTGTTGATCAAGCTGGCAGGCAGAAGCAGTTAGAGGCAATCAGGCAGGCAGGCAGGTGAGTGGTTGGGAGCCAGCAGTCCTGGATTGTGAGAGGGATGTCTGACTGCTGGTTTAGGTCCACAGGGATCGGGCCTAAACTGTCAGTCGGACATCTCCTGAGGGGTCCCAGATTGGAGAGGGTGCAGGCTGGGTTGAGGGACACTCCCCCGCCATTGCCCAAATTTCGTGCACCAGGCCTCTAGTATTTATGTAATTGAAGATTCTGCTCTTTTCTCTGTCACCATGGTTGCCATTGCTCAATATGTTGACTTCCCAGTTAAACTTCCCAACACCACACACTCCCACATATGCCCACATTCATGAGCTCTCACTCAAGGTAGCAGACACATTTGTCTTAATCCATATCATCTCAGCTCTACGACCTCTCTCCCTCTTCATCCCCCTCTCTCCCTCATTACATCTAATTCTCTGCCTTCTGAAACCTAGGAAGTACTAGAGATCACCAGGGAAACTTGTTAAATCAAGTTCTACATGATGCAAAGTATATTCTGAGACAGGTTCTAATCCATCCTATAGAATTTCCTGGCTATTCAGAAAGACTGTTTCTATTTTATTTTGAAAGTGTAGCTTGTGGGGAATCATTGAGAATGCCAGATGCTCAGCCACCAGATAGATGGAGCATGATTTTTATACCTCCACCCAGTAATTCAGTGAAATTTCATTCTTTATTAGCAGCGCAATATTCTCACTCGGCTCCAATTATCCTGTACATTGGCAAACAAGATTCCTTTTTTATTCTCTTTTGCACAGATTTAATGTATTGTTTCTACTAAAAAAAATACATGATTTGCTTAATTTAAAAATGCCCAAGCCATATTTTACTGAATTTTGAAAGACAAATTGAGTGTGAGAGAGTCGTTCCAAATTTTTCATTCCACTTTAGGAAGTAGTGACCTCATCCCTCATTGTAGAGCCACTGCCCCAAAGCTGTAAATAATAAGGTCTCAATCAAAATAATTAATTAAATTATTCAGGCAGAGTGACCTCAACAACAAGTTTTTCATTCAATATATGTGTTTCTTTCTGAGGAGTAGTTAGGGGGATTTTGTTTGCTTCTCAGTCACTATTAGGAAAAAGAAATGAGTTACTGATACCAAACTGAGAGAAGAGATTTAATTTTTTAAATCAATTTCCAGTCTGACCTGGGGTCAGCCTCACCTCTTAAAACTTACATGTCTCCAATTATGTTCCAATCCAAATTGATGTTCACAAAGATATCCCTGGGCCATTGTGAAAGCTTTAGTCACCAAAGAAAAAAATCAATTATGTTCAGTGCATTTCACTCACCAGAGTAAAGTTAGATAATGTCAGGAAGATTCCAAACAATAGTTGAGCCACAACCATCTTCTAATTAGCTCTAACTTAATCATATGGTTCACTTAACCGCAATTGTCTCTTTCCCAAATTAGGATTAATCAAAGTTTTATCATATGTTTACTCCCTCTTAAAATTATTTTCATATAGGTCTCAAATGTCAAAATCTATTTGTCTTTGCTTTCTGAAATTTGTTTATGTTTAACCTGTCTTGTACCAGAAAAGATTTGATTGCTTATAAAATTCAAGTACTATAACCAAACAAAATAATTCAAAACAGGTTTTTTAAAACTGAGACATAAATATAATAAAAATAGAAAAGTTAAGCTGGAACAAGGAGTGGATAAGCACAAAAATATGGGCTATAAACCCCTTCACATTTGCTTGTGTAAACTATAATTTTGGCTTTAAGCCTTGAGCAGCCACCCATTTGCTCTATAATTCTTCATTTTGCAGAAAACCAAATAGAGTGATTGTGCTCAAGGTAGTAAATGCCTATTAACATTAGCTAAAAACCAGCCTTTGAGACTGCAACAGGAAAATTAAACAGGCCCACAACTTCCCAACAATCTTTATAGATCATAAAATGCCAGAAGCGTGGTGGAGGGGGGTGGAGGCAGTGCAGAAAGGGACTCATCTCCAGAAGCCAATCTGTTCCAATCCACAAAGATACTGATCTTAGCAAGTCAGAGTACAAGGGGGAAGAAGCATGAACACATGCTTTGCCCACCAGGCACCATTCACCCTCACTGTCCCTGCAAAACACTCCTGGTGGAAGGCTGTATTTTGCCTGCTTTTCATACAGTCTAAAAAGAGCTCAAGAGTAAAAACCTAACCAGCAGACACTTACCTAGTGAAAGTAAACAAAAATAATAAGGTCCATGTATGGAAGTCACCTTCATTTATTTTTACTTAGACTAACAAATATTAAGATACTAATATCATCATTCCAAAATTAATTAATTCCATCAATAGTACATAGAATATCATAAATACTGACATTTCCTTCCTTGATAGGAAGAGTCAGGGACTCTGGAGGCCTGGGCAAGGCCCTGATGTGGCACCAGAAGGGGCTTCCTTAGAAAATGACAGGTTAGATCCTGGCAGAAAGTCTGAAATCTCATTGTGAACCTAAATGGTACAAGGCAAAGGGCGGGGGGCATATGTATAGTCCAACAAGCCAGAGACAGGAAGAAAAGATGGAAGTCATTCCAGACAGAAGCACACAGCTTAGATAGTGGTCTTTATCCATTCTCTAAGGCCACTGTGTTGGCCAATGAGATCATTCAAATGGAGCAAACAAATAGGAGTTTTAAGAGTCTCAAAATGCAACCAGAATGCTATCTGTTACACACACACACACACACACACACACACACACACACACACACAGGTCCAGCAAGACAAAGTGGGCTCCCAGACTACTACTAGTTATTATCTCATAATGCTTCCAAATATTTGTATGTCAACCTCATGGGCATACAAACTTCAGTTTATAACCCAATCTACACTTTTTACCACCTTCTATGTACATAGCCCTGGTATGGGTGCTGTGGGGGAGACAGAAATGCACAAGACTTGGCACTTCCCACAAGGAACTCATTGAAAAGGAGGAGGTTCTGGGAAAATGATAAATACATATAAAATGCTAGGGTAAGAATATGCTAATGAGCCCTATCTCCAAAGTGCAGAGTGCAGGAGAGAATCTGCTTTGGAGGAAGTAGAAAAAACCCTGAAAGTGTTGATGTGTGATCTAGGCATTGGACTTTAGGTGGGACTCAATCAGAAGGTACAAGGTGGATATCGAGGAGGACATTTCAAGGCAGAAGAAGCAAACTCAGCAAGGCAGGAAATTGACTGGTATATGAAGAGAACAATGATTTGATATGTTATGGTGATACTAGAGGCCCAGTGCATGAATTCATGCACTGGTGGGGTCCCTCAGCCTGGCCTGTGCCCTCTCACAATCCAGGACCCCTCGCAGGATGTCAGACTGTCAGTTGGGCCCGGTCCCCACAGGGCAGGCCGAGGGACCCCACTGGTGCATGAATCCATGCACTGGGTCTCTAGTATGCATATAAGATCTTTGGTTAATCTCTTCCTGCCCTCTCCCCTCCCACCTTCCCTCTGAGATTCATCAGTCTGTTCCATGTTTCCATGCCTATGTGCTGAGTGTCTGCCCCCTGGTGGTCAGTGCGTGTCATAGCTACTGATCGAACAGTCGAATGGTCAAATGGTTGAGTGGTCAAATGGTCGCTTAGGCTTTTATATATATAGACGAGGGGCCCGGTGCACAAAAATTTGTGCACTGGGGAGGGGGTTCCCTCAGCCCAGCTTGCCCCCTATCACATACTGGGAGCCCT
>NW_005367989.1:1878125-1885054 GCF_000412655.1 Myotis brandtii
GTTGGAGTCTGCAGTCACTGAAGCAAGGAAGCCTCATGTTCGCTTCCAGCTGCCTGGCTGCCGGCCGCCATCTTGGCTGACAGTTAATTTGCATAAGGATATGCTGATTAGCCAATGGGAAGGGTAGCACGTACGCCAATTACCATGTTTCTCTTTTATTAGTGTAGATGATATGATATAAGATAGTCATATGATTACTGTCCTACTTTGTTTGTAAAAGATTTAGTCAACTGTCTTAAAACTTACCCTAAAAGATCAGTAAAACCTTAAGCAATTAATACTAATTCTTATGGTAAGGCCACGACTCAGTGTTTCACATATAAATTTTCATGGTTTTTAAAAAACATTAACTTGTCTACTTTGCATCATTCTGTTGCTGCAAATTTCTAGTTACTCTGGCTAATGTCCATGGGAAACAATCACAAAGCTGTTCAATTAATCCCTTTTACAGCATAGCTTCCTAATTCAGGTGTGCCTAAATTGGCAATTGCAGTCTGTGTTATGGTAAATTTCGCATTTAATAGTTATAGTGACTACCTTTTCATGAAATAATCAATTTATATACAGGAGAATAAATTGGCTCTGCAGCCTAGAAGTAGTGGAGTAATAAAATGAAGGGAAGTGAAATTTGATTATAACAAATCTGATATGGGAGATGACATATTTAATAAAACTCATTGCTCTTCACAGACAAGGAATCCCTAACATAGATGTCTCAAATAAAATCTTAATTATGCTCTGGGAGAATGATATAATTAATACCTCATCTTTAGTGGAAAAGATTGGAAAACTATGTAATTGTTTCATTGAAAAATTAAATATTACTTTCTTCTTTGTAAAAAGTTATACCAAGAATCTTTATAAATTCTTAGCCTACCTTTTTAGAAAAAGTATATTATTATTTTTAAGTGGTGTAATGCAAAACATTTTAAGTAGATGAAATAAGTATTGCAGAACCATTTGAGATTTGTATCTCCAAACTGCAGAGCAATTAGGAAATAAATTCAGTTATTTAACATACTTTTCCAGTATGATAAATCGAAACTATTCCAGTTTAGGGATCAAAAAATTGACTTGAAAAGATAAATGATTCCTCAGGGTTTCCATTCTAAGTCAGTGTAAGTTAAGGTTAAAATTTGGATAGCAGACAGCATTTGTTAGGATTTGATTCCTGAATGTCATGTTCTTGTTCTTCCAGATGAAATTAATTTGGTACTTAGAACTATTACTTTGGTACTTAGAACCATTTCAGATAATTTATATTTTAGTCTCCCCTCCAAAATTATCTGCAGTGATTTAGAAAGACATATAAAATATTGTAAGATAGAATGAAAGTGAATGAGGAGAATTTGCCTCTAGGATTTCTCAGTAATTGGTATACATAGTGGACCATGTGTCAGAGGGTCCTGTGACCAATGATATTTTCCTAAAATGGACATAGCATTATTTTCAGTCCCTCATGCTTCTCCAGAACCTTGCTATATAGGTGGACACTATTTCCCTTCCCTATGGACGTGGGAAATGACTTCGTAATTGACTCTGCCAATGCCAAGCAACTGAAGAAATGCTGTGCAATGTCCATTGCTAGGCCATTACAGAGCTTTCACCTAGCTTTCTGCTATATATGAGGGTTCCAGCCAGCAGGACCAGCTGAAGTCTTGGACAAAGCCAGCATAAGACAGATGAGGGAACAAGCCTCCAGAAGATTCTAATCCCTAGCCTGAGTCTTCCATGTGAGACCCCAGACAGTGGAGCAGCGATAATACACTCCACTGTACCCTGGTCGAATTCCTGGCCCACAGAATTCATGAGCATAATAAATAATCATTTCACACCGTTAGGTTTGGATGATTTGTTTTGTGACCATGGCAACTGCAACAGTCCTGTAGATGAAAACAAATCTGGAGAACCTCCTCCATCCCCAGTCCTGAGACCTGAGACAAATTTCTCCTGTAAATCTTCATTGAGAGAACACTGGGAAATAATGAACAAGGCTCTCAGCAATGTTTGTACAGCAAACACGGTCCTGGTTTCTTGGGTCTCACCTTAGAACTCTCTGGGCAAGATGATTGCATCAGAATGAAGGGCAATGTGGGGAAAGCAAATATAGGGAAGGAGCGTAAATGCCGTTCACATCTATAGCTCTGACCTGATGCAAAGACAGGTGGTGACCAGTAGAAGCTGAACGCTCAGCTGTAACTCAAAGGCACTATTAACAGTGCTTAGTACAGAGGGGTGGAGATGCTGGGGGTTTGAGGGAAGTGAGATAAAAGTGGAATAAATGGAACTTTTACTTCCTACTCTTTATTGCTATTTTAAAATTTCACCCTAATTATGGCCTTACTTAAAATTTTTTTGAGTTAATGAGGCTTTGAGTCTAATATGAGAAATTTGTAGCATTCTAAATTTGTCTCTTTTTTGTCTTTTTGTAAACCCTACTAATATATTTTGCCCTTGTCACATTCTCTCCCAAATATAAATATTTGGGGATGTATAAGATATTATTTTTTATTTGTCATAACCACAGGCAATTCACCTTTCTAGATGACCCATATTGCTTATGTAGTGCTGAATTCATTGCCACTACCCTTTAGTTACTGAATTCTGAGAGCTGGCCTATGTGTGGTGACCAAGGAGTAATAAGGGCATTGTGTAGTTCTGATTGGTTAAATTCCCTGGTGTTCTAATTAGTCAGAATCTCAATCTGTGATGCATCTTCCCAACGAACAGGTTGTGGTAACAGCACTTCCAGTGACACAATGTTGAGTTCATTTTCTATTTTATACAGCACATAAGAGTGTTTATTTGTTCTAAGTAGCTGGCAATGTCTAGTTACACAGATCCTGAACATTAACAACACAGTTTCTTCCTACAAAATAGCAGAGACTGTGCCCTTGCCTGTATTTTATAATGTAGCACTTATGTGACTGAGGTAGAAGCATGCCTGTATGAGACCCTTGCCCAGATGCCTCCAGAGGTAGCCTAGCTTTATCCTATATAATAAAGAGGGAATATGCAAATTGACCATCATTCCACTACAAATATGGCAGCACCCACAGCAGAGGCGAGGGGGGCGGGGCTCCGTAACACAAATTGGCTGCGCCCACAACAGAGGCTGAGTTCCCATAATGAGCCTTAACGAACAATCAGCAGAGACCTGAGGCTGCGTGCCCCTCCTCCCCCCATGGGGCTTGACAGGGGACCTCATGCCACACACCCCCGCCCGGTGGGGCTTGATGGGGGACCTCAAGGTGTGCCCCCCTGCCCCAGTGCTGGGCTGGGGGACCTCAGGCTGTGCCCCCCACCACAGCGCCAGGCTGGGGGACCTCAAGCTATGCCCCCCGCCCAGCAGGGCTTGACGGGAACCTGAGGCTGCGCCCCCATCCCAGCGCCGGGCCAGGGGACCTAAGGCTGCGCCCCCTGCCTGGCAGGACTTGACGGGGGACCTCAAGGTGTGCCCCCTGCCCAGCAGGGCTTGACTGGGGGCCTTAGGCCGCATCCTCCACCTGGCGGAGCTTGACGGGGGAACCTCAAGGCATGCCCCCAACCCTGGCCCGGACTGGGGGACCTCAGGCCGCACCCCCTGTCCCAGCACCAGGCCAGGGGACCTGAGGCTGTGCCCCCCACCAGGCGAGGCTTGACAAGGGTGGGACCAGCTGGGTCTGGATCTAGCCCAATGGGGGGGTCTGGCTGGGTCTGGGTCTCATGAAATTTTGAGGTGCACGTGGGTGGGCAGGGACTTGACTCTGGTTCCCATCATGGCACACAGACTCTTACAGGAGGATTTTCATATACATTTTACTGATTTTCTTTCAGTTCTGACACTTCTATTATAGAGAAAGGGCAAATAGCAATATTAAAATATTTCCTGTAATTAATCCCTTTTTAATGCGCATGAATTTCATGCACTGGGCCACTAGTTTATAATAAGTCTGAACACCACATTCACCTGGCCATCCTTCGTAAACATCCTTTCTCTTGGTGGAACTTTTTTTTTATCCTCACCCAAGGATATTTTTCCTTTGATTTTTAGAGAGAGTGGAAGAGAGAGGGAAAGACAGAGAGAAATATCGATGTGAGAACCCCAACCAGGGCCTGGACTGAGGTGGAGCCTGCAACCAAGGTACATGCCCTTAACTAGAGTTGAACCTGGAACCCTTCAGTCTGCAGGCCCATGCTTTATCCACTGAGCTGGGATGGGTTGGGATGGGGTGGGATGGATGGGATGGGGTGGGATGCGGTGGGATGGATGGGATGGGGTGGGATGGATGGGATTGGATTCTGGGTGGAACTTTTAATTCATAGAAAGTTTAAAGTTATGCCCTTTGAGAAGTTACCTAAAGTGCAGTTACTCTATGTTTCCAGTTAAGTTCAGAGTCTAAATTGGTGTAGGTTTGACATCTTAGAGACACTGGGATGGGATGGGATGGGATGGGATGGGATGGGATGGGATGGATGGGATGGTGGTTGTGGTGGGATGGAGGACAGGAAATATAAAATGCTTTATTTATTAATTATTTTATCCTCACCTGAGGCTATTTTTTTCCATTGCTGTTCAGAAAGAGTGGAAGGAAGGGAGACAGAGATAGAGAGAAAAACATTGATGTGAGAGAGATAAATCAACCCTTCACCTCCTGCTTGCACCAACACAAGGGGGGTGGGGTGGGGGTAGCGGCAGGGAGCAAACCGGTGCTTGCGCCGACACTAACCACTGAGAAACACTGGCCAGTGATACAAAATGCTTTAAATCATACCCATAGCCCTGGCCCGTGTGGCTCAGTTCCTTGAGCGTTGTCCTATGCATCAAAAGGTCGCTGGTTTGATTTCCATTCAAGGCACATGCCCAAGTTTATGGGTTCGATCCCTGGTTGGGTGTGTGAGGAAAGCAGCCAATCAATGTCTCTGTCTCTCTCTCTCTCTCTCTCTCTCTCTCTCTCATTTTTAAAAACATATTAAGAACATAAATTAGACACATAAATCCAGCAGACCAGATCCCTGCACACATTTTATGCCTGCCACTCCCACCCCAAGCTAGAATTCAGTCACCCAGTTGGCCCATTTGCATTGGGACCCTTCCGTCATGTGCTCCCCACATCTCTTGGCCCAGAGCTTAGCTCTGGCATGACTTTGGCCACAGTGTTCCAGAAGAATTCAGAGAACGTGATATTTTTCTTTACAAAGTTTTATATTGTATTTTTAAAAGGGAAAGCGTCTAATAAAAAGGTATTTATTATTGAGACAAAATTATCCCTAAGTCCCAGCCACTCATATAATTTATTTGTTAGTGAGTATTTACTTTTATGGTTTTCAGTAAGCGTGTATCATTATGAGCCATTAAACTTTGAAACCGTTTTTTAACAATGGCCTGAGGGTCCACGCTCCTTGACACTCCTGAGGCACATCCAGAACCATGACGTCAGTGTAAATAGCTTACACTTTCACAACGTTCTGCATCCCACACTGTGGCGGGTTGTTTGGAGCGCTTATGACCACCAAGCGCAACTAAGCAACACGCACATCGTTCTCGTCTTCGGCTAAAAATAAGATTGTGAATCCATTTCCCAGTCTTAGAGAAGCCCCTGTGATGATTTACCAAAGACACAAACCACTTCCCTTGTCAGAACATCACGCATTGAAGAGGGAGCTGCCGGTAAATAAGCAGAAGAGAGAGTGTATTGAGGCCAGGGGGGTGCAGTCACCGCCCGCCGTGCGGAGCAGCAGGACCGGCGCGAAAGGGCAGAGACTCAGCTGGGCGGTGTAGGTGTCGCCTGGTAACGGGTGTGGACGTGTCGACACGCATACAGAAAAGCACTAATGCTTGGAGTCTAGGTTTTATTGATGCGATTGGGGAAAGTGGTGGTATTTTTTTTCTCCCTCAACCACATATTTTAAATTGTTACATAATAATCTCAGTAAGTCATCCCATATTCCATGTATATAATTTTTAGTTAAAAAGTAAAAATGATTCTGTGTTATTTCGTGCATTTTTATTTTACATTTTTTACTACTCATAGGCAAAACCTACTTTCTCTATCAAAGCATTTTCATGTAGTGGAATTAAAGTACATTGTATTTATCAAAATAAGGTGGTTGCCACCTTATATTCTCCAGCTATTATTCTTCAAGTGTCATTTTAGAAAATAACTATTATATTTAGAGCCATAAAAATATCCTGACAAATGCTAACAGCTCAGCATCCCACTATTTGATAAAAACTAAGAACTAATATAAAACACAAGACAAGCCCTAGTTGGGTTGCTCATTGGTTAGAGCATCGGACCTGAAAGGTGGCAGGTTTGATTCCATCAAGGGGGCATGTACCTCGGTTGCAGGCTCGATCCCCTGCCCCGGTGGGGCACGTGCAGGAGGCAGCCAATTGATGTGTCTCTTTCACATCGATGTTTCACTCTCTCTGTCTCTCACCCTCCCTTCCAACTCTCTCTAAAAATCAATGGAAAAAATATCCTTGGGTGAGGATACAACAACAACAAACCCACAAAAAAACCCCACAAGACAAAATAAATAGTGTGACGTCTGTATAGTACCCCTACATATGTGGCATATCACCATGGTCTTTCTTAAAACAATAATAGGCCCTGACCAGTGTGATTAGTGGTTAGAGCATCAATCCATGCACCGAAGGGCACGTATCTCGGTTGCATGCTCAATCCCCGGCCCCAGTTGGGCATGTGCGGGAGACAGCCAATCGATGTATCTCTCTCACATCGATATTTATCTCGATATTTCTCTCCCTTCCTTCTCCTCTGGTTCTCAACCTTCTGGCCCTTTAAATACAGTTCCTCATGTTGTGACCCAACCATAAAATTATGTTCATTGCTACTTCATAACTGTAATGTTGCTACTGTTATGAATCGTAATGTAAATATCTGATATGCAGGATGGTCTTAGGCGACCCCTGTGAAAGGGTC
>NW_005367989.1:1888702-1891394 GCF_000412655.1 Myotis brandtii
GGATGGGATGGGATGGGATGGGATGGGATGGGATGGGATGGGATGGGATGGGATGGGATGGGATGGGATGGGATGGGATGGGATGGGATGGGATGGGATGGGATGGGATGGGATGGGATGGGATGGGATGGGATGGGATGGGATGGGATGGGATGGGATGGGATGGGATGGGATGGGATGGGATGGGATGGGATGGGATGGGATGGGATGGGATGGGATGGGATGGGATGGGATGGGATGGGATGGGATGGGATGGGATGGGATGGGATGGGTTGGGATGGATGGGATGGGTTGGGATGGGGTGGGATGGATGGGATGGGGTGGGATGCGGTGGGATGGATGGGATGGGGTGGGATGGATGGGATTGGATGGGATAGAATGGGACGGGGTGGGATGGATATGATGGGATGGGATGGGATGGGATGGCCTGGGGTGGGATCGATATGATGGGGTGGGATGGATGGGATGGGGTGGAATGAGGTGGCTCAGTACTCTTGTGAATATGGGGATCCCTTCTTTTGTCAAAATCTTTGCAGCTGGTTCCTGGCTAGTATTTTGTAATCCATTCTGAAAAATGTATTAGCCCCCTCATTTTTCATGTCAGTTGAGTTTTGCATCTTAGAGATAATAGTGAGTAAAGGTCAAGGCTTGGCTGGACCATCTATTTCCTTTTTACATGTGTCTTTAAGATGCCTAAGGCTAATAGAAACTGACTAGTAATTCTTTTCTGTTTGGTATTATGATTTTCCTCAAAGATGCCATTATTTATTCCACTTCTAAGCATTGATTTGTCCTTGAATTTATATGATTTATCCTTCTAATATGTCTGGGTGTTTCCCAAGTTTTTTTCTTTTTTTAAATTTTTTTGTGAATCATTCTTAAGGAGTTTCAGACTTGAATGGGTACAAGACTTTTCCGTTTCATAGACCAATAAAAAAGAAAACAAAAAACTCAAGGATTGAAATCATGTTGCCAACACTTTATTTTTCCAGGAAGAAAAAAGAATACCATTTTCTATGATCATTGCATAAAAGGACACTTTCATGTCAAAGCAAGCAAGGAAGTAATCTTGCAAGAAAGGACAGCCCTTTTAAGTGGAAGGCATTTAAAAAGAAAAACTTGCTGCATTGTCCTTTTTCTCCTTTTGTCTGGGATCAGTGAAAATTTCTGCAAAGACATGTGGAACCACTCACTGCCTTAAGGTCTCTATCCATATCGTGTTACCAGTTTGCTTTGAGCATTTTCTATCTTTATTTTGCTCCTACCTGGCACTTTCCCCTCCTGCTCCAGCAGCATTCAGAGACCTTTCCCTCCAGCAAAGTCTTCCCTGCCACACGGGAGCGCCTTGCTCATCAATTCTGTTAGGCTGGATGGCAAAGGAGCCAGTGGTAGAGAGAGCCCAGCAGAGGTGGCAGCTGTTAGCTCTGAGGAAACCACGCAGCTGTTTGCTGTCATTCCAGAGCCATCTCATCATTTATTGTGCACAAAGGTGGCTTTGCAGTTCTCCTTCATCCTTGTTCTCACTCAGGCTAGAAGAACCCAGTGCCTTTCATCTTGGTGCCATCACTCAAGGTCTTTGCCATCTGTCATGCTTCCCTTCAGGGTTTTTTAATAAGTTTTTGTGTGATAGTCTGGAGTGAGTTCCAATGTCAAACACCTGTCCGTGGGACAAGAATTCCTACCCTTTCGGGTTTGATCAGATTTTCTTTCTGAATTCCAAGCACAGTCTCTGCAAAACAGAAGAAGATGAAGTGTCTGGTGTGCCCGAGCTCTGCACGCTTTATTCCATTTCCATCTACCCCTTCTCCGGAGAGTTGGTGGCTTCGTGCTGTCATTCACTCTTCCTCCAGAGTGCAAGTACCTGACAAAACTGCTCACAGTAAGGGGTTAAGAGTGTAAATTCCTCCCTCCTAGAGGTTTCCACACGCAATGGAGTGGAAAGAGAGCTCAGCTTTGGAGTGTGAAGGATTTAATTCCAGCCCTGGCTGACTTGTTGCTACGGGACTTGGGCAATTGATATAATTTCTCTGAGACTGTTTCTTCATCAACAAACTAAGAATGACAATAATATCTGTCCCATAGGCTTGAAGTAAAAATTAAGTGAGATCGTGAATGATCAAAATGCTTTATGACCTGAAAAGTGTTTTGATTATTTGCTAATCTTTTTCTTGAGTTGTAAATAGTAGAAACCTACCTGAGCTAACTTGAGTAGGGATTTTGGGTTGGACCAACCAAGTCTCAGATAAGGTCAAATAGAAATGTTTTCTTTCTCTACATGTAACAGGTCCTTCTAGTGTTCACCAATAATCTGGTTCTGCTCTTCTTCACAAAGTGAAGTCATATTTCCCAGTCCTTCTTGCATCTAGGTGGAACTATGTGACTGAGTTCTGGCCAAGAGGATGTGGAAAGAAGTGACATATCCCTCTTCTAGGCCTGGTTACCAATGTCCCATGTGATATTTCATGTTCTCTCTCTTCAATACTGGGATGGGATGGGATGGGGTGGGATGGGATGGGATGGGGTGGGATGGGATGGGATGGGATGGGATAGAATGGGATTGGATGGGATGGATGGGATGGGATGGATGAAATGGGATGGGATGGGATAGAATGGGATGGGATAGGATGGATGGGATGGGATGGGATGGGATGGGTTGGGATGGATGGGATGGGTTGGGATGGGGGGGGATGGA
>NW_005367989.1:1891663-1904353 GCF_000412655.1 Myotis brandtii
GGATGGGATGGGATGGGATGGGATGGGATGATGGGATAGGATGGGATGGGATGGGATGGGATGGGATGGATGGGATGGGATGGGATGGATGGGATGGGATGGGATGGGATGGATGGGATGGGATGGGATGTGATGGGATGCCAACTATGTGACTTCCCATCCCGAACACTGCTGCTTTTGGTAGCATACCATGACCCAGAGTTAGTCGTGGTAACTGTGGATTAAAGGATTCAACCTTGTCCAAGGAGATGTCTGGCCTTTGCCTTTGGACCCTGGGAGTTGATCTCTGAGCCCTTGGAATGTGCTGCCTGATGAGTGTCTTTGTTTCTGTGGGGCTTTGAGCCACATCAAGAGTGTGATGCAGGGTGGGGCTTTCAGTTGGGTGGTATCAGCTCAACCTCCCAAGGGGCTGGAGGTTGGGGTCGGCCTTGTGGGTGAGCAACCAGGTTTGCATTCTGGACACAAAGGCTTAGGTAAGCTTCCCTGGTTGGCAATACTCCATGTGTATTGTCACATCAATGCCAGAAAATCAATGTTGTCCGTGACCCCATGAGGAGACAACATTGGAAGCTCCACGTTTAGACCGTTCTAGACTTTGCCCTGTGAACTTATGCTCTTGGCTGATTTTAATAGATATGTATGAAAAAACAGGTGTGCGTGTATATGTGATATATGTATATGTGTATATATATATATATATATATATATATATATATATATAATCTTTCATTTCTGACACAATAAAAACTATACCTTCTTTAAAGTTTTGAACACTTATAGGCAGATTTTATATATCTGCCCATAATTGTTCTTTTTCAAAACTTTAATATATAAAATCTGTCCATAAGTCTATGCAATAATACTAGCATAGCACTTGATAAGTGTGAGCACTGTTTAAAGAACTCCATATATATTAACTAACAATACCTGATATAGTAAATGAAATTTTTAAAATTTGTATTATTGGAGATTGTTTTCTCCTGACAGTCAAGTGCCCTTGTTAAAAGCAGAAAACTGTTACTTCGAACCTACAGTTTGTATGCCATATTACATCAGATAAATACCCCTTTCTCTCTCCAATTATCACGGATCTGATGCTGGCAGGAACAAAGAGGAAACACAGAATATCAATAAATCCTTAGTCCCCAAAAGACATTACCTTCTTTATTATTTAGCAGTTTGATAGTGCTGTGCCCATTACAAATAGAATTTCACACACACTGTCCAAGTGTGGGTAAAACTCAACTCCTGCTGCCCCTTTCCCCCTCCTTCCCCCACCCCTCCAGTTCTTATTGTTCTGAGTGATAAGATAGGAAGGGCCAAAACTTGGACCCTGATCTTCTGACCTCAAACCCAAGCCTCTTTCTACCACCAGTTTGTGCTTTTGCATAACAAATAACCACTTGATTACTCACTTTTTTAAATGTGTGCAATCAGCCCTATTCTAATTGTCATGATTCAAAGCATATTCAGAGGCCAGAAGTGCACCTTACATCATCATATCCATCCTCACTACAGCTGCAGCCAGTGCTTACTGAATACTATGTTATTGTTCTAAAGGTTTTAAACATATCAACTCATTTAATCACAAGGACGGTCAATGCTGAAATAACTCCCATAGACAGATCTATTATCCATTCAACTCTTACATTTGTGGAAAATAGCTATAGTGAAAACAATGTTGACCTTGGGATAAAAAAAAAAGAAAAGAAAAAAGAATTAGATTCAAATTCAGTCTCTTATGTTTACTGGCTGGATGACCTTAGAAACGTTTATCACCCTCTGAACCCACTTTGAAGGACTATTGTGTTAAAATGTGTTCAGTGCATTGAATGGAACCTGGTTCATCTAGTTCTTGTACAGCATCTCTTAGTTTTAGGAGCGACAACAGGAGGCGAGTCTTGTTATCATATTCATTTGACAAGTGAGGAAGAAGTTCAGATAGGTAACCGGTGAGTGGGTATCTAGGGCATGGACGCCGCTCTCCCCATTCTGAGGCAGCTCTTTTTCCCGGGTGCCATGTTGGCACCCTGTGGACAAAGTTGACCTGGGTCTCAGGTAACTTCTAAGCCTTGTAGTAACCTGCCTGGCAGACAGTGTTCCCACAGTTGGGCTTCTGTGCTTTACGGCATTACTGCCACTCTAAATAATCCAGTGCTTCTGGACCTTACAGAGTGACAACACCTCGACTATGACAGTTCTGACAGCAGTCTGCTTGGGGATTCTATTAGAACTTCATTTGGAATTGGAGGGCTTTTGTTTGGGGTTAGTTCAAGTGTAACTCTAAGCAATTATACCCTAGTTATGGAATGATGGTTTTGCTGGCTTAATTGTATTCTATTTGAATAGAATTCCAAGCACTTGTTGGAAAAGTAATGGGCCTCAGTTTCCCAGCCCTGATGCTATTCCTGCTTCAGAACCAAGCCTTCTTAATGAGTCCCTTTTCTGACTAAATCTGCATGGGTAAATTCTTAGGCTGAAGCTATAAACTCCTGATGGGCAGAGAAATAAGGGAACAAACCCATGTCCACTTTGTTTGAGGGATTCATTTCACTTAGACCCCCGAATACATGCCCAACCAAGTCATACCTAATATGGCACTCAAGAAGCAGAAACTAATGAATATAGGCACTGTAATTGTTAATGAAAATTATGCTCACAAATAAATCAATGAAAATTATTTTAAAAAACTAATTCAAGTCAATGGGCTGCCAGATTTGGAAGAAATTGCACCTAAAACATTGATAGCATTCGATTATTAATTTTTATATTTTGGAGGTAGGGTGTTCATAAAATACTAGAGGCCCAGAGCATGAAATTCATGTGGAGCGGGGGGAGTCCCCTCAGCCCAGCCTGCACCCTATCCAATCTGGGACCCTTCGGGGGATGTCTGACTGCTGGTTTAGGCCTGATCCTGGAGATCGAGCCTAAACCGGCAGTCAGACATCCTTCTCACAATCCAGGACCGTGGCTCCTAACTGTTCACCTGCCTGCCAGCCTGATCACCCCTAACTGCCTCTGCCTGCTGGCCTGGTTGCCCCCAACTGACCCCCCCCCACCACAGGGACTAGATTATTAGTGAGACAGGCAGGAGATACTTTCTTATTTAATAAGATACTGCAAATCAACCTGTGCAATGAACTAAATGTTTATGTACCCCTACAATTCATATCCTCAAATCCTAACCCCCAGTGTAGTGGTATTAGACAGTGGGGCTTGGGGGATGTAAGTAGATCATGAGAGTAGAGCTCTCAAGAATGGGATTAGTGCCCATATAGAAGGGACTCCAGAGAGTCTCGCTCTCTCTCTGCCTTGTGAGGACACGGTGAGAAGTCAGCAGTCAGCCACTCTGAAGAGGGCTCTCATCAGCCACTGAATCTGCTGCCACCTGGATCTTGGACTTACAAACCACCAGAACTGTGACAAATAAATGTTTGTTGTTTAGGCCACTCAGTCTCTGCTTCTTTGCTGTAGAAGCCTGAAAGGGACAGAATATGCCACCCCAACATAGGCTACTTGGCATAAGTATTATATTGAGGTGAAGGCACTTGAAAAACAGCAGGTGTCAGAAGGGCTCTCTGATCCTCTTTTCTTCCTGAAAGCAGGAGCTAAAACTCCCAGGTGAACCATGTCCTCGCCATACCAGGAAAAAATAATCTCATCACCATAGACAGGGAGTTGAAGCCGAGGAAATGCCATGCAAACAGACCTTGTTAAAATAATTTGCGTCTTTGGTGAAAGCCTCTCATATGTTTTAGCTAATTTCTCACGGTGCCTCTCTGTTCAACATAGTAGAAAAGCATAGGTGTTGCCACTTCTTTGGGGTCTTTATTTCCTTATGAGAGTTCCCATGTCACATGAAACATATTAGTTTATATGCTTTTCTCCTGTTAATCAGTTTTATGTCTGTTTAATTCTCAGGTCCAAACAGAGACCCTTAGTTTTGTCTCCCCTACAGTTTCTGGACAATGAGGGTGTGATCGTAAAGGGCTGGGATGCCCACTGCCACTCTCTTCAGAGCCTGGGGTTGAGGTCCTGGGAGAACGGACAAAAGCTGGCAGAAGGCAAGAATTCCTACAAAGCTTTCCTGGATCTTTGTAGCACTGGTAGAGAGAGGAAGGTAAACATTTCTCCTTGTCCCTTCCTTTACAAGTTCAGATTGGGAGGGGGGAAACATTTGTAAAAAAAATAGTTTTTTGAATTGTGGCCCTTGTGAATTTGGTTTTGGTACCATTGACTATTGTTCCTGCACCAGAAACAGCGATTGCTTTCCTTTTGGCCTTATTTTGTGTAGCGAGAGTTGGCCTTGGCTTTCTACCTGCCAGGGCATGCAGATGGTTGGGCCTGTGTCTACAGGGAGCAAATGGTCAGATTGGGGGTCCCGAGAACATGATGGTACAGACATGTGGGTTGAATACCATTTGTGGCTAGCATCCTACCAACAGTGACTATTTCTCAGGGGTGAGGGGAGGTGTCTACCTCTTTCTTTTAAAGGCTGTCTGTGTGTGTGGCTCTGGAACTTGGGAGGGCTGCATCGTTTGCACCCTCTTTGATGATGCTTCTTGTGACCATAATTAATCCATTAAAAGGCGTACTGATTTTAAGCCATAAAAAGGCTTTTTTTGGCTTGTAGTCACATTGAAATAGATATACCTTTGAAGATTTGGACTTTTATATCTAAAAGGATATTTGGAGATCTTTTATCATAAACAAATAAAGATCAAATTAAAAAGAAAAAAATTAATAAGGCAAAGATGAGAATCAGCCTGGCTGGCCAATATGGCTCAGTGGTTGAGTGTCGATCTATGAACCAGCACATGATTCAGTCCCCAGTAAGGGGCCTGCAGGAGGCAGCTGATTAATGATTCTCTCTCATCATTGATGTTTCTATCTCTCCCTCTCCCTTACTCTTTGAAATCAATAAAAATATTTTTTCTTTAGCCCTAGCTGGTTTGGCTCAGTGGATAGAGTGTCGGCCTGCCGACCAAACGGTCCCGGGTTCAATTCCAGTCAAGGGCACATACCTTAGTTGCAGGCTCCTCCCTGGCCCGGGCCCAGGTTGGGCTATTGCAGGAGGCAACCAGTCGATGTGTTTCTCTCACATCGATGTTTCTCTCTCTTTCCTTCTCTCTTCTACTCTCCCTAAAAATCAATGGAAAAATATCCTTGGGTGAGGATTAACAACAACAACAACAAATATATATATAGTGTTTCTGTATTTATACCTAACTCATGGATAAGATTTAAAATGAAACTTATAAGATCTCTGTATGCATAAACATACAGGCAACTGTATGTGTATGTCTATACATATGTGCATTTATGTATATGTTGATCTTACCTCCAGATGACATTGCCAAAATTAATTTGTGAAAGAGTTCTATTTAATGGCTTAAGAAAAATAAGTGCTATATAAATTCATAAAACTCTCAGATGTATAAAAACTAACTCCAATGCTTTTTTTAAGTTCACATGATCTGGGATAGTTTTCAGTAAATAAAAGTTAGTTTAGACATTTACACTATGGAATACTATGGAGTTGTAAAAAAGAGGGGTCTCTTATCCTTTGGGACAGCATAGATGGACCTGGAAAATACTATGCTAAGTGAAATAAGCCAAACTGAGAAAGACAAATATTATATGATCTCACTTATTTGTGGAATCTAATTAATAAAATGAATTGACCAACAAAATAATACCCGAAGCATGGAGGCATGGAACAGACTAACATACTTCGATGTGGGCTTAGGGGGATGAGAAGAGATAAACCAAAGAACTTACATACTGTACTTATATGCATAGCCCACGGGCAACAGGGTAGTGAAGACCTGGAGGGGTGGGTAGGGGCTGGGAATAGGGGAGAGGAAGGGAGGAAAATGGGAGATATCTGTAATACTACCAACAATAAAAAAATTATTTAAAAAAATAAAAACAACTATCATACACCTAGAAAAAAATAAAGTTTGTTTAAGTTTGTTGGCTAATAAAAACAGGCATATCTCAGAATTGTGAACATTAAATATAGGGCAGTTGTACAGATTCTTCTACCTGAGCTTACTAGTCAAATAAGCTTATGTTATCTCTATTGAATGTTTATGATTATAAAAGTATAAGTTCAACCTAAGAACAAAGCATACAATAACAAATAAATTTCTTCTTTTTAATTTTTATTGTTGAAAGTATTACATATGTCCCCTTTTTTTCCCATTGACCCCATCTAGCCTGACCCCACCCCCACCTTAAAAACTCTTACTGAATATTCTTATATTCATGGCAGTATAGCTGTTTGAATAAGTTCAATTAGAATGTGTTCTTCTTGTAACAGGACAGAATTGGAAACATTGGATATATTACCATGGCTTTGACTGGAACATCATATTTGAGAATATGCATAGAATTAGATATGACCAGACAGATTTAAGGAACTCGGATCGACTTTATAAAGTCCCTGATACCTTGTTTACAGGGTCCCAGCCTTATAGGTGAGTAAGAAAGGTCATTTCCTGGCAGACCCAGGAAACTTAAGTTACAGGGGCCTCCAAAGGAGAGGAATTTACCCAGACCTGCAGTATGGCAGGCAGTCTGGTGCCAAGTTCCGGACTTGGCTTTTCAACCTCTACAGACTTTTAAAGGTCCAATCTGAGGTTGCTTCTTAAAAGTTCTGGCAAAGGAGACTTAAAAGAGAATACGTGATAAATCGCTATTCTTGTTGCACGTATGTAAATAATCAAGCCAAGTTTAATAAGAGTAGATTTGTTTTACAAACAAACGAGTCCTGCTTCAATGCTCTCTGATAACAATGGGGTGGCAGCAGAGAGGACATTCTGGGTTTCAGTAACAACTATGACACACCTTTGTGGCTGTCGAACAGGGCCATGTTCACTGACTGAATGTTCCTCCTCTTTGTAGACTGGCTCCTGTGATGGCGTGTATTTTGTCAGTAATAATATTTTCCATTTTTCTCCCACTTTCCTGACTTGATGTCACTAAAAATTATAACTGCCCTTTTTCTGAAGCCCTGCAAGCTGGTAGATGTCAAAGGAATCACCACAACAAATCATGTGTGGACAACCTTCATACTTGCTGCTGTAAAGCCTGATGCCCCCACCAGAGACATTCCAACTACAAAAAAATTAAAGTCATTGGATTGCCACTGCCTGTCCTCCCTCCACCATCTGAAGATGCCTCAAGCCCAACAACTAAAAATTTTCTTAACTGGCTGCCCTCCAGACTCAAAAACTGAGTTTGTAGTTTCTTCTAGTCATTAACCTTTGTTTTTCTTTTGTTTTCTTAGAAATACCCCTAATTAAATGCCAGTTACTCCTACTATATAAAGGACTAATTTAGATGCTCCCCACGTCCACCTACACCATTGCCTCCTCAAATAGGACATGGCTGTTTAACTAACTGACCTATTTTCAGGACTGAGAGGCTGATTCAATGAGATATGGAACAATCTACCAACCCAGCTTCTGGATTGTGACCCCAGTATTATTTTGGTAAACAAACTATAGTACATAGTAACCTATTGGGTGTATTTTAACTTTTCAATGGCAATTTTGAAACATATGTAAAAATAGTATAAGGAGGCCACATTTGAGCTTCAACAATTATCAACTCATGGCCAATCTCTTCTACTTTACATGTATAAATTACTTTACCTTTTGCAACAGCTTGGATGGACCTGGATGGTATTACGCTAAGTGAAATAAGCCAGTCAGAGAAAGACAAATACCATATGCTCTCACTTATATGTGGAATATAAACTGATGAACAAAATAGAAACAGAGGCATGGATACATGGAACAGACTGACAGTGTCAGAAAGGAGAGGGTTTGGGGGGCTGGATGAAAGAAGGCAAAGAACATATATGCATAGCCCATAGACACAGACAACAGAGTGGTGATAGCCAGAGGGCAAGGGGGGGGCAGATAAGAGGAGGTGGGCAAAGGAGGGGAGAATGGAGACAGAAAGAGACTTTGCATTGGGTGAGGGGCACATGATGCAGTATACAGATGATGTTTTGTTGAGTTGTATACTTGAAACATATATAATTTTGTGAACCAATGTCACCCCAATAAATTCAATTTTAAAAAATATAGTGTTTAAACTACTCTCATCTACATTATCTCCTTTGATTGTCCTAACAACTGTGAAAGGTAGGTTGTGTAGTTTTATAGTTAAATTCTATTTCGAACACATTAGCATTTTAATGTAAATGCCAATTTTTAAGATAGTGAAGCAAAAGCTATAGAGTTTGCTTGTATTCTTTATGCATGCTTTATTGGGTTTTTAGTATCCTAATTCATTAATAAAGGGAAATGGAGGCACACTGGCATGTCATTATCTCCAGCTATTATTCAAACCGAATTGAATTATGTTTAATAAAATTATTAGGATAAATTACAGATTTTTACTTTTCTAGAAAACTGCTCTTACTGAATAACCTTGATCTCAACTCATCCTATAAAAATGGAATTTTACTAAACAAACTACTTCCAATGTCACATTTTGTGCACAATAGCTGCAAACATCTAAAATTTAAGGAAGCACTGTAATTTAGAATAATTCGAGGCCAAAAGTGACATTTGTAGAGGATCCAGATGCATGACAATCACATAAACCAAAGGAGCCATTTAATCATGGTCTGGATGTTATTTTTCTGACACTTATCAGTGAAACTGTCATGGATCCCTGGAATTGGGGCTATTAGAATTATTTATTTTGATATCACCCTTTTCCACATAATTGTGTTGGATGTTTTAACAGAAATTATTTATGTTCACATGCATGTGGGTATTGATTATCTATACCTGCACATTACATTATTACTTGTACATGAATTACTTCTGATTCTTTTTACAACCTGATTTGCATACCCATATTATCATGTAGATATTTGCAAATACGTGTGTGTGTATTTATATATATATATATATATTCCTGCTCTCTTTCTTACTTGACTGAGAACACCAAGGATGTCCCCAAATGTTCATCTGAAGGTTGATTTAGTCACACTGGCAGAACCCCAGGCTCAAATGTCAGATTGGATCAGTTCTACCCTGTGCACTAATCGCGCTGCCGTCTTCCTGCTGCAGAAGTTACAGTGGCATGCTACTCATCAAGGCAGAATGTAAATGTTTAGTGATTATACAATATGTTTTTGTTAACTCCCCAGATGGGATTTTTTTTTTTACCTTTGTTTGTTTATTTGAGAACAAGAGCTGAATGCTGAAATGCAGTGGCTGATGCCAGCAATCCAAGGCTTCATTAGTACAGATGAAGCAAAGCTCATTTGTTACACAAATAATTAGAGAGATTAAATGAAAATAAACACTTAGAGGATGTACAGAAGCTCTGAAGTTAGGTAATCATTTTAATTACTCTGGTGACTTCTACCAACCTTCATTACCAGCCACAGATCAAGTTCAAATTGTTTTATGTAAGAATATCATAAACCACAGGGAAAAGTACGAGAGCTGCCCAATGATTACGCTTCATAAAATGACATTTCTTCAAGCTTCCATTTAAAGGAGTTGTTTCCATTCCCGTACCTGACAAACTCTCTAAATATTTAAAGAGTGATACATTTTGCACTTAAGAGGGTTTTACCCTCATTTTATGCTTCAAAAGGACATTCTTAATAACATTTGTATTTCTATATCTTTATTGAGATTTGATCATAAAAGATGTGGGCCCACATTTTGAGACACTGACTGTAAAACATTATGGCATATTCAGTAGATTGAGATAAATGCTACTCAGAATCATGTCATCCTTATTTCGTGACAGTCTGCACCTTGTCTTTGGGGTAAATTGATTTCCTCTTTCTTCCCTTCCCTACCCCAACCTGGGAAAACTCTACCACACACAGGAATGCCTTCCTGACAAGTGGGGGCCCTCTCTCAAGCTATTGTCAGTCCAGTTTAGAATGGATTTCATTTTACATTCCTGGGTGATGATGGCGCTTCAAGATCGCCTGAGTTACAATCTTTAGAGGATGTGCTACCTATATTTAAATACCATTTATTGCCTGCCTTCACAATGCCAACTCCTCTGCAAAATGCTTTGCCTCACTGATCCTACTGAGTCCTTACAAGATGCCCATGAAGTATGTATTATTGACTCCATACTCCAGATGAGAAACTAAGGCTGTGAGAGGCTCATTGGCTTTCCAAAGTTGCCTAAGTAGCCCAGCTGGGAACCGAATCCAGGTCTGCCTGACTGCAAAACCGTGATGCCCCTAGAGATGATGGGATGAGGAAAACCTGGATGCAAATGCTGACGAAGGACAGCAGAAAAGATGACGTGACCTCCGGGTTGTGGATGTGCTAGTTATGTGTTGTGTTGATGACATCTGTGAATTCTGGACACCAGACGAAATCTCAGATTCCAAAATGTGATTGATTTTGAAAGTGTCTCATCTCTGAATAGCCCTGGATGCTTCTTTACCCCAAAGAAGAAGCAATTAGGAAATAGGTTTTATGGTGTAGTGGGAATAACCAAGAGTTCCATACTAATAAGATTAGTGGCGCTTTTTAATGTAATTCAGTAACCACTTGAGTTTACTCCAGCTAATGCACAAGGCATTTCTTTTCAACTGCATTAACATTTCCGACAGGATGAACAAGACTTGGGTATTCTTTATAAGGGAGGTGGGGGTACGTGCTGCTTTCTAGTATTTAGCCAGTTTTGCTCAGTGCTTAGAGCATTGGCCCATGCACAGTGGGGTTGTGGGTTTGATTTCTGGTCAAGGATACGTACCTGAATGCAGATCCAATCCCCAGCCCCATTGGGGCATGAGGCAACCAATTGATGTTTCTCTCTTTCTATCTCCCCACTCCTCCCTCCCTCCTTCTCTAAACAGTAATGGAAAAAAATACCCTCAGGTGAGGATTAACAAAAAAAGAAAGAAAGAAAAGCCTTTACTACATTGTCTTCCCTTCTTCCTTTCCCAGGATGCTGACATCGATTTCTGCAGGCGCACCCCAGGCATAGGGGTTGTGTTTTGCATACTCACAACTGTAAACCTACCTTCGCCTCACCTGGGTTCCCAGGCCCGTTTGGCTAGCCCAGAATATGTGAAGAGATGAGGATGTACTAATCTGCCGGGTTTAAAATATGAGCTGTGGGTGATACAGGGAGGTGGGGACAGAAGGCTTGCCCTTGAGGGGTGGGGGGCAGGGGGGTTGTTAAATCTGTACATTTGACTCTCAGGTTTCAGACTCTGAGGGGGAAGTTAGGGGAATTCACTGATGCGCCAAGGCGTGATGATAGGTGGGAGCAGCAAGGTTAGGCCCAAGACACCCAGGAGCTTCGGAAAGGTGGAGGGACATCTGCCCTCACTCAGAAAGCGCAACCGGGGGGATTTATTTGTGAGCAAGACCGAAGACAGACAACCGAGGGACGATGGGCTCCGAAAGTACCATAAGGGGAGAGTGGCTTTCCCACAGCTTTGCAAGGGTCTCCCTGAAACGTGACTCTGAAGTGTGGTCCCTCTTCTTCCTGGTACATTACAGACAGCCAGGGATCAGCTAGTAGGCCCACAAAATAGAAAAACTCCAAAGGCGGCACCAATGGTTTACTGTCACAGGTCTACACATCATCTTATGCTCTGTTGGATTTTGATTGCACGTGTTTACAGGTAGGAGGGCCAGCCCTCTGGGTCCGCCTGTGTGGGTACTGGTATCTGCAGGCCACGCACAGGGGAAGCCACTGGCTAGACCCGAGCACACGCGTTCCATTTTCACTTGGCTACTTGCCACCGACCTCGGAGAAGTCACTTTAAATACTGAGCCTCAGCTTCCCCTTAAAAAAAAAAAATGGTGGTGATTCTACTTCCCAGGCCTCCTTGAAAGGATCGTTGGGAGGTTCCAATTGGAGTAATTCCGATGGCAGCGAACTTCGAGTAACGGTGACGCCAAATTACTGAAGACCACAAGTTAAACGCATTCAGCTGGAGTTTCAGGACTTTCCCTCCACTGATCTAACTGCAGTCAGGCAGCAACCTCTGGGATTGATTCCTTCTTAAGGGCTATCTCACATGCCAAACACCTATGCGTCCCCCCTCCCCCTCGGGTCTCCCAGGGCTTCTATCGATTTCTGCCTTTCAGTGAAAGCGCTTTTGGTTGCCGCGGTTCGCACACCCCAGCACACCAGCCCCGCCGCTGGGAGCCAGAGAAGAATCCTTTGCCCTCTCCCGCCTCTCCTCCTCTCACTCCACACCTTAGGTCTCCCGAGTTTTCTGCACGTGAATGGGTTCCTGGCGGATCTCCGAAGACCTTGCAGTGTTTCAGAAAGCTGGGAGCGCGCGGAGATGAGCGAAGGAGCCTCTGCCCCCCTCCCGGAGGTCGTGCGTCCCTCGGGGACCCTCCTCCCGCGCCTCTCGGGGCGGTGAAGCCGCCGCCCCCGGAGCGAGCTCGTGGGGCCCGACCCCGCGGAGCAGCGGGCCCCCTCCCCACTTCCCGCTCGCGGCCCCTCTCCGCCAGTAGCAGCGCTGCTGTCTTCCCACAGGAGGGCTGGGAGGGCGCCCGAGTCCGCAGCGCCCCCGCCCCCTCGCTTTTTCTTTCTTTCCTCGGTTTGGGATCTTGCTACCGGAGCCGGGAGAGGTTCGGAGAAGAGAAGAGCGAGGGACCGGAGTGCAGGCTTCCGCTGCAGCGCGCGAACCGAGCTGGGGTGCTGCGTCTCCCG
>NW_005367989.1:1905320-1917813 GCF_000412655.1 Myotis brandtii
AGCGCGCGCAGCCCGGCGTGCTCTTCTTCGCCGACGACGACAACACCTACAGTCTGGAACTCTTCCAGGAGGTAGTGGCCGGCCCGCCCAGCGGGGGGCAAGGGCGGGAGGGGGCCTCGGGGGTCGCCCGCACTTGGGAGTTGTCACTTCTCCGTGCACTTTTGGGACTCCAGGTGGAGCGCTCCTCGCGGGCAGCTCACAGCCTCTGCCGGCCCTGGCGCGTTTCGCTGGTCAAGGGGATGGGGTTTGGGGATAGTCGGTGAGGACCACCGTGACTCAAGGGTGGGAGTCTGGTTTAGCTGCCTGCCTGGCCCCGAGATTGGGTTGCGGGAGTAGCACAGTTGGGGAGCGCGGGGATGATCGCAGGAACAGGCCTGGGTGGCCTGAGGATGCAGCCCAGCTGGAGAGGTTGGTCGGGGAGACTAGATGCCAGAGGAGGGGACCAGGGAGACGGCCCTGCGCAGTGCGGGGCGGCTTGTTGTACTTCCCAGGCCTTTCAGCACGCACAGGTGCGATTGGGATTCTAGAACCATATGGAGAGGAAGGTGGAGTTATTTAAAAATCAGCCAAGAGACCAATTTCTCTGGCACAGTCTGCTGGCACGGAAATGATTATTAGTGAAAACATTGCCTTCTAAGGGGGTCCTCCGTCTATCTCTCCCCCCACCCACAAAGGCCCTTTCCGACTCAGCATGCTGCCTCTTTTTTCGAGGAGTCTCTCTGGCAAATGACTTGAGACTGTCCTGCCTTGTGGAAAAGACTGTTCTGTCTTTTCGCAGCCAGAGCTTCCAGCTGCACTTCCAGTTCCTTTTCTCGACCTTTCTCGAAGGCCTCGCTCTTTGGTGAGTTAGCAGGGCTACTCTTGCATGGCGCCCTTGCATCGTGGTGCTTGCTGGGGGTTCTGAGTGCATCCGGCCCCACGCTGTGGAGAAGACCCTCCCTTCCCTTGAAAGGCCACACGTGCGCACAACCAGCCTGCACTGGGCTAGAACAGGTGTTACTTCTTGAGGCTGGTATTTTGTAGCCTGTGTGTGTGTTCTGCACGTGAGACTGCGTTCCAAGGTTGTGTCAGTTTCTTCTTCATACACAAATACAGCTGGAAAATATCTTGGATTCTTTGACATCCTGTGGGACCATGGCCTTCCTCTACCCCAAATTCCTTGATATCCTGCCTCTAAGACTCCATCGCCCCCTCCTCACCCAGGTAAACTGGACTGTGGGTCGGGTAGATTACTTTCATTCGGGTAGATCACTTTCATTCTAATATCTGTTTAGTGTCCTTAACCTCAGGCCAATGTTACTTGTACACCTTCAGTTTAATTTTTCTGCCTATGTGATTTGAAAAAAATCCATTTCTTAAGAGCAGTTGCCACCTTCATTTCTATTCATCCTCTCCTTCTTCGTGAATAAAAGGACCAGTAATTGCTCTCTCTCTTTTCTTCTCCATCCTTTCAGGAGGTAGGGCTTTTCTGTCCATGTTTCTACAGAAGAAATAAATGTGTGGTATAGTCGTTATAACCAAGATTACAGATATCATCTGATTTTTTAAAAATTGGGCTTTTATTTTTATTCTGCTTGCATACTCTCTCCCACAAAAGATATGGTTTGTATTCTGAAGCACAGACCTTTACATGTCAGTACACGACAATTTTCAACCCACTTTTCTCCTGCAACTGGGAAGTTGCCTTACCTGTGAAACTGTGGTCTTGTGTGTGTAAAGTAATGCACATCATTATTAATTACCCCTCTAGGGGGCTGGGCTGTGAAGGGGGAATGATTTTCAGTTTATTCCCAGCTGCTAGCCTATCGTGTGTGGTGTTAGATGAGGGCGAGAGTTGGCAACACAGGCGGTGAGACATTCAGAACAGTCTTCCTTTGATGCTTCCCAAACTGAAAGGAAGGCTTGTTGGTGGTGGCTACTAAGCAGCAAGAGGAGAATACAGTAGGTTTTTTTCCCCTAGTGGTCCATGCGGGAGGCGGGAAGAGAGACAATATAAGAAAGGAGAGGGTGAGGAGAAAAAAAAATAGTATTGGCCAGAGGAAACTATAAAGGAAAAAAGCAAAACTTTATGGAGTAATGAGAATAAAATTAAGAGCATGTGCAGCTCTTTTTTGTGGAGAGGTGCCAAGTATACAAAAATACACAACAGAAGCAACTTTTTTAAAAACACAATATGCACCACACACAGAATTTTTTTCTCTTTATTGTTGAAAGTATTGCATATGTCCCCTTTTCCCCCCTATTGACCCCTTCTATCCTGCCCCTCCCCCATCCCAGGCCTTTACCACCCTAGACACACTTAGAATTTAAATTCTATAGCTCCTAGAGGTCCCTCCAAGACAGTAATTTTATGACTAGTCCCTTTGTCCACCACCATCCCTTCTCCCTCCCACAAGATGCATTTGGACAGAGTAGGTGTCTGTTCACCATGCATATATGCCAATACGTTCAGTTTTTCTTTTTACAACACATTATTTTCCTCACATGGCAAGCAGTATTGATTCTCTAAAAAGTCAGATTAGTGGAATTTATGCATCCTTAGTTTTGTGAATTAATGGGATGGCCTACTTTAAACCAGTTCTAGGATTGATTCCATGTGGATTACAGAGTAGACAGGGCTCTCTTAGAAAAAAAGATAGGACTAGATAAAACAGCTAGACACTGAAGCGCCCTTGGGGGGGAGGGAAAATGCTGATCAAGGATGCTGTAGGGCGGAGGTCTATATCTCAGCACTGTGTATGTGCACACACGCAAATTAGTTTTTAAGTAATTCACAGTGCTTAAGGAAAGAATGTCCCAAGTCAGGCTTCATCTTTTATTCATAGTGCTTCTAATTTCCATGGTTGATGTAAACGCAGATAAGATAGAAGGAAGAAAATGAACCAGGTACAAATTAGCTCACTAAGCATTGGCTGCAAATGAAGGAAAGTAAAAGATGAAAGGTCTCCAAATTAAATTAAAGGCGCAACAGGCAATCCGTGTTCAATTATTTCTCCGTGGTAACTGGCATGGTGTTTGCTTCTCCCATACAGCTAACTCATTTTCAGCCTACCCTTTCAACTGAGCTGTGCCACCTGGAAAGAAAGATTTGCATTGAATGAATCCTACCTTAACAGCCAAATTCATTTGCAAATGAAAGCTAGTGTGGGTTGCAACCACAGAAACTGTGCTGGCCATTGGAGAGAACAGTGGTCAGGTGTGTGTGTTTTCAGGTTTCCAGTATTTCAACAACTGCTCTTCCTGTGGCATTGATGGGGGTTTGAATTCTGGACCACAGGTAGTCCATCTGCCTGTGCACCCTATGGATGGAGCTCTCTGGAAAAGCTTATTTGCAAAGGATTTAAACTGCTTTCATAAAAGCAACTACCGCAGATAAATGTGACTCTATATCCAGTCATATTTCCAATAAGCTATTGATCAGATTTCTGTTCCTTACTGGAAAACCTTCCAAGTTTTCCTGAGTTTAAAGCTGATGCTTTTCAGGTGAAGTTGCTTTCACCTTTGCAAGTCCATTAAATTGAAAGGTTAAAAAATAGCACTTTCCAAGCAAGAACAAAAACTTTAAAATTTTTAACTTTAAATTTAATGAGGAAAGACTGGAAGACAGGCCAACTGGAGACATTTAAGGAGCTCATGAAAGGACTCCGTTAATGAGACTGCATCTTGAAGATGTTCTGACAGCCGTGAGCTGAACAGGCCCTTTGTTTGGATTTTTTGTTGGGTGCTGTTAAGTTATTTGTGTGCTAGGAAGGTGGAGGAGTTGAGGCTTAATTCTGTCTTGCTCCTTTTCTGAAACATTTATAAGCTCCCCCCTTTACAGGCAGCTTATTAGAGCTATGATACAAAGAATATTGAAATTCACAATTTTAACCACCCCACCCTCCACCCCCAATAGTAAATTCTGTATGTTTCCTGCAAGGAGACAAAAGATCTACCGTGTTTTTTTTTTACCCTGATACTTAGTGTAGGGTAATTATCTTTTCAAAGTGAAGAAACCCAGAAGATTCCATTATTTTACCTGAAATGTGTTCCTTGTGTTTTATTTCTCCCTATCTAAAAGCATATTAATAGTCATGCCTTAGGTCTGATAAAATGTGAGCATTTTGGGAAAAATATGGTCATAAAGCTACAGCCAATTTTCTTAGGCTATTGATGTTAAATCTATAGATTTTCTTTAGTCTCCCTGTGGATAGGCCTTGAGTTATGGCTAGTCTTTGACAGGGTTCTTTGGAGATCAGCAGTTTTCATTTGGATTTTGATAATTTAATGGACCAGAAATAATAACTCAGCTTTAAAAGACATTCTGTCTTGCCTCTTCCAATTGTCTTTTTCCATCATTTGCCCCCTTACTTTTCACTGACTATTCTTTGTCATGAATACCAGTAGACATGAAGATGTGTCTGGATTATTGTTTGGAACAATGAATGTGTGTCTTTTAAACATTTATGCCGTTGTCTGGTTCTTTTTGGAAACTATGTGGGTGACTCCATTTTCTTCTGTCTATTCCACTTGCCTCTAAATTACAAGCTGGTAATTTTTCTCTTGTGTGAACAGTAATGAAATAGTAATTGCTTTTAAGGCATGCTACAAAAGAAAATAGAAGAACCAAAGTGAACGGTCTTATTTATTAACAATTCCAGGGGGTATTCGAGTAGTGGGTTTTTTTTTTTTTTTGGTACAGAATTCAATAATGTTCAGGTATGTCTATTCAAACCTTTCAGACTCTGATGGAATATTTGCTCAGTCTGTATAAGTTAACATGTTATTGTATATTTGATTTGCAGTGCTGTGGAAACACGAAATTAGGTTTTGCATGGTTCTCAAATTCTCTCCCCAAAACACAAATACAATTGTTATACCACTCTATATGTAGGTAGGTAAGTAAATAGATAGATTTAGAATAGATTTCCAATTCACAGAAGTAAAAACTAATAAAATATAATCCATTGTTCATACCTGGTAATTTTTGTATACAACCTTAAGTAAATGTTAAAAATATCCTTTGCCATGGATACAAGCAAAATACAGTTGACATTAGTTGACACACGATGGGCCAGGAGCCACCCTTAGGATTGTACACATATTAATGTAAATACATCCTCACAGTAGCCCCTGAGGTAGGCACTAGTACTGTTCCCATTTTTCCCTCCACCCTTATGCTAATATCTAATCATGAACACAGTTCTTTGATGAGTACAGGGATCTTTAAAAGTGCAGCCTGAATCTAATATAGTCAGTGTGACCAGTAACCCTTTTTATACTTGAGCAGAAGTACCAGGAGATAACATGAAAAGATCATGCAGCTAGAATTTTGTTCAGAGAGAGGATTTTGAACCCCAGTACCTTGGTTCTAGAGCCTGCCCTCTGGACTGTCCTGCAGCTCATCTCATTCAACACGTACAGTCATATGGAGCTATGTCTCGTCATAAGCAAAGCTTTTGATCAGCAGGAGTCTTCTGACGTTGTTGCTGTCTTCTGGGCTGTGCCATCTTTATATCTTATGACCTTTTTTTCTTGGTATCATTTGGTCTTAAGAAAATGTTATGTTCTCCCTCACTATCTCACTGATAGGTTATTTGATTTTCGGATTGTTTTTTCAAGTCAGGCGGAAACTGCCAAGTCAGCATGTAAACTATTGTCTTATATTTTTTAAATTAGATACTCTTGTGAATAAGTAAGAATTGATCATTTCTGCAAGAAGATAAAACATTTAAAATAATGTTTCCCTCAGTTGATATGTGTACATCAGCAGCTGTGTCTCCTGGGCCTGTAGCTTGTCAGGGCAGACAGAATTGAATGGAAAAAGGCTGAATTGTTTCACGTTACCATTGAGACAGGGGAGAGCTGGGCACCTGAACCCATTTGAGCTGAAGCCTATGTGAGTGGCTGACACCTGCTGGTTTGGGGAGCCTCACGCTGTGTGCTGGTTATGCTGGCTGCGGAGGGCCCACACGGCCACATTCACAGAACTACTCACTTGTTGGTAGGTTTGTTCATTTTCTTGTCTGATTTCTTCTAGGGTTAGGCATTTCCCTGGATTAAAAAACAAAATGAATGAAAATCATCGGTTGAGTCTTTTTGCATGGTAGGAAAAGCTTGGAGATACTGTGCTGAGAGGGTGATCTTTTTTTTTTTTTAACCACAAGTCAGATTATTTGGTCTTTTCCCCCAAATAACTAAAAACTCAGTAGTTCTCTCCTCCTGCCTCGCCCCGCCCCCCATCAGTCAAACATTATGTATGGTACAAGCAGAATATAAGACTCTTTTTTCTTCAACCAGGTATTTATAAATTATATCTTCATCTCTCTAATGAAAGCTGAGTATGCTAAATGTTGAACATTCTCCATTAACTGGGATTTCAGTTGTCTAAGATAATTGTATATTAGAAGTAATAATGTATCAGCAAGATTCCTTCTGCCTACTTGAGCTTAAACATGACCACATTCAGAAGATACTTTAATAAAATTAATCAGTATGCCTGCTCCTCCACTTATCCTGTTAATTGAGCACTTACTATGTGCCAGGCACTGTGCTTAATTACTGCAGCTGCGAACACAGGGCATCCAGCCCTCCCAGATTGAGCACCTGCTCCCCAGGAACAGTGCATTGCGGGAGACCTGCAGGTGCCAGGGAGTGTAAAGCACGGGCAGCTAGTGGAGTTGTAGGTTAGTTTTGTGTTTGTGGTGGTGGGGGGAGGTGATGGGGCGAGGGGGGTTTGGGCTGGGGATGAGTACTTGGGCCCACGTGGAACAGAGGAGGTTTATTCAGAGTGTATGTGGAAGAGAGAAAGGGCACAGTTGGGCCTGCAGAGAAAAAGGCCCAAGACTGCTCTAGCGCTTGCCAGGGAGCCTCTCTGAGCTCTGACCCCTCCTGTCCTCAGGGCCACTGGGCCTCATGGGATAGGCCAGTGATGGCGAACCTTTTGAGCTCGGCGTGTCAGCATTTTGAAAAACCCTAACTTAACTCTGGTGCCGTGTCACATATAGAAATTTTTTGGTATTTGCAACCATAGTAAAACAAAGACTTATATTTTTGATATTTATTTTATATATTTAAATGCCATTTAACAAAGAAAAATCAACCAAACAAGTGAGTTCGCGTGTCATAGGTTCGCCATCACTGGGATAGGCCCAGGGCCAGCAAGGATGGGACTGCAAACCAGCGAGACACAGTCCAGGGGGGTGGGAAGGGAACCGTGAGGCCCTACATGGCAGTGGACCCATCACGGAAGTCCATCCTCTCGATAAGGATATTGACTGTGACCTAGTGGCCATCTTGGCACTGCTTCTGGGTGTCACACACACCTTGACCCCCTGGTTCTCCTTCCCCCATGAGAGCAGCAAGCCCTAGGCCCCCAGGCCCCTGGCTGTCTTGTGATAATCAGTGTAGGCTAGGCCACAAGCATCAGTGCTACCCAGACAGGCACCTGCTCCCGAGAAATCTGGGTCCTGCCAGCATCCAGAGCTCTCCAGGTGGAGGGAGCCAGGTCTGTGGCCTGAGAAAAGAGAATGTGTGGGTGTCCCGAGAACTGAAGGGTGTCCTTGCTATCTTCAGGGGAGGAGTTCGAATCTCTCCCCAAACCTGTCCTGTAAAGCAGACTTCAGTTTCTTTGTATTTGGAAGTGGTGTTAAATCATGGCCATTAGATCCTTCCTGGATACTGCCCTGTCCTTGTGTTAATCTGAGTTTGAAAAGTGTGAACATAGCCATGTGAGGAGCATGCTTTTGTTTTTTCCCCACCTGGTTTTCCAAACACCCGTTAGGCATATCTTTGACTTTTAACTCCTAACTAGAACTTGGTAAATTCATAGGAAAACTATAGATATGTATTTGTACATCTGGTTGTATTAAGGAAGTGGTAACATAAACTGTTATGGATTCGTTATAGCATCTAACATTGCATTATATAATGTGGTACATGTGTTTCAGCTCACTGTTTCTCCCATTGTAATATAAACTCCGTAAGGGTAGGAGTCTTCTTTTGTTCACTGCTGTGCCTCTAGTGTCCAGAGCAGTGCTTACCCGTGGTCAGTGCTTATTGAATATCTGTTGAATGAATGAACGAATGATCGGAGGCGTGGAAGCTGAGGGATTCTATTGCAGAAGGAAGCTCTTCCTAGGAAGGAACTCTGCACAGATTGTCCGTCAGATCACAGTTTCGAAGTCTGTGTTGTGTGTCTAGGATTATGTTGAGCCCTTTAAATAGGAACTTAAAGATAAATATGGCCCCTGCTCTGTCTTTCAGAGGCTTCATGCTAAAGGGGGGGAGGGGGCAGAGGGAGAGAGAGAGACAGTGAGACCATGAATATTGATGGCATCCCTGTCAGTGCCCGTTAAGGTGTGTCAGGGTAGTTGTGAGCCAGTTGAGTGTTAGACCTCTTCACACGTGTGAGAGGCTGGTGGGCAGCTCAAATGGGAGCTTGGGAGTTAAGTAGTCCCATGTTCAAATGCAGCTTCTCCTCTTAGTGGCTGCATGACCTGGGCAAGGGCTGCCTGCCTCATGTGATTGTTGAAAGTACTGAACTATAGGCAAGTTATAACTACCAATTCTTTTCCTCTCATGTTCTCCTCTGTGGGCGACTGCCCCTATTGGGGGATATACCAGACAGCTGCACTGCCTCAGGTAGGTAGATGCCTCTAAAAACTGTCCCTGAAATCTGGACTGTGCTTCCGGAGGCCTGGTGGGGTGGGGGTGGGGGTGGGGGCAGAGGTGCTTGACTTTCCCAAATCAGTCTATACCCAAGTGGAACTGCATAAATTGGGTATCTTAATGACAGCACTGGGTTACTACAGTGATTAGAGGGACAAGATTGAAATAGAGCTTATCTACGAAGGATCCTGGGAGGAGGTGAGATTGATAGAATCAAAAGCATCTAAGGCATTTTAGGCTGAGAGGAGGTAGCAGGGTGTTCTCCTGTGGGTTGAGAGGTCTGAGGCCGGTTAATGAGGGTGTGAAAGCTAACAAGTTGGCAGGATACTAAACCTCCTGCAGGTCCTGGGTGTGACTTTGAGTTACTGTTATAGTCCCAGGACATATTACACGATACATTCTTTCTGGCATGAATGAGAGGATCAGAGAGATAGTCGGCAGTAAAAGAGAGGGCAATGTAGTAGGAATGAAATGAATAGATTTTTAAAGCACATAATTAGAAGCAATAGTTTAATGTTTAAGGTCATTTGCTGAGGTTGGGAAGGTTAGGAGTGTTCCTCTACTCAGCACCTCTTGGAGGAGGAAGAGAAGATTCTATTGGACGGCCTTCCCTTGAGCCCAGCCCCTTCCAGCCTTAACTGGGACATTGAGCTGGTTGGTCTTCAGCTGACGGGCCATTACTGGGAAGTCTACCCTCAGCTTGTTCCTCAGTTTTCAAACATTCCTTACATTTTCATAAACTAAAATATTTTAAAGCTTTTTCCTGCTGGAATGGAGAAGATGTAGTAGTTGGAAGGTGTAGGTATGCATGTTTGCCCATGGGGTCCCCTGGTTGCCTCCTTGCCTATGAATGTTCTTTCTTCACACGCCCACCCTGTGCCCACCAGGTCAGTCTCTGGCAAGGATGGCGGTCACAACAGGGTCTGGCGCCGTGGCGCTCAACATCTCCTGTTCACAAAACTCCTAAAAAATTTAGTAAAATTACACAACCTCTAGGATATTTTCAAATTGGTGTCTAAATTAAAAACAAACAAACATTTAAAATAGCTGCAAAGCGTGTGGTTTCTGGTGTATTATAGATATTGACATTTGTAAATGAAATTTAAATATATTCAGTGGATATTATAAATACTATAACAGTTGTATACCCACTAACATTCATTTAACAAATATACTTTTCAGTTCTTGTTTTCCATTTCTATTCTTCCTTGGAATTTTATTCTAGCATAATATTTTGTGGTTCAAGGTTATTTACTGATCCTCCTTTTCTGTGTATCTTCAGTAACAAAAACTGAAATGTAGACAGAATTTACATTTTTCAAAAATTCCTGTGGCTATAAGTTTCTGTCTTAAAAACTCTTCACGGCTGAGTTAACAATACAGTTAGTAGCAGTTAACAAGTAATCAGAACAACATAAATGTTTCAAAGTTGGTTAGTTGTTAAGCATAAGAGCTACATTTATTGGAAATTGGTTTCTTAATGACATGGATGGACATTTTCTTGTTGTTGTGTACTCCATATTATTGATGAATATTTCTTGTTGCTAGAAAGATATAAGGTTTAGCATAAATTATTTTCCCATTAGTTCAGCTTTGTTTACATAAAGAAGTAAATAGGATGGAAAGCATTTTCTCATATTGGTGTTCTTCACTTTTTTTCAACTCTTGGGCTCTAAGCCAAAAATCATATGTTGATCTCTGAGCAGAAACTTTTAATGCTGAATTGATGACATTGGTTTTCCTTCCTTCAATTTTGTTGAAAGCAGGTAATTAGAAACCTCTTGTCTTCCAAAAGGATCTATTACCCATTAATAGACATGAACTTTCTTAATGAAGACAGTGATATTTCTAATTACCTTTGTTTGGTGCCCTAGAGGTTTGACCACAGTGGACAGCACATTCTAAGGTTCAGGGTGGATGAGAAATTGCCCTTCTGTGAGGGGAGGGGAGGAGGGAAGGCAGAACCTGCCCCCCTTTATGCTGGTTTTAGGAAACCATCTGTGGGATTGTGGGATGGCGGAGGGTCAGGATTTTCCACAGGGAGTCTTTGTACACACTCAGTGACGGCTCACCCTCAGCCTGAGAACTGCTGTTTTGGTGGGAGGAGCACTAAGTTAGGAACTGGAAAGTGTGGGCTCCAGGCTTGGCTGAGCCAAAGCCCTCACGCCTCGTGACCTCAGAGGAACAAACGTTTGTGGACCATCTGTGCTCTGCCCTACATTTAGAGGTGCACACTGCTGTTTAACTCTCATGTCTCTGCGGTGGACATTACAATGTCTGTTTTACAAATGAGGAGAAGCCCTGACACGCGGCTTCCTCCCGGGGCCTGACACAGATGTGTGCGGTTGTTGTGAGAAATGGGGGATGCGCAGGTGAATGGGTGAACAGGGCAGCTCCCCCACCAGGTGGTTGTCTGCTTCTCTGTAAGTCGGTGGCCACAGGGGCTGTGCAGAGGCTCAGGAAGGCAAGATGTTCCCAAGTCCCCCAGCCAACCAGCCCGGTGGCCCCGAGGTGCTGCTCTGTGAGCCGATGGGAATGAGGATTTAAATGTGGTCCATGTGTGGATGTGTTGTTTATCACCTAAATAATCTCGGCCTTGCAAGATTAAAATGTCAGTGTCGGTTTTAAAGGTCAGATGACAGTTTGGGGATGTTTCTGTAGCTTTGAAAAGTTCCTCGGCTACATCTGGCGAAAGTGCTGAGACAGCCCAGGGAGGTCTATGTCAGGGGCTGCGGCCTTGTTCAGAGAAGCTCTGTTAACACCTGGTCTCCAGAGCGGGTGTTGGACGTTCACCCCTAACCCTTCATTGTTTTCAGTTTTCTTTCATGATTACATTTAACTATCTGCCTGTTACCTTTGATTCCTGCCCTGCAAACTGAAAAGACAGGTTTTGTGATTTTCTGGTCTTGTTTCTCCACCTTGTTTAAAGATTTAAAAAACAAAACGTTAAGAAGTTGGCTTGATGATGCTTGTGGTTTCTATGGGCAGTGATTTGGGTTTTTACAGAAACACAGGGTTTCCTCTGAAAATCCTGGAGATTAAAATATAGGCGTCTGGTTGGCTCTTGTAACTCCAGTGACATTTAAAAGTAAATGCCTATTCTTTGTTTATATTAGGTCTCTTTTACCACACGTGAAAGGCAGTGGGGGGAGAAACAAAAGTTGAGTATTCCTGTTATTTTTTATTTACCATTTTAACCATTTTTATGTATGCAGTTTGGTGCATTAAGTAGACTCACTTTGTTGTGCAAGCATTGCCTCTGTCCCTCTCCAGAACTTTCTCACCATCCCAAACTGAAACTCTGTTCCCATCCTATCTAATAGTAGACAAACATGGTAATTGACCATACCTTCGCTAATCAGCTCGATATGCAAATTAACCCAATCAAGATGGCGGCCGGCAGCCACGCAGCTGAAGCAAGCAGGGGGCTTGCTTGCTCCAGTGATGGAGGAAGCCAAGGTCCCCCGCCTGCCATGGCCTGGCTCTGAGCTCCGAAAGCAACAAAGTTTCAATTGTAGAAGCTAAACAAACCCCAGATACCTGCTTTCAGCAGTCCGTGGCCTCAGAGCTGGAGCAAGTAGGAGCCGGCTCTCAGCTCCAGTAACGGCAACAAAGTTTTAATTATAGAAGGTAAATAAATCCCAGAATAAAAAAAAAAAAAGGAGAGGCTGGGAGCTTCAGTCGCCGGCCAGCCTGAAAACTGCCCTCAGCCCCTCACCCAGACTGGCCGAGCATCCCAGTGGGGAACCCTACCCTGAAGGGGGTGTGGCCAGCCTGAAAACAGCCATCAGCCCCTCATCCAGGCTGGCCAGGCACCCCAGTGGGGACCCCCACCCTGAAGGGG
>NW_005367989.1:1922019-1924769 GCF_000412655.1 Myotis brandtii
TGCACAAATTTTTGTGCACCGGGCCTCTAGTTAAATAATAACTCCCTATTGCCCGCTCTGCTGCCCCTGGTACCAATAATCTACTTTCTGCCTCTGATGAATGGAACTCATACAGGGAAAATCATACAATAATTGTTTTTTTGTGTCTGGCTTATTTCACTTAGTGTAATGTCTTTAAGGTTCATCCACCCTGTGGTATGTATCAAAATTTCATTCCTTGCTAAGGCTGAATACTATCCCATTGTATGTATAGATCAGTGATGGCGAACCTTTTGAGCTTGGCATGTCAGCATTTTGAAAAACCCTAACTTAACTCTGGTGCCGTATCACATATAGAAATTTTTTGATATTTGCAACCAAAGTAAAACAAAGACTTATATTTTTGATATTTATTTTATATATTTAAATGCTATTTAACAAAGAAAAATCAACCAAAAAAATGAGTTCACGTGTCACCTCTGACACGTGTGTCAGAGGTTCGCCATCACTGGTATAGATCATATTTTGTTTATCCATTCAACCACCTACTTGAGTTGCTTCCTTCTTTTGGCTATAGTGACTGCTGCTATAAACATTGGTGCATTAATGTATGTTTGAGTGAATGCCTTCAGTTCTTTTGTGTGTGTGTGTGTGTGTGTGTGTGTGTGTGCGCGCGCGCGCGCAGAAGTGGAATTGCTGGATCATATTGTAATTCTGTTTAATTTCTTTTGAGAAACTGCCATTCTGTTTTCCACGGTGGCTGCACCATTTTACATTCTCACCAAGCACAAGGGTTTCAGTTGCTCCACATACTTACTTTCTGTTTTTGTATTTTATAATGGCCTTCCTAATGCATGTAAAGTGATATCTTGTGGTTTAGATTTGCATTTCTCTAATATTTTAATTTGCATCTCTCTGATTAGTAACACTGAGCATCTTTTCATGTCTACTGGCTGTCTCTATGTCCTTTTGGAGAAGTGTCTATTCAGTCCTCTGCCATTTTTAAATTGGATTGTTTGAGGGGTTTTTGTTTTGGTGTTGAGTTGTATGAATTCTTTATAGATTTTGGATATTAACCCCTTATCAGATATATCATTCTTTGCCCATTTATGAGTTGGATTGTTTGGTTTTTGTTGAGTTTAATGAGTTCTTTATATATTCTGGATATTAAGTCTGTATCAGACATGTGATTTGCAAATATGTTCTCCCATTCTGAGGTTTGCCTTTTCATTCTGCTGATAGTGTCCTTTGAGGCCCTAAAGTTTTAAATTTGAAGTTCAGTTTATCTGTTTTTTCTTTTGTTGTTTTTGCCTTTGGTTTTACAGCCAATAAATTGTTGCCAAATTCAGTGTCATGAAGTTTTCCCCTATGTTTTCTTTTAATAGTTGCATAATTTTAGCTTTTATACTTGGTTAATTAATGTTGACCTATTTTGAGTTAATTTTTGAATATGGATATCTAGTTTTTCCCACCACCATTTGTTGAAAAGACTGTCCTTTTCCCAGTGAATGGTGTTGGCACCCTTTTGAAAATCACTTGCCCATCTATGTGAGGGTTTATTTCTGGGTTTTCTATCTATTTCATAGGTATGTATGCCTGTCTTTATGCCATTACCATACTGTTGCTTTGTAGTAAATTTTAAAATCAGAAAGTGTGGGTCATTAACTTGAGAGGAGAGTATCAGAGGAGTAAAACAGATAAAGAAACACGAATCAATTATCTGCTATTACAATAGACACCTTTAAATATAAGGACAGAGTTAGGATAAAGGTAAAAGCTGGGAAAAGATATACCATGGGAACATATGAAAGCTATTGTGGCTATGTTAATATCAGACAAAGTAGCTTTCAAAACAAAGAGATCACGGGAGATAATGAGGGACATTTTATAATGATAAATAACATAGCTTCAAAATACATGAAGCAAAAAAAGAAAGAAAGAAAAAAGGATAAATCTAAAAGGATAAAGAACTCAGTCATAGAAAATTTTTTTAAAAGGAACAAATTTTGTTAGCATGCTAATTTGCAAAAGTTCTATGCAAACCTAACTATACATTTGCTACAATAAATACACCTATAAAAGGGATAGGACAATAGATAAAGCTTATTTGATTTTTTAGAAGGAATGTATTTTAACATTGATGGCAGAAAAGATGGGCTCAGTGGGGGCGGGGGGACCTCCAAAGTCGTAACCTCTTTCTCTTGTCCTTTCCAATACTGTCACAATAGCATTATACTCTTAGGCTGGAATTCTTTCCTGTAATGGTGCCTACTTTCCTAGAAGCCTTGAGGAAAATAGAAATTTAAATCGTTCCTAGAGTTGGCTATAATGAGTCCACACGCAAGGACACCACATAGATGATGTCGTTTTCCTCCTCCTGCATCCAATGTGGGTATTTATTGTTATTAGGTCACTTGTGGCTGGTGATGCCAAACTTGGCCACTTGGTTAAGGTAGTGACTGCCAGATCTCTGCTGTAAAACACATTTTTCATTTGTAATTAGTAAGTAGCCCATAGATTGATACCCCGAGACAGTGTGAATATGCTGTTTCCCATGTTTCACCCAAGCATTCTAGCGTCGAATGGTGCTTCTTGCTTGAATTAGTTATTACATTGGGAGTATCAAATGGTGATTTTCTTATTGTTTCATTCCTTCTACACTTGTTAGATGGCTGGCATTCTTCTTGAAGAACCTATAACCTATAACCATGGACTGTCAGTCCCCCTCCCACACACACCTATAGCCATGGACTGTCAGCGCCCCCCCCCAC
>NW_005367989.1:1924784-1944907 GCF_000412655.1 Myotis brandtii
ACACACACACAATGTGTTTTAAGCTAGCAATGTCGTCCTTATTGATGCTCAAATTATTCCCAGATTGGCCAGCAACTCTTCAGATCAGCTTCTGTCTTTATTGCACATGTCCGTGTTTATCTTCGAGCAATTCTCTGCATTTTTAAAAAAATATTCTAGACTCATAATTTACCTGTGCCCAACCTGGAATCAGTCAGTTCTCCAAGGAACCCTAATTCCTTCTAGTGGAGAATGGTATTTACAAACCAAGATCTGGGTGTTAAGTGTATTTACGGCTACTGGGGTGTTCATATTTCTAGGCTCTTTAATCATGAGTTCATATTGAAACCTCCTCATTATTTTGTTTTTATTTTAAATCAGCTTATTGAGGTGCAATTTACCTATTATAAAAGGTACTCATTTTAAATGTAGTTTTTGCTAAATTTTAGCGAACACATACACACCCTTGCAACTATCGCCTTATGTCAGTTTTCACCACGTATGGCCCCTAATCTGCTTTCTATCACTGTAGATAAGTTTGCCTATTCTAGAATTTCATATACGTGCAATATGCAATCTGTAGCCTTTATCTGGTTTCTTTCCCACTCGGCATTATATTTTTGAGATTCACTCATGTTGTAATGAGTATCAGTGGTTTATTACTTTTTATTGCAGAGTAGTAATCGGCTGAATGGATATATCACAATTTGTTTATCATTTTACAAGTTGATGTACATTTGTGCTGTTTCCAGCTTATGGCTATTATGAATAAAAATACTGTGAACATTTAGGTACAAGTTTTTGTGTAGACATATGCTTTTATTTTTCTTGAATAAATACTTAGAAATGGAACTGCTGGGTCATATGATAAGTACATATTCTTAACTTTATAAGAAATTGCTAAATTGTTTTCCAAAGTGGTTGCACCATTTTATACTCCCACCAGGGATGTGTAAGAGACCCAGTTGCTCCACATCTTCATCAACACTTGGTATTGTGTCGTTTAGTTTTAGCCATCCTAGTGGGCATGTAATAGTATTTTATTGTGCTATTAACTTCCATAATGACTAATAAATAGAATATCTTTTCATGTGCTGCTGGGCTATTTGTTTTTCTTTGGTGAAATGTTCATTCATATTTGGCCCATTTTTAATTGTCCATAGTGGATAATGCTACTCATGCTTTAGGTATTTTATTGAGCTGTAAGAATTTTTTTGTGTATTCTGAATGCAAGTCTTCAGTTAGGTACATATATAGTGGGATATTTTCTCTCAGTCTGTGACTTACTTTTTTTAAAAATCCTCACCTGAGGATATATTTTTGTTGATTTTAGAGCGAGAGGAAGGGGGAGAGAGACAGAAACATATATGTGAGAGAGAAACATTGATTGGTTGTCTCCCATATGCACCCCAATGGGATTGAACCCACAACCTTTTGGTATATGGAACAACACTCCAGCTGACTGGACCACCCAGCCAGGGCCAGTCTGTGACTTACTTTTGAATATTTTTAACAGTATTTCTTAGAAATTAGAGAATTTAATTTTGATTAAGTCCAATTTGTGGAATTTTTTAGGGTTCGTATTTTTAAGTCCTATCTCGGGTTTTTGCCTTCCCTGAGATCACAGAGAGTTTCTCCAATATTTTCTTCTACAAGTGTCATAACTGGTTTCTGTGTTTGGGTCCATGATTCCTCTTTAAGTTAATTTTTATGAATATTGTGAGATGGACGGCTTGGAGTTCTTTTTCTTTTACTTTTTTTTTTTTAACATAGGTGTCCATTTTTTCTAGAACTATGCATTAAAAAGACTAACCTTTCCCTCACTGAGCTGATTTGGCATCTTAGAAAAAAAAAAATCAACCGGCCATCTGTGGAAAGTATTTCTGAACTCTCTAATCCAGGGGTCCTCAAACTTTTTAAACAGGGGGCCAGTTCACTGTCCCTCAGACCGTTGGAGGGCCGGACTATAGTTTAAAAAAAAAAACTATGAACAAATTCCTATGCACACTGCACATATCTTATTTTGAAGTAAAAAAACAAAACGGGAACAAATACAATATTTGTATTTGCATGTGGCCCGCGGGCCGTAGTTTGAGGACCCCTGCTCTAATCCCTTCCATTTATCTACCTGTCTGTCTTTATACTAGCACAACATTGTATTGATTACTGCAGTTTTATAAAAAGCAGAGCTCAAGCTAGCTCCTCCCAGACAGTTCGTACCAGGATTCACAAATTCATATGCCTCTGAGCAAGTTATATAATTCAGTGTAGCTGACCATGTGTAAGCAGTATTACCTTATTTGCATTAAAACTTAAAGCACTAAAAACTCAACCTGACTTATTTTCATTTATGTCCCTTTCCCCTATATTTCTCATAATTTTTCCTATTTCTAATGGTTTCTTTTATATACATAGTTTACATATTAAGTACACAGAAACATTCCTCATTTCAATCAGACAACAATGTTGTTGCCCTGTTTTCTTGAAATGCATGGTCCATTGGTCTGGTTTTCACTTTCCCACTTTGGAGAGAGGAATATCTCCCATGACAGTGCAAACTAACAATGAACGGTGATGGGCATGCAGACTCAGCTTTGGGGCTGTGATGGGGAGTGGTGGGGACTGCGGCAAACGGGGCAGGGCAGGTGCTGTTGGAAGCCACGGAGCCTCGAAGTGCCACTGTTTCCATATGGAATGCTAGCCTCGTTTGCCACATTTTCAGAGAGACCCGAAATCTTTGGGTTTTAACATGTCTCAATTTAAAACACAAAACTGTGCAGGCCAAACGAAACTTTGCTGTAGGGCGGCATATGGCCAAATGCTCCAGCTTGTGACCCCTGGTCTGCACAATAAGAGCGAACATAGAAAGTGAGTGGAAAACTGACTTCAGGCTAGAGAATAAGTCTATGTCATACCTGACTGGGGTGGGTAGAGAAGGAATGGTCACCTTAGGCACATTTGAAAGGGATTTCTTTTTTTAAATAATAGACTTTAAACAGAAAATCTGAGAAGATAATAGAAAGTTCCCATATACCCAGTGACCCTGTTATTAACATTTTGCATTGGTATGATATGTGTGTTATGATTCATGGGTCAGTATTAACTAAAGTCTGTTCTTTATCCAGATGCCCTTAGTTTGAACCTGGTGTCCTTTCCCTGTTCCAGGATCCTACTCTGGGCACCACGCTACGTTTCATTGACGTGTCTCCACAGGTTCCTCTTGGCTGTGACGGTGTCTCAGAGTGTTCTTGTTGGTGGCCTTGGGGAGTACTAGGCCTGGTATATTGTAGCACGCCCTTCTAGTGGAATTTCTCTGATGTTTATCTCATGATTAGAATGTGGTTATGGGTTTTAGGGCAGAAGATCACAGGCGTCAAGTGCCATTTTCATAACATTAGGTCAGAGGTACATGCTCTCAACGTGGTTTGTAGCTGGAATTGTTCTGGGTTTGGGGGCTCTTTCCGTCAGCTCTTTTCTCTTGACATGTCCTCCTCAGTGTGGGTTTGTTTGGTGGTTTTGTTTGTTATTTTTTAGACACCTTACTTTCTGGCGCTACAAGATGCTTTAGGCTTACCTTGTGTATTTCCCATCCCAGTCCTCGAATCGGCTATTTCTCCAAGAGGCCCTGGCTCTTTCTATTAGAGAATGGTGTTTGAAGTAAAGACCACAGAGGTAAAGTGCCATTCTCAGTCCATCATGTCAAGGGGACATATTATCAACATGATTTATCATCTCAGCCTTGATCATCTAGCTGAGGCAGGGCTTACCAGGCTTCTTCACTGTGAAGTTATCCCTGCCCCATAGTGTTCTCTTTGGAAGGAAATTGCTGTGTGCGGCCATTCCTAAAGAGTGTGAGTTACGCTCCACCTCCTTGGGCAGGGGTGGGGTTTTCTATGTAACTTATTTTGAATTGTTCTGCTGGGGAGATTTGTCTGTTTCTTATTTGCTAACTATTTAGTCATTTAATGATATACTTTAGGTTGTGTTAGCATCTAGTATTTATTTTATACTTGAGGTAGTAATCTAATACTACTTTATTTTATTGCTCAAATTGTTCCAGCTTTGGCCATTGGGGCTCTTTAGTAGACGCCTGTGGGCCTTTCACATGACCCCAACAACGTGCAGGGCTTTGTTTGTTTTGGGTTTTTTATGCACTGCCTTACTTTCTAGCTCTAAACATACCCTAAGGTCACCTTGTATGTCTTCTGCCCCTGCCCTCAAATCAGCTACTTCAAGTAGTTCTGGTCCTGTTTTACAACATGATACTAGAAACCGAGATCTGGGTGCCAGGTGGGCTCATTGCTACTGGAGTGCCATTGCTTCAAGGCCTCTTAGCTGACAAAGCGAGGAAATACATGTGTGTATACTAACCCATGTATATACACATGCCTATCATATACATATAGACACATACCTATCACTCTATCTACAACTGTCCCTATATTAAGCTAAACATGAGTTCATACTGTTGTCTCCAAATCTGTTCCTTAAGCACTTGGATCATTCTAGCTTTCTCTTTTGCTTATCTGTAAGCTCTCACTCCAGCAGAGAGAAACCTGGCTCCCAGCATCCACCATCTGAAGTGGATCTTTTTTAAAATTAGGGAATGCAGTGAAACGCTCCTGTCAAGAGCCAGCAGCACTTAAGTTTCTTTCTTCCTGGAAGGTTTTGTGTCTTCTGTCCACAGTGGTTAATGCTACTCGTGCTTTAGGCTTAGCTCCTGCTGGGGTCCTCACGGAAATCTCAGCAGGCCCCCCAGCAGGTCTGATTCTTTGCAACATGTTCTCCTAGCATCATCTACTTCCCGTACAGCCCTTACCAGCACAGAGCCTACGGAACTGATTTTGCAGTTAGTTGTATCGTTGCTTTATCTTTCCCAGAATGTTGACTTTGCAGGTAAGGACGATGCCTACCTTGCTCAGGAACTAGCACAGCACTGGACACACGTTAAATACATGATACGTATTCAGTGAAAAAGTACAAAGGGAATGGAGGAAAGGTTATACTCTGTCTTCTACCCAGTGACATAGGAGAAGGGTTGAGAATATAACATCAGGAACATTTCTGCTTTCTAGAAGTCTCAACTCCTTTAAAATATTTAGTTTACGCACCTCAAAGGTTCATGCTGTGGATGGTGGTATGTGGAAACCAAAATAGGCACCAAAAAATATGTCCAGGGCAACATCAAGTTACATTAAGGACACTGTGGAACAAAGAGCATTGAGCGGAGTAACAATTCGTGGCAGCAAATATATGCTGACGTCATTAGGGGGCAGATGCAAGAAAGAGAAAGAGCAGAAGCGACGTTAATTTTCAGACTTGTTCCAAAGAAAATGTATGGCGTGTTGGATCATATAAGTGTATTTCTGTGTTGGAAACTATCAGATGTTTAGGGACAGTGAAACTGGAAGGACCCTCATCTCTAGGTCACCGCTCCTGTATTCCTTCATATTCGCCTGCTCTTTTCTTTAATGTATTGGGTCCTGTTGGACTTGGGGTGGGTTTTCTTTTTTCCTTTGAAATTATTAGTTTAAAAGGCAGGATACTGAGTGCAACATTCTTCATAATTCTACTCCCCGAGGTTGCCTGTAGCATTTTCAATTTCAGAAGATCAAGGACTTTATTCATTTCCCTTTGGAAAAAATAAAACAAGATTTCACCTAGTGGCATGTCTTGAAGGATGCTAAAGGCATTTAACTTTTTCTGTTTTACTCTAAAGGCATTATGATCACATGCGTGTGCTCCTCTGAAGTGCGGCAATCCCTGGAGCTGGCTGTTGGCCATCTCTCAAGGAGGGACCAAAAGGATGTAGCTTAAAGCTGCCGGAGGAAATTGGCTAACGAAACAGGAGCTGGTTGTTGATCAGGGTCACCAGACATGTGGGCCCCAGTTCCCTGCCATCTCCTTTTCTGGAGATGAAGATAAACAAACCCCTCCCGCCCAGGGGTGGTTGAAATGGCAATTCGCCTGGAAGAGTGTAGAGATGTACCAAGTGCATCTTTGTGCCCTTTTAGCCATCGGGTCTATGGAAATGGCTCTGCGGGAAGTGATTTTGACTGGTTACCTTTGCCATGCAAGTCCAGGCGGGAGGAATCAATGACAGACTATGGCATTGAATAAATAGGAAGAGAATGCCTTTGGGGATCTGAACTGTCTGTAATATCTATATATATAAAAGGCTAATGTGCTAAGTATCTGACCACTCGACTGTTTGACCGGTAGCTCTGCCACACACTGACCACCAGAGGGCAGACACTCAATGCACAGGCATGGAAACATGGAACAGACTGATGAATCTCAGAGGGAAGGGGCAGGGCAGGAAGAGATTAACCAAAGATCTTATATGCATACTAGAGGCCCGGTGCATGGATTCGTGTACTGGTGGGGTCCCTCGGCCTGGCTGCAGGGATGGGGCCAAAACTCGTAATCTGACATCCCCCGAGGGGTCCTGGATTGTGAGACAGTGAAATTGGAAGGAACCTCATCTCTAGGTCCTGCAGGCCAGGCCAAGGGACCCCTCCGGTACATGAATCTGTGCACTGGGCCTCTAATTATAACATAAATATGTGAACTGCCTCTTCTTTATCTTACTATCCAGGGCTTTCTTCCTTGAGTTTAGATTGGAGCTCACACCAGGCACCTGTTGCCTCTTACGAAGCCACTATTTTGTGTTAAGAAGGTAGCAACCCTTTTAAATGCTGAGAATACTTTAGTTATAGGAAGGGTTTTACTTTTAATAGGAACGGTCTTTGTTATCTTTCCCCCTCTCAGAAAAGAACGTAGCCGCCAAGGATCCTTAAAGAGCACAGATTCAGAGAAAAGGACATCGACAGAGGATAGATCCCGGGGGTGACATGAAGGCGTTCTGTAAATAGCTGTGCTATTTTCCTGTGGAGTGTCTGGCACTCTCTATATAGTACCATGGCCATGTCTGGGAGCTGTGTGTCTGAGTCTGCGATGAAGCATCCACACCGAATCTCAGAGCGGTGCCCACATGGCAAGGGCAGCTGGCTCTTTCTGAAGTTTTAAACTCTTTAAATGACAAACTTTTTAACTTAGCATCCTTGGAAACAGAATCCTGCCTCATCACTTGCATTCAAATAGTCATCACTTCACCTTTAACACCAGACACTCTGGGGGGGAAAAAAGTGTGAACAAATGTTAGTTCTGAGATCTTCGTAGAAATTTTGTGCTGAGCAAAATCTATCCTTTCTAGCATGAAACTGACACAGAAATGTAAAGTTTTGCTTCTTTGATTCATCTCATTACCTAGAACCCTAAGCCATTGTGTGGTCTGTGGCAAAATCCCATGTGTCTTTCGTGACCTAACTTAAATGAAAAAGCCTTCCACCAAAGATGCCTGGCCATATTTTCTTTAATCCTCACCTGAAGAAATGTTTTTATTGATTTTAGAGACAGAGGAAGGGAGAGAGAGAAACACTGATGTGAGAAACATCAACTGGTTGCCTCCCATACATGACCTGGGATCCAGCCTGAAACCTAGGTATGTGCCCTGACCCGGAATCAAACCCGCAACCTTTGCGTATACAGGCCGATGCTCCAAACAACTGAGCTACCCAGTCAGGGCATGCTTGGCCATATTTGTTTTCTTTTTAGTGGTCTCACAGTTATGGTTTATTATATTGTCTTTAATGGTAATTTCTCTTACTATTTTAAAAATATCTTTGCCTTTGCTGTTTTGGTAACTGTTCTTGTCTTTGATTGTGAGCCTGTCCCTTACAGGCTCTGATTGCTTGTTACATGTGGCCCACGTTTCAGTTACTACCTGGTGTTCACACACTTACCAAGAATTTTTTGGCACCTGCTGTATGCAGAGCACAACCCATGCATTCTCATGTCTGAGATGAGATCTGCTTACCAGTTTTTCACAGATTTGAAAATTTAGTGCAACTGGGCAAAAGCAGTTTGAGAGCTGAAAAATCATAGGCATTTTAAGAAAATATCAAAAAAGAGCACAGTGCTATTTTTTAGTGCCATAAAGCCATTTTGTTAAGTTAAGGAAAAACCTATGTGTTAGATTTAACTTTGTTTCTTAGTATGTTTGGTATATTTGATATATAAGACCCAAAAAATCGAAATGATTTTATTTTCTACAGTATGGGAGCGAATAGGAGTCTGAAGGTGGAGTGAGTTGGGAGAGAGCTGTATTTTTGTGAAATTTTTAGTAAATTTTCTGGGTTTTTTTCCCCACTTATGGAGAAGAGCTAGAACATAAAAGCATTAAGTGTTGTTTTTGATTCAAAATATTTCTGAGAGAAATTAAAGATCTCAATAAATGGAGAGATATGTCATGTCCATGGTTAGAAGACTCAGTGTTCTAACTCAGTGTTTGGTGAGATGTTAATTCTCACCAAATTGATGTGCTGAAATGGGCAAACCAACTGTGAAGCTCACATGGAAATGAAAAGGATTAGAGCAGTCAAAGCAACTTAGATAAAGAAGAACAGAGTAGGAAGACTAACACTACCTGATTTTAAGAGTAATTGTAAAGTCATAGTAAAACAAAATAGTGTGATATTAGCATCAAAATCCATGAGATGTTAATTCTCACCAAATTGATGTGCTGAAATGGGCAAACCAACTGTGAAGCTCACATGGAAATGAAAAGGATTAGAGCAGTCAAAGCAACTTAGATAAAGAAGAACAGAGTAGGAAGACTAACACTACCTGATTTTAAGAGTAATTGTAAAGTCATAGTAAAACAAAATAGTGTGATATTAGCATCAAAATCACCAAACAGACCAATGAATCAGAGAAGTCCAGAAACAAACTGGCACATATGACATATGATTTTTTTACAAAGATGCAGAGGCAGCTCAATTATTTCCAGACAATTAGATACAGTTGGAACAATTGGATCTCCATGTGCAAAAAACAAAAAGAACTTCAGTTAGCCTCTCATACTGTATATACAGATTAGGTCAAAATAGATAATAATCTAGCCCCACTGCTGTGGCTCAGTGGTTGAGCATCAACCTATGAATAAGAGGTCACGATTCGACTCCCAGTCAGGGCACATGCCCGGGTTGCAGGCTCAATATCCAGTGGGAGGGGCGTGCAGGAGGCATTTTATTCTTCCAGGGGTCCCCGAGACCACCCATATTAAATGACTTACTAGGACTCATAGCACTCAGCATATAGTTAGTTGTACAGTAAGTTCTCAACATCATTGATAGGTTCTGTGGCTAAGCAAAATTATGTATAACAAAACCATTTTTACCATAGGCTAGTTAATATAAATAAGAGTTAAGTTCCTACAGAATCTCATCAAAGTTATAATCAAGCCAAGTTGAACAAAATGACATTATTTGAGGACTTGTGGCTAAGATTTATTACAGTGACACAGTAAGGATGCATAGCTGGAAGGGGGCGGGGGGAGGACATCAGAAGGGCTGGAGGACTCCAGGTGCAGGCTTCCATATTCTCTCCCTCCCATGAGGGCTCACAGGGAGCACGCCTTCCCTCCAGCAAAGATGTAACCACAGGTACATAGTGTTCACGCCCCGGGAAGCCCATGTCAGGGTCAGAGTTTTTATTGGAGTCTGGTCACCAGTATTTCAGATCCCCAACGGAAAGCAGGTGCTTAGCACCCCAGGCAGGCAAACAACCTTATCAGTGTAGGGTTTATTTCAAGCCAGGTTTTCAGATGCCAACCAAGGGTCAGCCTTGTATGCAGGCCTTTCTAAGATAACAGTGTCAGGACTATTCATTCTTTTCTGCAGCCAATTGTACTTCGGTAGATCTTTCTTTTTGTTGTTTTGCTTTATTTAAATTATTTTTAATTTTTCAATTATAGTGACATACAATATCAGTTTCAGGTGTACCCCTCCAGTGATTAGAAGAGAACAGAAACAGATTCATAGATATGGAGAACATTTTGATGGTTTCCAGATGGAAGGGGGGTGTGGGAGATGAGTGAAAAAAGATGAAGGGTTTAAGAAGTACAAATTGGTTGTTACAGAATTGTCATGGGGATATGAAGTACAGCATAGGGAATATAGTCAATAATATTCTAATAACTATGTATGCTGACAGTCTTATGGGAGCTCCCTTGTAGGTAACTAACTGATTTTCTCTTTCTGCTTTTAAGATTCTCTTTGTCTTTAACCTTTGGCATTTTAATTATGATGTGTTTTGGTGTGGAGCTCTTTGGGTTCATCTTGTTTGGGACTCTCTGCACTTCCTGGACTTGTATGTCTATTTCCTTCACCAGATTAGGCAAGTTTTCTGTCATTACTTGTTCAAATCGATTTTCAACTTCTTGCTTTCTCTTCCCCTTCCAGCACCCCCATGTTACAAATGTTGGTATGCTTGAAGTTGTCCCAGAGGCTCTTCATATTTCTGGATTCTTTTTTCTTTTTGTTCATCTGATTGGATGTTTTTTGCTTCCTTATATTCCAAATCACTGATTTGATTATCGGCTTCATCTACTGTTGATACCTTGTAGTATATTAGTATATTCTTCATTTCAGTTAGTGTATCCATTATTATACCTCAGTAGAACTTTCTAAAAAATCATCGTATGTGTCAGTATGAGCTAGTACAAGGCAACAGTGATTAATTTATTGAATAAGGGGTTGACTTAAAAAGTAGTAATTTCAGATTTGGGGAAGACCAACATAGTGAGATCTTCATTACTTGTTGCACTTCATGCCCTTAAGTCCTCTCGTTAGAATGAGGTGGGATATTAATAAATGAGTCAAGTTGAGATGTTTGGCAAATGGGAGCATCTAATTATTTTTAATCTTTAATAATTTGACTTTTCATTTGAATTGTATTTGAAAATCTTTCCCAAATACATAATTTTCTTTTTTTCTCATTAAAAAAAATCCTTGATTGATAATCATTATTTTAGCCATTGGTTACTGATCATGACCCAGTTCTATAGCAAATGAAAGGTAAAGTATTGGTGTTGAGATTATAATTACCTTAACAACAGCACTACCTCACCCAGATAAGAGGGTGAGTTGAGCTGGAACCCAGCTGATACTTTGATGGCTGGGCCCATAAGCCATGGGCCCAGTGTGGAGTGTGTCTGCCCAAGAAAGCGGCACCTTTTTCTAATTTGCCAAAGGTGCCATGTGGGCTGACTCTGGCTCTGCTCAACACCTGTCCAGGAAGATGGTGGTGTTTTTTCCCCAAAAATGCTGCCTAGTATCATTGAGCTTTCTTGTGAGTGTGTCTTTCCCCTTAAAGAATTCCCAACAAATAACTTTCAATTGAGGGTTGTCTTTAACCAGAACTCCGCTAGGTACAACAGGGTGTATGAGGAGAGGACCAGCTACTTCAGCTGCCTTTTCTTCTATAATTTGGCCCATTGCCGTTGAAAGACAGGCAAATTTACGTATGTTTTTCTTTTGTCTCCCAGGAGGATGCCTGGTGTCTGTTCTGTATCTGGTTCCCATTATTAATGTCACCAGCCAAGATTTCTGTGTCTGTAGCAATAAAAAATTCAGAGCAAGGCAACTCCTATGGCTCCTCTGAGTCAAATGTTTGCTGTTACTGAGTAATAAAGTTTCCTAAAGAGGAACTAAACCTCCTCACTTCCAAAGATACACTTGTTTAAAAGATCCAACTTTGGAACAAATAGGAAACATTTGATAGTCACAATGTGGCTTCCAATAAGTGATGTTCTCTCCATCCTGCCTGAGCCGGAGGCTTAGTGTATGACAGAGTGCGCAGTCGCTGGTGCTGAGTAGACAAAGAGTAATTGGGTAGCAAATCCGTCAGCAGGAGGGTTCTGTTCGGAAGCGTTCAACTTTTGGGAGTCGACATCCTCCCACCCCTTCGCATTTCTTCTGCTTGCCTCCCCTTCTTTCCCTCCCTTCAACTTCTTTTCCCTAAAGAAACTTAAACCAAATCTCTTTCCCCTTTTTATAGATGCGAACCACACGCAAGGTCTCTGTCTGGCCAGTGGGCCTGGTTGGCGGGCGACGCTATGAACGTCCGTTGGTGGAAAATGGCAAAGTCGTTGGTTGGTACACCGGCTGGAGAGCAGACAGGCCTTTTGCCATCGACATGGCAGGTGAGGAGTGTGGGTGACATTTGCGTCGGCTTGAGTGTTCTTACGGATGTTCCCAGTGTCGCAGGGCACTAGACGAAGGAAGCTTTAAAAGACCACTTGGGTGAAACCGCTGATCTTAACATATGCAGCAGATTAGCCATTTAAACCTTCAAAACAGGCTCTTTGGTTAATTCAAATGGAAATTTATTTTGGGGGTGATTAGAAAATGCTCGTTCCATTCCATTTTGGCACTTGTCTGTGCGGCCACCCTTCTATCTAACAGATGTTTATGTGCCAGGTGCAGAGTTGGGCACTGGGAGTCAGTGGTGAGAACTGGCCCTGGCCTTACGTTTTGGTACCTCTCTCCAGGGGTCCAGTTTGTTACAATAACTCACACACTTATGAATATATGTAATAGTGATGTGAGTTTGACAGGCTAATCAGTTTAATGCTTATTGATAAATTTAGTACTTCTTGATACATTTAATAACTAGCATATAAAATTAGGGTTACTTATTTTTCAAGAATGTGTTAATTTTGAATATATCTGTATTTTAAAGTTTTTTCTTTTCTAACCAAACAATTGAATTAAATAAGACCCTGTAGCAGACTACAGATTCTAAAATGCTACTCTGTCATAAGGTGACTCATTTTCTGTGGGTTGTATAAAGTGATGCCTGTGATAACTGTGGAAAGATTCAGTTTGAAACATGAGGCTTAGAGGCAAAAAAATAACCGACATCTATAACCTAGAAGACAAAGGCAGAAAAGCTTCAAAATTGATGTCATCAATCTTCAGCTCTGAAAAACTGCTCTGTCTGTCAGCCTGTGCTTGGCCAATCTTTTGTGTATATTTCCCTACTGCCGTCAGAATCTCTATGCTCAGAATTCTGATGGGGTGACGGCTGTGTTTTAAACTGGATTCATCACTTTTATTCTGACAATACTTTAAATTGGAGGAAGCAAGATTATGAAGAAAACCAGGAGCGTGAGCTGTTGGCTGCTCTTGTGGATGGCAGTGTGGCGGCTCCGTCGCACTGCGTCACGGGGAAGACGAGCTGGTGTATTTACTCAGTGTTTAACAAACATTTCCTGAGTGCCAGTTTTTGGAGACTATGTGTCGTTGTGTCTAACTCCAAGGACAGTCTAGATCTCTTACCCTCTCCCAGGCCCCCCGCTCTCCTTCCTGACTTCTCCATCCTTCTTCTAACCAGCCTTCTGCTTTGGTCTTCAATTCTTGTAGCCAAAGAGCCGAGCTGGCATGTCAACTAAAGCATTTACCTGAAGGCAGACAGAGAGGTAGGCCAGCCATACTTGGAAGGTCCTGGGGATTCTCAGAAGAGGCCTTTCTTCAATCAAGTCTGAATTTGTGGCTCTGAAAATATAAGGCTGACCATAATGTGTCTTGGGAGAATCTGGTTGCTTGCTGATCAGACATGTATGTAACCTTAGACAGAAAACTTAGAGGTCATTAGACATATTCTGTCGCTTCCTGGGACTTAACTTTCCTCATGTGTAGAAGGAAGCAGTGGCATGGCTGGCCACTGACGTCTCCTCTGATGCATTCTGTCTCCTCCTGGCTTCCCACCGGGGCCCCTGGATTCTGAGTGAGGATAGATGTTGGTGCTTCCCTTCCTCAGAGCCTTGCTTCAGCTCAGACTTCCCGGGCACGTTTCCTTACACACAGGCTCTCTGCCCATTACTCCACAAGGTCACTTCAAGGTCAGGGCAACTTGGATGGGTCTTGTTGGATTTTGTTGTATGAACTTTATGTAGATGATTAAGTATCCAAGAAACTCATCGAAAATTTCGCATTGATTCCCCCCAGAATTTGTATCTAAATAGAGATAACTAAAATTCAAGAAAGGCACATGGGTTTTGTGCGTTTTGCCAGGCCTGTGACAAATTATCCGATGCTCTTTCACTGCCAGATTCTCTGGAAAACTTTTCTCCACAACATGACTGATGTTTGGATTTTTCCAAACATTTCAGTATATTTTCAAATCATAATATAAGACATATTATAAAATATGAATGATTTGCTCTTTTGTATTAATTATCCTTGTTTTAAAGTAGGAATAAATAAGAAAACAACTTTTGCCACACTAAATTATTTTCTTTTCACACACAAACGCTTTTTTTTGCAAATTACTTTTCAGTAAATTTTTGATATTTTTGGAAGCCTTAACGTGAGAGTGATTTGGTTGATAAGATAATGAATGATTCTGATTTTGAGGCAGTTCTGATTCTGAGTCTTGAAAATTCACAGCTTGGTTTAGATTCCACATAAGATTCATTTATTCTCCGTGAGAAGAAGGAAAAGACCTTTTGGACCTTCATGTACAATGGGTACCTCCCACCCCGTTGTCAGGTTATGCGTGCAGACACACCCACGATGTCTGGAAAGAGAGGTTAAAGCTGGAAGGCCACTTGGCTGCTACGCCCAGCACAGCCAAGGAGGCTGCTTGGAAAAGGGTCTGAGATAGTTGAGGGAGCTGGGGTCTCTCTCTCGGGTTTTCACAAGCTGATTAAGAAACAGGAAGCGTAAGAACCAAAATGTTAACCTTTCCACAGCTGTCTTGCCTTTCGGGGTTGAGCACACTCAGTAAAAGCCCCTCCGTCAGGGTCTGTCCTGTTTGTATCTCTCTGAAGTCGTAGCCTAGCCCATCACTAGAAGCTCATTTGAGTGTAAGATATCTCGACTAAAACGCTCCCTGTCATTCTTAGGGTTGGACTCTGTGTCTGCATTTGGCCATATTGGACTTTGCAGAGGCTACTTTTGCTATCAGATGAGGAAACATTATTCTGAAATGATCCTGTATGCATGTTAGTGGCACAAGTCGAGATTATTTCTGTTGCACTGGGGGAAATTTTTCTAAAAGCTTTCTAATGATTACTGCAAAAAAAAAAGAATTAAGACACCCATCCACAAGGCGGGAAGAAGCCTCGGAGGCAGCCCCTGCCCTGGCAGCAGCGTGCGGCTGGCTTTGGCAGCTGAGCGATGGCCGCTCTGCCAAGCCGGTGAGGCCGGGAATGTGTCCACGGGTCTGTGCCTTGGGCTTCAGTGCCTGCACCTCGGGCGTCTGCCCACAAACTGGTTCTTGTTGCCTAAAAGCAGGGCAGTCCACACAGAGTTGTCAGCTCGGTTTTGAGGTCAGGGTGTTACTTTGAAGTGACAGGCTCACTGTGGCCACTTCTAGGGAGGTGTGAGTAGGAATCATGACTTGAAAGAACGGAGCTTAAAGTAATTTTCAGCCTCACCGGGAGGTGTAGATTTGTTCAGATGCAGAACTTAAGGCTGAGGTATTTATTTTGAATTCTCAACATTTGCATGCACCTTTTTCTTAACTCTAGGAGGTGGCAGGCAGGGCCCTGAGCCCCTCTAATGACAGTATGTACAGCTTCCAGTTGAGTGCCTGGCACCCATACGGCCTGTGTTCCTGTAGAAATCCAGCTGGGCATACGAACTGCAGTACAAGACTAATGACGTGACAGTCGGCTGCTAAAATACCCAGAGTTAGCGCCGACCCCACTAGTTAGAGGGTTTGCTCCCCAACAAGGCTGCCCTTACTTTAGACCAGCCGCACTGTGGGGGACCCAGGCCACCTGTATTTCTTGACAAATTTACTATTAATTTGATGTTTCCCACAACCCTCTGAGGTTTGATAATACATTACAGGGGCTCACAGAACTCAGGATAGCGCTCTACTTACTTGTTTCTAAAACACAAATGAGGGCCAATCCAACGAAAGACACACGGGGTGAGGTCTGGGGGAGAACCCAGGCTCCTGTGCCTTTTCCTCGTGGGATCGATCGGGATGCATCGCCTTCCCAGCACCCGGAAGTTCCACTGACCTCTGGTGTTAAGAGGTTTTATTGGGGTTTCCCTACGTAGGCACAGTTGATTAAATCAGTGGCCTTGTGATTGAACTCCGCCTCCAGCTTCTATCCCCAGAGGTGAGGGTGGCCCACGGTTCCTGCCTCTGATCACGTGGCTGGTTTTGTGGTAACCAGCCCAATCCTGAAACCATCTAAGTGCCCTCTATGAGCCACCTCATTAGCATAATAAAATCACTCCTGTCTCTCAGGAAATTCTAAGGGTTTTGCAAGTTCCTTGTCAGGAACCTGGCACTAAGACCAGACAAATTATTTATTATACCACAGGCTCAATAGCGGGTAACTTTACTCTCATAAGTAAGAGTGCCTCCTACACCTCGTTTTGCGAGAACTTCTATTCCCCAAAGCAAAGGGGACATGGAAGTGACGTCTCAGGGTCCCTTTGAGCATTGTCCACGAACTTTTTCATAACTCATAACAATGAGACATTGTAAAGCAAGCATGTCAAATTCACGGCCCACGGGCTGCATGCGGCTCACAACAAATGTTTTCTGCAGCCCAGCCAATATAACAGTATGTAAGAAACGTTTTAATAAAAATTTTGTAACTTAATTTTTACAATATCGTAAAAATAACGAACTACAACGTTCGCTAATGACTGATGACTATAATCGTGTCGCATTCATTTCCCTTATGCGCCTTACACGTAAAATAGTGCAGGCGCACATTTCTCTCCACTAATATAGCAGCGACTATTTTAGCAGCCGATTGCCACATCATTAGTCTTGGACTGACTTGTTTGGTGTGCGCAACAGGAAATATTTCGCTTTCAGAAAATAAGAAAAATAGGTTTATTTGTGTTACGCTTATTAATATGGGCAGTTATTCAGTGTCTGGTAGGTTCATGTTCAAGAAAAAATATTAATTTTTATTAAAATGTTCTATTATTTTATGTTAACGATTACTCATTTATTTCAGCCCTTGGTATTCAGCATGTCTCTATCGAAATAAACCTACGTTTCTATGAAAATTGAAGCTTTTGGTTTTTGGTGGCCCACATAAACTTAAACCTTGTTTATCTGGCCCATGTTAGCCTTTGAGTTTGACATGCTTGTTGTAAGGTGGTAAAGCTTTTCCTCATGTGTGGCTGACAGAAGGGGTGAGAAGTCTAGGAGGACTGTTTAGTTTTCTGGCCTGGAGTCCTGTGGACGTGGTGTCAACACCCTGGGAATGGGTGAGCTCCCATAGGAGACTGTAGTGGCCGAGGATTGTTTCCCAGGAGCAGTCACTTAAAGTGCCTGCAGGTCTCGGCCAGTGTGGCTCAGTGGATTGAGCGTTGTCCCATGCACCAACAGGTCACCAGTGTCATTCCCAGTCAGGGCACCTGCCTGGGTTGCAGGCTGGATCCCCCAGTAGAGGGTGTGCAGGAGGCAGCCAATCAATGGATATTTCTCTCTCATCAGTGTTTCTATATCTCTCTCCCTCTCCCTTTCTCTCTCCCTAAAATCAATAAAAACATATTTTAAAAATTTTAAAGTGGCTACATGAACCCTGGCTAGTGTGGTTCAGTGGTTGGAGCATCAGCCGTATACTGAAGGGTCGCAGGTTTGATTCCAGTCAGGGGCACATACCTGGGTTCGAATCCTCACTACATCTAGCCATTTCAAGTCATTCTCAAAGGCCATTCTTAAGGACATGCAAACTCTTTGTTTTGGGCTTGCAGTGAACTTCGTCTCTTTGCTGGCTGATGGACCTGTGCTCATTATCATTCAGTGAATTAACTCAGTGTGTAGGATGGCACGTGGAGATAAACATCGTGCTTTAGATAAAACACTGTCAAAAAACGACTTATCAAGAGAAAAAGAAAACAAAAAGATGATTAAAAAGTTGTTGAGAAGCAGATATGTGTTCATTTTCTTAATTTCCAAGCTGAAAAACTAAACAAACAAAAGCCATTTGAAAAAAATAAAAAAACAAAAAACATTTGAGCTTTCAAAAGAAAATGTCATTTATAGCATTCAGATTTGCATGGTGTTCGGTGTAGTGTGCGTGTCCACTTGGCCCTGCTGCTGAGAAGGCAGAATTCTTCTCTGTACTAACGGCTGATGGCACAAAGAAGAATTTAAAAGAATGAGTCTTGCCTGGCTGGTGTGGCTCAGTGGATTGAGCATCCTCCCATGCACCAAGGGGTTCTGAGTTCAGTTCCCAGTCAGGGCATATGCCCGGCTCGATCCCCAGCGGGAGGCAGCCGATCAGTATGTCTCTCTCTCCAATGTTTCTATCTCTCTCTCCCTCTCCCTTCCTCTCTATCTAAAAATCAATGAAAACACTTTTTAAAAAAAGAAGAAGTCTCACCTTTTCTAATTAGGTGACAAGGGGGTTGGGGGGAAGGTCCTTTTTCACTACCTTGACTTTCCTAAGCCCCTAGGAGAGCATCTGTAGATATAATTCTCATTTGGAATCTATTATAGACAATGTATTAGTACAAATAATAAGAATTAAAGCTTATTGCTCTGCACCCCTGACCTGGGGGCTGGCACGCTTGCCAGTTTTCCTTGGCACGTAGGTTGGTTGCCGTGACTACCACTCTCTCTGCACTGACTTCAGAAGTTAGCTGGGTTCTTCCTGGGCCCCCTGAGCAGCCCCAAACACTGCATTATAGTCCACCTCCTTTCAAATCCAGGCAAGTGCCAGGCTGGGCCCAGCATTGCCCCAGGCAGATGGGCCTGCGGTAATGACGAGTGGCACCCACTGCCCTCAGCCCAGAGTGGGGAGCGTCACTGTCTTCCCGTGTTTGCCTGCTCATTTCTAGCCACCTCCCCGAAAGCTTTAGTGCTGCGGGAATCACTTTCTCCATGACGCTCCACACATCTCCCTAGAATCCTGCACTTTCTCCCTTGTCCGTGAGGTGGCGCTCGAGCCCGAGGTGGCGAGGTGGCGCTCGAGCCTGCGTCCTGCCTGCCCCCTGCATCGTCTGCTCTGGGGAGTGGGGGGCAGGGGAGGGCTCCCAGGTCTCCTGGCACCTCCAGGTCAGGCGAGGCTGGCAGTAGTAGCTTGAATACATTTTTGCTGAGTTCATGAATTTTAACTTTTTCTTTCCTAGTTTAAAGATTATCAAAATTAAAAGGTACAGCCTCTTATTCCTTCTGAGATTACATCGCCATTATTCTTAATTGTCAGATTCTTTAAAAGGGGGAATATTGAGCTGTACTCCAGAGAGCTGTCTAAGGAGGGTCTCATTCGTAGGTCTCAACGTGACTACACGGCAGAATTACCCCTGGAGCTCTGAAAAAGTACCCAGACCTGGGCTCCATTGCTGATCAATCAAACCATAATCTCTGGGTGTGGGGCCTGGTATGGGGTATGTGTATACATTTTCTAAGTCTTGAGTTTATTCTAAAATGCCGCGTGTTAAGAACAGCTAGTGTACGTGGCCACCGGCTACGCTCATGCTCCTTCCTGTGGTTGGTTGTAGTCCATTAGACATGGCTCCCTCCCACGCCATTCCGGAGGTTTGAGGGGGGATAGCCCCACACGACAAAACATTTGAGAATGCTCAATAAAATTATTGCCAGGGAAAGCACGTCCATTGGTCAAGCAAGAAGAAAATTTGAGCACAGGAAAGGAGTTGTGTTGTTTTTTTTTAAGTCATAACAACGGAAAAGCACCACCAACAATATAAGTTATGCACTAGAAATGCAAATGTGCTTTTTATAGTGGTAAAGTATACAAAAACATTTATCTTTTTAACCATTTAAAAGATATATTGATTTCAGAGAGGGAAGGAGAGAGAAACATCGATGAGAGAAAATCATTACTCTACACCCCCTACTGGGGATGGAGCCCACAAGCTGGGCATATGCCCTAACCAGGAATTGAACTGTGACCTCCTGGTTCATAGTTCGATGTTCAACCATTGAGCCACACTGGCTGGGATCTTTTAAAACATTTTTAAGTGTATAGTGGCATTAAGAACATTCACATTGTGCAACCATCACCACCATCCATCTCTAGAGGTTGATCATCATCACAAACCCCCAACTCCTTCCCTGGTACCCAGCATTCTACTTTCTCTCTATGAGTTGGACTGTGCTAGGTATTATCTACACGAATAAAAGAGAAATATGGTAATTGGCGTACGACCGCTACCCTTCCCATTGGCTAATCAGGGCGATATGCAAATTAACTGTCAGCCAAGATGGCGGCCGGCAGCCAGGCAGCTGATGCGAACAGGGAGGCTTGCTTCCTTCAGTGACAGAGGACTCCAACGTTCCCCGCCTGC
>NW_005367989.1:1945122-1945460 GCF_000412655.1 Myotis brandtii
GTTGGAAGCTTCAGTCACTCGCCAGCCTGAAAACAGCCCTCAGCCCCTCACCCAGACTGGCCAGGCACCCCAGTGGGGACCCCCACCCTGATCCAGGACACCCTTCAGGGCAAACCAGCCGGCATGCACCAGGCTATCCTATATAGTAAAAGGGTAATATGCCTCCCAGCACCGGGATCAGCGGAGCCGAGAGGCCTCCCGGCACCAGGATCATCAGGACAGGGGGCAGCGCCCAAACCCCCTGACTGCCCTGCGGCTCTGTGTGTGACAGGGTGCGGCACCCCAAACCCCTGATCGGCCCTGCTCTGTGTGTGACAGGGTGCGGCGCCCCAACCCCC
>NW_005367989.1:1946154-1948977 GCF_000412655.1 Myotis brandtii
GTGACAGGGGGTGGCGCTGCAACCTCCCCATCGACCCTGCCTTGAGTGTGACATGGGGCGGTGCCCCAACCCCCCAATCGGCCCTACCCTGAGCGTGACTGAGGGTGGCATCGCAACCTCCCGATCCGCCCTGCTCTGTGCATGACGGGGCGGCGCCCCAACTCCCCAATCGGCCCTGCTCTGAGCCTGACCAGGGGCTGCACCTAGGGATTGGGCCTGCCCTCTGCCACCCGGGAGCAGGCCTAAGCCAGCAGGGCGTTATCTCCCGAGGGGTCCCAGACTGTGAGAGGGCACAGGCCGGGCTGAGGGACCCCTCCTTCCCCCCGAGTGCACAAAAATTGGGCCTCTAGTTTCATATAAGTGGAATGATACAGTATTTGTCCTTGGTGTCTGGCTTATCTTACTTAGTATGTTTTCAAGGTTTGTGCATGTTGTATCATATGTCAGAATCCATTCCTTTTCAAAACTGAATAATTTTTCATTGTATATACAGACCACATTCTGTTTATCCATTCATCCATTCATGCACGTTCAGTTGTTTCCACCTTTGGGCTATTCTGAGTACTACTATGAACATGGTGCACAGTCACCGTTGAAGTCTCACTGCTTCCCATTATTTTGGGTGTATACCTAGAAGTGGAATTGCTGGACCACATGGGAATTGTCTATTTGAGGAACCGCCATATTTCTTCCCAAATGGCTGCATCATTTTATGGTCCCATGGAACAATGCACAAGAGTTCCAATTTCTACATGTCCTTGCCACTCTTGTTATTTTAAAAACTATTTGACTTTTACACACTGGGGTTTGAAGAGCAATTACACAGATATCTTCTCCACCCGTTCTCCTGTGCTGTCTGGGTTGGGGTAGAGTGGCTTAGAGGCACATTCAATAGTGGTCACAGATAATGTAAAGCAGAACATCTCAAAGGTGACATACAGCACGCGACAGTGATTCTCACGCCGGCAGCGCCAAGCCTGTTGATTCTGCCATTCTCGCCACATACACCGTTCATTTCCCAGCAGAGCCCTTTTGACTGGCTAGCCAACAGAACCAGTCCCCCCTGTAGACTTCACTATTAGGCATGCCTTCGTGCCCTGCTACCAGCCTACTAGGAAGTCATTCACGGATATTTTTAGTATTCAGTTAATTAAGCTTCTTTTATTCTTAGGATCAAGTTTTCATCCTTGTTCAGCCTCCTGATTGTTTCCTTAGCAGGCTTGGTTTTCTGAGATGGTTTATTGTTTTCGGAGTCAAGACTTAAATGAATCGTTCCTAGATTAAATAAAGAATGCTTCTTAGAAATGAAGAATGTTTTATTTTTTCCACGGGGAACAATGGCTGCTAAATAGCTCTTGAGGAGTTTTTAAAACTAGACAAGCATTCTTTTTAGAATGGTTTTCCCTGAAGCAATCATAAAGTTTCCGCCAGTATCCCCGGGCAGCCGAACAGCCTACTTAACAGCCAGGCCGTGCTTTCTCATTCCTTTCTGCACTAGAAGAAAATTATTCTAAAGTATAATTGGAAGTAAATGTGGAAAGCTGTAGTGTTGTCTGCACTTGGGAAACAATAGATTAGGAAGGAATCTTTATCATGGCTGTTACAAAGCACGTTCAGTCTTGAAACCATGAAAACCTGTATAAACACTTGCATGGAACAGTGGCAATTTAGAGGTGATGGCAATAAATAAAGGACACCTTCCTTTAAGATAGCCCTTGCTTTTGCTCTCTATATTGGTTTTAAATCTAGTGAAAAAGATTCCTGAAACACTATTATTCACATATTTGTTTTTCAGTTGAATAGTTCACAGATGCCAAGGCTGGAAGGTACAAGATTATGAAATAAAAGCACTTAAGTAGAAGTATCCCATTTTTTATTGAAATATAATTTATATGTAACATTATTTTGGTTTCAGATATATGGAGTTATGATTCTATATTTATATAAATTGCAAAATGATCACCACAGTAAGTCTACTTAACAGCCATCACTACACAGTTAAGATTTTTTTCATCTTGTGATGAGAACTTTTAAGATGTACTTTCTTAGCAACCTTTAAAGATATAATACAGTGTTGTTATTAACTACTAGGGGCCCAGTGCATGAATTCATGCACCTTGATTAGAACTGTGGGCTGTAAGGCTGCAGTGGGCACAGGGGCGGGTCTTGGCCAATCCTCTGTGCCCCCACCCAGTCCCTCCTGCCACGGCTCCTGGTATGAACATGGGTGCACAGTCACTGTTGCACGCGCTGACAGTGCCAGCCCTGCTCACACCCACTGACGGTGCAGAGCGATTGGGGCCAGCGCCAGCAGTGGGTGTGAGCAGGGCTGGCACCGTCAGTGGGTGCAAGCAACAGCTGCTGCCCCGATCACCCCTCAGGAGCAAGGGGAGGTGGTGAAGCTCTCGGGGGCAATCAGAGCTGGCAGTGGCCGCTCGCACCCACTGATGGCACCGAGCGATCGGGACTGGCGCCGGGCGCCAGCAGCAGGTGCGAGCACCAGTGGGACTGCAGCATGCGGGAACAAAGAATTTTCAGTAACCATAAGAGGTTCACCCCGATGACAGCAACTGGCGCCCAGCCTTGGTCTGGCGCCCCGGCTCAACTGCTTCACCATCCCACCGCACCCAATGCCCGCCATGTTCTGTGCTCTGCCACCTGCTGCCGGTGCCCACCATGTTCCACATGCGCCCCCTGGTGGTCAGCGCACATCATAGCAACCAGTTGTTTCGTTGTTCTACCGTTCAGTCTATTTGCATATTAGCCTTTTATTATATAGGACTAGAGGCCCGGGGCACAAAAATTTGTGCACTCGGGGGGGGG
>NW_005367989.1:1949947-1991065 GCF_000412655.1 Myotis brandtii
TTTTTTTTTTTATTCTGGGCCAGCTTTAGCTCTGAGGCTTGGCTCCAGCTCTGAGGCCTCGGCTGCTGAAAGCAGGTATCTGGTTTGTTTGGGTTCTATAATTGAAACAGGTTTCGGCTAGCTGAAAGCAGGTTTCTGGGGTTTTGTTTAGCTTCTATATTTGTAACAGTGTTTCAAACTGCAAGCTCAGAGGCCGGCAGCGGCAGGCGGGGAACGGGGAACGTTGGCTTCCTCCGTCACTGAAGCAAGCAAGCCTCATGTTCGCTTCAAGCTGCCTGGCTGCCGGCCGCCATCTTGGCTGGCAGTTAATTTGCATATCGCCCTGATTAGCCAATGGGAAGGGTAGCAGAGGTATGGCTAATTACCATGTTTCTCTTTTATTAGATAGGATGGTCACCACACTGTACATTACATCTTTAGGACTTACTTATTTTGAAATGGAATTTTGTACCATCTTTACCCATTTTGCCCACCCTCTACCCCCTGCTTCTGTCAACTACCAATCTCTGAGTTTTTTGTTTGTTTGTTTGTTTTAGATTCCACATATGAGTGTGATCATATGGTATTTCTCTTTCTGACTTATCTGACTTAGCATAATACCCTCAAGGTCCATCCATGATGTCACAGAAGGCAGTATTTCCTTTTTTTATGTGGCTGAGTAATATAACATTGTGTGTGCATGGGTGCGTGTATCACATCGTCTTTATCCATTCACCCATCAGTGGACTCTTAGGTTGCTTCCCTATGTTGGCTATTGTAAACAGTGCTGCAGTGAACATGGGGTCCATATATCTCTTTGATTTAGTGTTTTCATTTCCTTTGGATAAATATCCAAAGAGGAATTGCTGGATCACTTGGTATTTCTATTTTTAATTTTTTTAGGAACCTCCATACTGTTTTCCATAGTGGCTATTCCAGTTTACAATCCCAGCCAACAGTGCATAAGCAGACCCTAGTCCAGTGGTCGCCCACTGGTGGTCCATGAGGTCTGAAAGGTGGCTACCGCTGCCCTAGTCAACACTACTTGTTTATTGATATATTGATGATAGCCATTCTGACAGGTGTGAGGTGATATGTCATTGTGGTTTTAATTTGTATTTCTGTCATGATTAGTGACATTGGGGATCTTTTCATCTATGGACCATCTGTATGTCCTCTTTGGAGAAATGTGTGTTTAGGTCCTCTGTACATTTTTAAATCAGAGTGTTTGTGTTCTTTTGTTTTTGGGGTTTTTTTGGTGTGAAGTTGTATGAGTTCCTTATATATTTTGGATATTAACCTCTTATTGGATGTATCAGTGATGAATACTTCCATTTGGTAGGTTGTCTTTTTGTTTTGTTGATGGTTTTCTTGCAAAAACTTTTTAGTTTGATGAGTCTTATTTAGTTTTTCATTTGTTTTCCTTGTCATAGGAGATATATCAGAAAAAAATATTGCTAAGAGCAGTGTCAAAGAGTTTGCTGCCTATGTTTTCTTTTAGGAGTTTTACTGTCCTGGGTCTTCCATTTAAGACTTTAATCCATCTTGAGTTTATTCTTGTATGTGGTGTAAGAAGGTGGTCTAGTTTCAATATTTTTGCATGTATCTGTCCAATTTACCCAATGCCACTTGTTGAAGAGAATGTCTTAACTCCATTGTATATTCTTGCCTCCTTTGTCATAGATTAATTGACCACAAAGTCATGGGTTTATTTCTGAGCTCTTTATTCTGTTCCACTGATTTATGTGTCTGTTTTTATGCTATAACCATGCTGTTTTGATTACTATAGCTTTGTAGTATAGTTTGATATTAGGTAGTATGGTACTCCCAACTTGGTTCTTCTTTCTCAAGGTTGCTGTGGCTATTCAGGGTCTTTAGTAGTTCCATACAAATTTTAGGATTATTTGTTCTAGTGCTCTGGAAATGCCATTTGTATTTTGATAAAGATTGCATTGAATCTATAGACAGCTTTGGGAAGTATGGACATTTTAATAGTGTTAATTCTGCCTATCCATGAGCACAGTATATGTTTCCATTTTTTTGTATCTTCTTTAATTTCTTTAATGTTGTACAGTTTTCTGACTACAGGTCTTTTACCTCTTTGGCTAAATTTATTCATAGGCCCTGGCCAGTGTGGCTCATTGGTTGAGCATTGTCGTGTACAACAAAAGGTCACTGGTTCCATTCCCAGTCAGCCCATGTTGTTGGCTCAATCCCTGGTCAGGGTGGGTGTGGGAGGTAGCTGATCAATGTTTTTCTCTCACATCAATGTTTCTCTCTCTCTTTTCCTCCCTCTCCTTTTGTCTCTCTCTCTTAAAAAAGTCAATAAAAAAACATATTTTTTAAAAATTACTCCTAGGTATTTTATTTTTGATGCAATTATAATTGGGATTGTTTTAGTAATTTCTCTTTCTGATAGTTCATTGTTGGTCTATAAAAATGCAACCAAGCCTTGCCAGTGTCGCTCAGTGGTTAAGCATCGACCAGTGAGCCAGAAGGTTGTGGTTTGATTCCTGGTCAGAGCACATGCCCCTGAGTTGCAGCCTTGATCCCTAGTAGCCCGTGTGCAGCAGGCAGCCAATTTGTGATTCTCTCTCATCATTGATGTTTCTGTCTCTCTCTCCCTCACCCTCTCCCTTCCTCTCTCTGAATCAAAACATATTTCAAAAATAATAAAATAAAAATGCAACCAACTTCTGAATATTAATTTTGTATCCCGCTACTTCAATGAATATATTTACCAGTTGTGATAATTTGGGGTGGAATTTTTATAGGGTTCTTTATGCATAGTATCATATCCTATCACCTGCAAATAATGACAGTTTTACTTTTCTTTCTTAAAAAAAAATTTTAATTGGTTTGAGAGAGAGGAAAAGGGTGGTGGGGGAGAGAGAGAAAGACAGACAGACAGACATCCATCTGCTGTTCCACCTATTCACACATTTATTGGCTGACTTTTGCACGTGCCCCAACCAAGGATTGAACCTGCAACCCTGGTGCATTGGGACCATGCTCCAAACAGCTGACCTACCCAGGCAGGGCTTCTTTTCCAATTTGGATGCCTTTTATTTCTTTTTCTTTCCTGATTGCTCTGGCTAGAACTTTAAGTACAATGTTGAATAGTGGTAGAAGGAGACATCCTTGTCTTGTTCCTTATCTTAAGAAAAATGCTTTTAGTTTCCCCCATTGAGTATGATGTTAGCTGTGGGTTTGTTATATATGGCCTTTATTATGTTCAGCTAGGTTCCCTTTATTCCCACTTTGCTGAGAGTTTTTATCATAATAGGTGCTGGACTTTATCAAATGCCTTTTTTGTATCTATTGACATGATCATATAATTTTATCCTTCATTATATTTATGTGGTGTATCATGTTAATTGATTTGCAGATGTTGAACCAACTTTGCATCCCAGGAATAAATCCCACTGGATTATGATCTTCTTTTTGTTTCAGTATTTTCAGTTTTATGATAAAAAATGCACATGCAACAAAGATTGTGATAAGTCATTTCTTTGCTCTAATTGCATTCAGTACTTGCTGCTGAGCAGCTTTCTTTTACCATCTTAACAAATCCCTTACATTGTTTCATGCAGTACATCTTCGTGCTGCTACTTCCCCCCACCTTTCAGGTTACTTAGTGGGTATGTTTACAAAGCTTGTTACAAAAGCTTCTGTTCTATAGTCCAAGGTGTGAAGTCTGTGCATGGACCTTCAAATTGTTCTGAAGGTGTATCGTTGTCTGCCTGGGGCACCACTCCATGCTCTCTAAAATTTACCAAAAGCCTTTTTGTTATATCATCTTTTTGATGAGGGTCAAGTTTTTGAAAACTCTTTGCTTTGCAATAACATCTTTGGTGGTTCTCTTGACTCCAGAAGAATGTGTGTTATAGCTGTAAACTTCCCATCTTGAATTTGTTCCAGCAGGGAAGAGGTTCACAGCTTTACTCCGTAATTTCAGATCTTCTCTGACCAATTCTCACTGCCATTTCCACCACCGCCAGTTGATTTCTCTGCATTCTTTAGATCGGCGGTTCTCAACCTGTGGGTCGCGACCCCTTTGGCGGTCGAACGACCCTTTCACAGGCGTCGCCTAAGACCATCCTGCATATCAGATATTTACATTACGATTCATAACAGTGGCAACATTACAGTTATGAAGTAGCAACGAAAATAATTTTATGGTTGGGTCACAACATGAGGAACTGTATTTAAAGGGCCAGAAGGTTGAGAATCCCTGCTTTAGATGCTTGTCATGCATGAGCCTCAGCTTCCTCTTTCTCTTTTCTAATTTGCTCATTTATTTCTTCTCTTTCCCCCCCTACTTCTTTGTTGATGATGTGTTTCATTCAAGCACTGTAAACTTGCTAGTTCAAGGCAATCACAGTTAACCCACTATGCCTCATTATCAGAAAAGTGATTTCAGGTCTTGCATGAGTTTCAAAGTTTTTGCCTTTCCATTATAATGTCTTTTCTGGGTATGTTTTTCCTTCTTTGCCAGTAGTGCTTGATGTCTAATTTCTTCCTCTTCTTTCTCTTCAGCTAAACAAGCAACTTCTCATTCAGCTTGTCTTTGATTTTCTTTAGCTTCTTGCTCCTTCTATTTTGCTTCTGCTTTTGCTTTCTTTTCTGCTTCTTTCTTGGCCTTTTCTTCTGTAATTTTTTATTCTTGGATTATAACTATATGCATTGTCAACTACTGTTCATATCCTGTCCATTTCCTCTTTTCCCTTTGTGCTCTTGTTGCTCCGTTCTGCTTTTAAGTCCTCCTCTCATCAGGACACTCTGCTTTTTTTCTTCTTCGTCTAAATAAGAAAATTCTCTCCAAGAATAAAAATTATACCCAAAAGAATAAAATACATCTATATCTTCAAATGATGAATTCATATCACCAAGTTTAGGGAAACTTTTTTTTTTATTTGACCATCTGGAATTTCTTTCAAACACAGGAAAACACTTGGAAGAAATTATCCTTTGCTTCACTGTTAGAAGGAACCAAGTTATCAAAAGTAGGATCTACACTGTTAAACGCTGGTCTTTTCACTGGATCGGATAACATTTCATAAGCTTTAGCAATGCAAGTGAAGTGGTCATTATCTCCTTCTCTCGTTGGTGCACCAGCTGCGTTCCCTTTGTCTGGGTGATGTTTTAAAGCCTTTGCTTTATGAGCTGCTGATCTGTGTCCCTGGAGCTTTGTGTCTTACATGGCCAAGTCCAAGTGCTGCCTGGTGGTCTTGGTGCTGTCAGGCGTTGGATCAAGTGTTTTCAGCGTGGGAAATTCTTCCAACTGCAATTCTTCATCTTCTGATTCTGCTGATAACTCCTTCTTATCCTCCAGTTCCTGAAAAGAGGCAGAAGCATTTCTGTTTCTCTTAACAAAAGCTTCAGGCCATCTTCCCACAGGTTCACATTGGCAGTGTTGAGGCTGTAGTTGGAAATGTTAAGAGCGGCTTCAGTGTATTGCTTGGAATAAATCAGCGGTCAGAGGGTGGGCGATGGCAGGGCCTTGGCCACTGCAGTGCTCAGCAGGAGCAGCATGGTGTCCCCGGGGCCAGCCTGTGTCCTAGGTGGAGGGCACGTAGCATCACCCCCTCCTCGCCCCAAGTTCTTCCTACCTCCTGGTCTGAGCCTCCCGCCTTGGCTCTACAATGGCCTGTAGGGTCTTTTTAATGTATTGCTGACTTTGGTTTGCTAGTATTTGTTGAGGATTTTTGCTTCTATGTTCATCAGGGATTGGCTTATAATTTTTTTTTTTTTTGGTAATGTCTGTGAATTTGATCAGTGATGCTGGCCTTGTAAAATGAGCTTGGGAGTCTTCCCTCCTCTGGAGTTATTTGGAATAGTTTGAGAAGGATTGTTACTGAGCCAACATATATTATTTCTTGTCTTTTTCATAATAGGCATTCTAACAGGTGTGAGGTGATAGCTCATTGTGGTTTTTGATTTGCATTTTCCTGATGATTGGTGGTGTTGAGCACCTTTTAATTTACCTGTTGGCCATTTATATGGGAAAGCAAGGGACTCAAAATAGCCAAAACAATCTTGAAAAATAACAAGGTTGAAAGACTTACACTTTCTGATTCGAAAACTTATTATAAAGCTACAGTAGTAAAGACAGTGTGGTACTGGCATAAACATGTGAATCAATGGAAATAAATTGAAAGTCCAGAAATAAACTTACATTTATGGTCAGTTGATTTTTGCCACAGGTGCCAAAACCATTCAATAGAAAAGAATAGTCTTTTCAGAAAATGTACTCAGAGTTATAAATATATTCAAAGCCATTTAATCATATCCTTAAAAGGCCAATTTGATTCTTAGGATATATTCCCAGAAGTGGGATTGCTGGGGAAAATGACAGCTCCATTTTTCATTTTTTTGAGGAAACTCCTTATTGTTTTCCATAGTGGCTGCACCAGTCTGCATTCTTTTTTATATTATTAGTATATATTTTTATTGGTTTCAGAGAGGAAAGGGGAGGGAGAGAGAGAGATGGAAACATCAATGATGAGAGAGAATCATTGATCGGCTGCCTCCTTCACGCCCCCTACTGGGGATGGAGCCCGCAACCTGGGCATGTGCCCTTGACCAGAATCAAACTTGGGACCCTTCAGTCCGCAGGCTGATGCTCTATCCACTGAGCCAAACCAGCTAGGGCACCAGTCTGCATTCTTAGCAGCAGTGTACTAGGGTTCCCTTTTCTCCACAGCCTCCCCAGCATTTATTGTTTGTTGACTTATTAACGTTAGCCATTCTGGCAGATATGAGGTGACACATCTCTGATAATTAGTGACCTTGAGCATTTTTCATATGTCTCTTGGGCATCTGTATGTCCTCTTTGGAGAAATTCTAGTCAGGCCTTTTGCCCATTTTTTAAATAGGATTGTTTATCTTTCTGGTGTTGAGTTGTATAACTTCTTTATATATTTTGGAGATTAACCTCTTATCTGATGAATCATTGGCAAATAAATATGTTCTCCCATCCTGTGGGTTACCTTTTTGCTTTGCTGATGGTTTCTTTAGCTGTGCAGGAGCTTTTTGATCTGATGTAGTCCCATTTGTTTATTTTCCCTTTCCCTCGGAGACATATGGGCAAAAATATTGCTCCAAGAGATGTCTGAGATTTTACTGCCTACGTTTTCTTCTAGGTATCTTATTTTTGTTGTTGTTGTTGCAATGGTAAATGGGATTGCTTTTTTTAGTTTCTCTTTCTGAGAGTTCATTATTGGGATATAAAAATGCCATTGATTTCTGGATGTTGATTTTGTATCCTACTACTTGCCAAATTTATTAAATCTAATATTTTAAGGTGGGTTCTTTAGGGTGTTCTATATACAATATCTTATCATCTGCAAATAATGACAGTTTTACTTCCTCCTTTCCAATTTGGATGCCTTTTATTTATTCTTTTCTGATTGTTGTGGCTATGACTTCCAACACTGTGTTGAATAAGAGTGGTAAAAGTGGGCATCCCTGTCTTGTTCCTGATCTTAAGGGAAACAATTTTTGCCTATTGAGTATTACGTTGGCTATAGGTTTTTCATGTATGGCATTTATCATGTTGAGGTATGATTCCTCTGTTCCCACTTTGTTGAGAGTTTTCATCTTTATGGGTGCTGGATTTTGTCGAATGCTTTTCCTGCATCTATTGATATGATCATGTGTTTTTACCCTTCATTTTGTTTATATGATGTATCACATTTATTGATTTGCAAATATTGTACCAACCTTGCATCCCTGGAATAAATCCCACTTGTTTCTGATGTATGATCTTTTTAATATATTGCTGGGTCCAATTTCCTAATATTTTGTTGAGGACTTTAGCATCTATGTTCATCAGGGAAATTGGCCTATAATTTTCTTTTTGTGTAGTGTAGGGTTTGGAATTAGGATAATGCTGGCCTCCTAAAATTAGCTTGGGAGTCTTCCTTGTGAATTTTTTGGGATAGTTTGAGGAGGATTGTGTGTGATTTTCAACTATAAGTTTATTTAATGGGTGAAAGGCTATTGGTACTATTTCTTCATGAGAGCTTTGATAGCTTATGTCTTTCAAGGAAGTTGTCCATTTTTATATTTTGAAATTTACTGCCATAAAGTTGCTCATAATACTTTGTTATCATTTGAATGTTTTATAGAGTGTGTACTGCTACTCCTCTCTCATTCTGGTATTGGTAATTTGTGTGTTCTCTCTTTTTTCCCTAAGTATGGGTAGATATTATCAATTTTATTGACCTTTTCCCCCTAAGGGCATGGTTTAGATTTCACTGATCTCTATTGTTTTACATTTCTACTTCAGTGATTTTGGCTCTTTAATTAATCATACCTTTTTTTACTATTCACTTTGGGTTTCATTTACTCTTCCTAGTGTATAAAGGTAGGAACTTAAGACATTGAGTTAAGACCTTTCTTTTTATCTAATAAAAGTGTTTAGTACTTTTAAAAAATACTCATTTTCCATGTAAGTACTGCTGTAGATGCCGCCCATAGGTTTTGGTGCCTTTTTCTGTTTTCATTCCCTTTTGATTCTTCCTTTGAGCCATATCTTTAGAATTATGTTGTTTAGTTTCCAAATATTAGATTTTCCAGATGTCTTTCTATTATTGATTTCTATTTTAATTCCATGTGGTCAGAGAAATAGTTTGTACAATTTGTATTCTTTTTAATTTATTGAGACTTGATTCATGGCCCTGCCATAAGCTTATCTCAAGTACCATGTATACTTGAAAAGATTGTGTATTCTGCTGCCCTTGGGCGGCTTGCTCTGTAAATGTCAAGTTGGTTGTTAGTGTTGTCTGTCTTATAGTAAATCCTTATGGATTTTTTTTAAATTGTAAAATTTTCAGTTATTTCTTCAAATATACGTTTCTAGCCCCTTCTCCCACCTTTCATTCCTTTACTGTTTCTGTACTCACATACGTGTGTTTGTGTTTCCTTTTAGTAGTTTCTGTCATTGTCTTCTAATGTGTTATCATGTGTTAATCCTAGCCAGTAGGTTTTTCATCTCAAGACATTGTATTTTTCATCACAATGAGATCGCTTTGGGTCTTTTTATTTTATATTTTTAAATATATTTTTATTGATTTCAGAGAGGAAAGGAAAGAGAGAGATAGAAACATCAATGATGAGAGAGAATCATTGATTGGCTGCCTCCTGCATACCCCCTACTGGGGGTTGAACCCACAAACTGGGCATGTGCCCTGACTGGGAATCAAACAGTGACCTCCTGGTTCATAGGTCAATGCTCAATCACTGAGCCACTGTGGCCAGCACTTTAGGACTTTTGTCTTCCATATCTCTACTTGGCATGTTCAATCTTTCCCCTACCTTTCTGAATATATGAAGAATATTTATTATGTTTTAATGCCCTTGTTCTATAATTCTGCCACCAGTGTCATTTCTGTGTTTGTTTCTGTTGACTGATTTTTCTTTTAATTACAGGATTACAGTTTCTTGCCTCTTTGTACACATGGGAATTTTTGTATCAGGCATTTTGAATGTTTTGTTGCTAGGTACTATAAAGATACATGTTTATTTGTGTTATGTATTATGTATACCGTACATTTACACACACATCCAGATTAGGAGTGAAGCGCATCTTAACCGCCTCCCCTTTATGTGTATTTTACATTTTTCTGGGATACAACTAAGTTATTCAGAAGCATTGTGATCCTTTCTGGGCTTGCTCTTAAAGGTTTGATAGGCAGGACCAGCGCAACCTTTAGGTTAGGGCTAATGTGACCCCACAGTGAACACAACAATCTTCCAGCTCCTCTTCCAGGTGCCCCAACTACCATTCCACTCTGGCTGTTGGGAATGTGACCTAACCCAGCCCTGAGTGAGCTGCAAGAACCAGCCCACCTGCTTCTCTCCAGGCTCTTTCCTGGGCCGCAGGGAGTTACAAGAGCATTTTCTGATCTCCAGTTGGACGTGAGTGGAGCCCTCTGCAGGCCATCGGCTCTCTCTCGTGCTCTGTACTGTGGATTCTCCCGGCTCGGCCTCCTGGGATTCTCTGCTGTCTCCTCAGCTTTAGGGCCTGCAGAGCTGTGAGCTCCCTCCCCATGGTGGAGCCTGTGGGCTACTCCCTTCAGACAAGAAGCTGAGGCAAATGTAGGACTTGTGTTTTTCTTTTCTTTTTTTCTTTTTCAGAGACCTTTGTCCTGCACGCCCCTTTTCCAATGTCTAGAAATCATTTTTTCAAACATTTTCTCTAGATTTAGGTAAGACAGTAGGGAAAACCCAGCCCTTGTTGCTCCATCTTGTCCCCAAGTGGAAATTACTTGTTGGACTTTGAATGTCTTCCAAATGTTTCCATTTATTAATCAATAAGCACCTACTAAAACAGGCCCTGTCCCTCTGACTGAGAGGAGATATATCCCCCATGCCACTGCAAGTCAGGAAATGCAGCCTTCACAGCATAACCAGGTTTCATTTGTACTTTATTTTTTATACAACGGACCAGGACAGAGGATCCTACGCCCATGATTTTTGTAAGGCTCATAGTATCTCAATAGCCGCTGCAAACATCTTTAAAGCTAAATTAATTTCATTAAAAATAGTGAAGGGGAAATGTAATATTTGAGGCATATATAGTTTGAAATGAAGACAAATCAAGATATCCGTCTTGGGTTGAAAGCAATGGTTTAGGAGCTAAAAGTCCTGCTTCCAGAGGGAGAGCTCTCTCCCAGGCTTCACAGCAGGTCACATGATTCCCCAAAAGGCAACCAGGGCTTGGCCTAGTTAACATTGTCCCTGTGTGCTGTGCTCCCTGTGACCTGCCTCCTTTGAAGGGCTCTCTGAGCTGGAGCCTGGCAGAGAAAGTGGGGGTGGGAGTGAAAAGCATCTGAACTGCCCCACCCCTCAGCGTGATAGAAAATAGACAACCACTTGGCTCCTATGGTCAGCTGCCCACTCAGACCTGTGCAGGGTGCCAGCCTTGCAGGCCCATCCCCTTGTCCAGGGAATCTAGGAAAGGGCCTTGGAGCAACAGTGATCAGCCCCACTGCTGGCTGGCTGCTCTGCTTCAAGCTGCAGACTTGCCATGGGACTCTGCTTTAAAAGCTAAAGGATATCCCTGCGCCAAGGAGAGCAAGAAAATAATCCGAATCTGAATCCCCGAGTGGTCACGATGCCATGAGTGTGCTGAGGTCTCAGTGGGGAATGAAGGAAATCAAGTTTGGACCCTGTATTTTTATGAGAATGAGGAAATACAACCAACACCATGAAAACCACGTGAGAAACAGACCAGCCGCTTCAGTGGGAGGGAGAAGGAAACAAAGCTGAAGCGTATTTACTAGCTCACAAAAAAAGCCAGGAACCTTTTAATACTAAAATCGGAGCTGACCTACTAGAAAAGTCACACTCTGTGTATGAATTTGAACCTTGGCTTTTGGTTGAGGCCTATGGCTATTCTGTCTGAGGAGGCTTCAGACTTGTTAGCAAAGTGGCGGGAAACGCAGGTGGCCTGGCTGGCTACCTAGACTTTCACAAGCCCTTTCCCTGTCTGCAGAGGCAGGTGGCTAATCCCACCTGCCCCTCACGACATTGACAGTGGTATTATTTATATAGTGTAGTGTCTTTTGGAGGGAGCTTTGCAGTTAGTGTTTTTCCATTCACAAATTTTGCGTCAGACACCGAGTTGAGAAGGTACCGCACCTCGCTTGCAGATGAGAAACAGGCAAGTTTCAGAATCAAGAAAGGTGAAGGGACTTGACCAGTGTCCCAGGTGCAGGGACCCAGGCAAAACCAAAAGGCTCCAAATTTCAGATTCTGTGGTCTTTCTGCTAGAACGTGCTGCCTCTCCCAGGGTTGGTGAAATGTGCTCGGACCAGTCCTCAGGCTCATGCTTTATGATCCTTTGTCCTGTCTCACTTGGCACACGCTGTACCAAGGTGTTTGTATGTAGCTCAGTGGGAAGTTTTCCCATAAAGACAGCAGCGTCTAGAACATGGGACTGGCCCACCTTGCATCTGGAGAGGTTATGAGAATGCTGGTTGTGGTTTTCCTCAGTTCCCCCATTACTGGCTCGTATCATGTGGTCCTTACTTTGCAAACTATACTTTTGCAAAAATAAGCATAAATCAATTCCATTAATGTAGAGAAGGGCAAAAGTTGCTAAGCAATGTTCCTAGGGATTGGTCCTCATAGCTTTAACACGGGGAGGTCCTCATAGCCTAACTTTAGTGTCAGCTTAGACATTAACAGCAGCGGGCTGGGCTTCAGGCTTTCAGTTACAAAGGTCTTAACATTTGTTTGCTCAGATAGCTTATAGAGTGTTTAATGGGAAAGCAAGGGACACTCTGTTAAACTACAGATTAAATAGTAATTATCTTTCCTATGACCAAACCATTGAAGGAAATTGACAATAATTTCCTTAAAAAAAAGAAAAGAAAAATATCACCCAGCCTGCATGGCTCAGTGGTTAAGTGTCAACCTATGAACCAGGTCAGTTTCATCCCAGGTCAGGGCACATGCCCGGGTTGCGGGCTCAATCCCCAGTGTGGGCATGCAGGAGGCAGCTGATCAATTATTCTCTTATTGATGTTTCTCTTTCCCTCTCCTTCCTCTGAAATAAATAAAACTACGTATTTTTTAAGTGAAATATAAAAAACCAAATTTATTAAATGGCTTAATATATCCTACACTGATTTCCAACCCACCCACATTTTTCAGATTGAACCAAATCAGAAATCAACCAACCAATTATTATTCATGTTCTAGCAAACTAACTTTCCCTTTATCCCTGTCTTCTAAACTCAAAGAAAACCAGCACTGGTTTTGATAAGTGCACACAGAGATGTTAAAGGAGGCAGAACTGGGCGGGCTCTCACATAATTACCTCAAGCTCAATTAGGCTGAATGTGAGTGCTTTTCCGCTACATTTAGGTCTTAGTTGTCCCCAGAGTGTCAAATGTTGGGTGTGATGACTTCTGTGAAATAGCAGCTTGTAGAATCTACCCTTTATTATCAAGACTAGACTTTTTACAGATCCCCACCCCACCGGTGTACACCTCTGTGAAGGCACCGAGCCCGTTATATTGTAATGACTGCTTTTCTTCTTGAGACTGTAATACAGGTAATGCTCCTTTTCAACTTTGTGAAGTAGGACCTGGCACATAGTAGCATATAAAATTGCTCTTCATGTGACCAAAGTTTTATATAGAAAAAGAAAAGTATACCAATATTTTAAAGTCTCTCTTTTTGTGTTTTTTAAAAACTTCTCACAAAGGATTTGCTGTAAGCCTTCAAGTCATCTTGTCCAATCCAAAAGCTGTATTTAAGCGCCGTGGATCCCAGCCAGGGATGCAAGAATCTGACTTTCTAAAACAGATAACAACTGTTGAAGAACTGGAACCGAAAGCAAATAACTGCACCAAGGTATTCATGTCTCATGTGCTGCTTGATGTGGCTGCATGCTGGCACTGAGGCTGGCTACCCCAGAGATTTCCCTCCCTCCCTAGGTCCTTGTGTGGCACACTCGCACTGAGAAGGTCAATCTAGCCAACGAGCCCAAGTACCACCTGGACACAGTGAAGATCGAGGTGTAACTGGGAGCAGCAGTGGGTGTGGAAGAGGACGTTTGGAGGTTAGGCTACAGAGCATTCAGGTATTGTTCATTTTACTTCAGTACAACAGCCTTTATTGACATCTGATGGACATCTGTTTAAACAGAGCTTGTCAGTTAACATAAGCTAATCAGCTGGTATAAAATGTGTTTCTGTCTTCATTTGTTCTGCATGTTTTCTCTACAACTAAACTGGAAGATCTTTGTACAGTATAACTAATGACACTGCAGGTACCATTTTTAGTATCTTATATACTTTTCTTTTTTCCCCCCCATTTGGCCTTATAACTGGTAGAACTGAACAGGTTTTAGAAACAGATGACAAGTATTTTGTCCCCAATTCCTGACTTAACAACATTAATTTATGTAAGGTTGGTGGCAGTATATACTGTAGGAAATGAAACCCACAAAAAAAGTCTATGGATTCATCTATTTAATATAGGGATAGAACATTTTGTCAATACTAGGCACCATAAAATGTAAACACAATTACTGTCATAAACCTGGATATACCTTCAAGGACTGAAAGTGGCTTTGTTTAGTTACCCTGTTTGCATATAGTGCAGAGAAAGGTCGTCATATTAGCACTATGTACATAAGAGGAGATCCAAATTACAAGAGGCAGATAAAATTCAAATTCTTTAAATATTTGTTAAACTAAGTTTTATAGTAACATCCAGGTTTATCTTCCTTTCACTAACCACGTTCCCTGTTAAGCACATCATAACAATAGCACAGTGAAGGAAATGATGAAATAAAAATTTTGATACACTAGAAAACAGTGCTCAGTGATACATTTACATTCTATTTATGATTAACCATTTGATCATACAGTACCTTCCTACAAGATTACTGGCTAATTTGGGGGTGGGGTTTATACTGTTAGAGGTATTACTAACATGATAACTATTTTCCTTATATGCAAACATTAGAGCTATAATTTTATTGAGTAAAACTGATTATGCAAGTTGACTTTGCAGCTTCTCAAATAATGTGATTTATGAAGTTATGAGAACTATGAGCAAAGCTGCCCTGGACATGAAATAGTTTCTCAACCTGCTTTTCATCACATCAAATTTAATCAGTACAAACCAACACAGTCAATCAGATAATTCTTAATGTGAACAAATGGGGAAAAAGAAAAAATATATATGTACATGAATAAACAGGGGAACTAGATGCATTGCAGCAAGGAATGTAGGTGGTAGCTCTGGATGAAACTCGTGTGCAGTCCTCACTTCCACAGTTGTGTGCTGAGAGTCTGACCCGATGAGCTTCCAGACCATCCTGCTGTCGTGCTGGGGGGCTGGGCAAAACCCAGCGCAGGGCTCGCACTGCCCATACTCATGCCAGCCATCTGCTGGTTCACCTGTGAGATAACACTGGGCTCAGTTTAAGAAGCTCACCTATTTCTTTAACCACAGTTAGACATTTTTAAATAGTTACCCGATTTTATTGGAAGCTGCCTCAAAGAGATACTGAAGCTTAATAGCAATTAAAATAAGTATTTTTTTGTCCATGTAAAAATCAGTCAAAGCCAACCATCATCACATGTTTATTTCTCTGCAGAAAGCAACTACAGCTTTCTTCCCATTTTAGCACTGTACTATATTCATTTTCTAGACTCAATTTCTTGCCCCAAAAGATTAACCACAACTGAAAAAAAGTGCCAAAGCAATCTTTCAATTTGTATCTAGGTATAATGAGTCCACTGTTCTTTCAACTCAAGTATTGCTAAAAACTAAGGAAATTTTAGAAGGTAAAATACTCCAAAATTAGAAATTGAGTATTGTAGCTTTTATTAACATCTTAAATGGTTCTATATACTTTGTGAGTATTAAAGAAAAGGTCAAACATCTAAAATTTTCATTATTTGATAAGGTATAAGATTTAATGTGTTTTCTTCCACTGGAGTCATGTATGTATATAAGCATCTTAACCCTTTCCTTGTGGTTCTTACCTCTAAGATGACAGGTTAAGGAAAGACAAGAGGATTAAGTACAGAGTGGAGTTAAAACCTATGCTCAGGGTTGGATTGTATTGTTTGCAGTTTTTCAAAGACACTAATGTGAATTACATCACTCTAATGAGGCATAAGTGTCTATAGCGGAGGATCACTTCTGATACTTACTCAAGGTTGTTTTAACCACCTTGTCATTGGCCAATGGCTCTCATGCAGGGAGTGCTGGAGAACAGCCTTCATCAGGCCTTGAAGTAAGGGTCAACTCCTTCCTGGTTCATCCAGCACCTTAACCTGAGCTTACTTCAGCATTCTGGCATGCACAAGCTGTTACTGCCACTTGGTACTTACCATTTTTTAGATCCCCAGAGATTAGAGACCAGTGTAATATAGATATTCTTTTAAATAGTAAAAATAACTTGGAGCATTCATAGGATATATAGTGATTTTGCTAATGTTGGTTAGAAATCGCTATTGACTATTCCTTGCTCTCAAGGTGAAACACCTGACCAGAACAGGAGCCAAAATGCTAGAAGCAGGTGGGATCTTATCAAAGAGGAGTGTAAAGGGAAGAAAAGTCAGGACAGAGAACCTAATATAGAGAAACTCATTTGAAGAAGGTAGTGTATTGGTAATGTGTCCTATCTTGGCACTAAACTAACTTAAGTAGAAACAGGATTTTATAATATGAAGGGATGTCTGAAACAAATATGGACTTGTCCATATCTTATGGGAATTCTTGAACTAGTGGGTACTCTTTCTAAATATAAACCTAATTACAGGGTAAGTAAAAAGGAAATACAATGTTGTATTTTTGAACAAAAAGATTTTTCATAAATCATGGACAGTAGCCTAGATTTTTTTCCCTAATTTATGAAAGCTACACCCCATCCCAAATTAGTAAAGACAGGTTGGTCCAAAGTAGACTATCAAACACCCCACCAGGGAGCTGGGTTAAAGCGTGTTACTAATTTCAAAGGTGATAGGGAGTTTCTTAGGATGCCAAGATAATTTCTAGCTCTTATAACTAGATTACAGTTATATTGGAAATGAAAAAATACTTCACATTTCTTTATAGAATATCAAGTAGGGACAAAGACAGATCATTTGTCTATCTGATATAACTTCATTATCCCTCCTGTTTCTACCAGATTAGATTTAAATACAAATAAAACAATTTAGAAAATCTGATTTCTTCAATTCTGGATAAAGTGGAGAATAAATGACCCTTACCTGGGACAGGTTCCACGGGGGCTGTTGAGCTTGAGGCAGGCCAAACTTACTTGGGGGTGCACCCATCTGTCCAACCATTCCTCCTTGGGGGGCAATCACATTCTGAGGCAGTGGCATCACACCAGTTTGTGCATTTCCCATAAACCCATTGGGGATGGGCATGCCCACCATCATGCTTGCACTCTGTCCCATCACATTGCCCATAAGGCCAGGAGCTGCAGGCACAGGTACACCCATTGATGGAAAACCTTGAAATGCAGTCGGTGCTTGTGAGGTAAATGGTATATTTGTGGGTCCCATAAATACACCTGCATCATAAGAACCATGAAAAGAAAATGAAGAGAACAGGGCTACTGTATACAGCTGCACTCAATTCTATAATCACAGAAAAACAATTACCATTTTTCTGAACTACCCATAGCAAAATTTTAAATTTGGTCTGGCTGCTCCTACTGCTCAGACCATTTCATAGCCTACACTCTCAGAGCTGGTTATTTCCAGAAGCAGACAAATCAGTTATGAACCTGAGCAATTTTAATTAGAATAAATACATGGATAGAAAAATATCCATTGTGAAGACCAACCTGCATAGCATGAGATGACGTGCTGTTTCTGCTAACCTAAACCACTGGTCTCCCACTACCAAATACACAGGTGCAAGTTCACTGTGCCTGGCTTTAAGGGAAGCAGGTGGGATCTCATTATTTTAAAAGAGGTAGTCTGACAGATTAAAACTGTGTAAACAACAAATCTTACCTTGCTAGTATTTATTATAATTATTTTTTAAATCTCAAACCTTTTTTTGAATTCATGTAATAATTCAGACTGCTTATTGTTTACTTGCAGAGAAAATACCATGCTGTACAGTTATAAACTTCATGCAAATCAAATTTAAATAATTATTCAAAGATAATCTATGTCCTAAAAGCTTGTGAAACAATAAGTGATATGTGAACAGCTTGTTAATCTAAATGAATAAAGTTCTGTGACTCCTGTACCTGCTTTTTAATTCTAATGCTTTATTCATTTCAGTTTTGTAGTTGTGTAAATTGCAACAACAAAAGCACTCATTACATAGAAAAATGGGGAAGAAACATAATTGATATATTATAACCACAAAGGCTCACTTCCAGTAATGCCACTGCAGTCCCTGAAAGCAGACTTCAAAAAGAATTACCAGGAGCGCTCTGTGGCTGCACGGTCCCTGCGCCATACAGGGACAAGATGGAGTCTTTGGAGAGTTGTTTCTTTGTCACCTCTTCTGACTTGGTCGTTTGTTCCGTGAATAGATCCAGATCCCCAGATGTTACTGTAGACACAGTGGCGGCTGCTGGTACAGAGGACGTCCCCTGAGACAAACACCAAAACACACTATCGAATTGTGCATACTAAAACATGACTCATCCATTACTTAAAATCCACGTGAAGTTATGAAATTAGAAATTCAACAACTTGTAGAAGGTAAAATGGTGCATTAAAGAGGATCATTCACAATCCCACACAAAAACATTTAGGATAAAGGTATGAGCCGAAACCGGTTTGGCTCAGTGGATAGAGCGTCGGCCTGCGGACTGAAGGGTCCCAGGTTCGATTCCGGTCAAGGGCATGTGCCTGGGTTGTGGGCACATCCCCAGTGGGAGATGTGCAGGAGGCAGCTGGTCGATGTTTCTCGCTCTCTATCTCTCTCCCTTCCTCTCTGTAAAAAATCAATAAAATATATTTAAAAAAAAAAAGGATAAAGGTATGATATTTACTATTTTGAATGTATTAATGTAGAAAAGGTAGATTGAAATTCTTTGAGCGAGCGTCCGGCTCGTTTGATTGTGGCTTTAAAAAACATGTTTATTGATCTCAGAGACGAAGGGGGAGGGAGAGAGAGAAACATTCACGATGAGAGAGAATCATGGGCCCTAGCCAGTGTGGCTCAGTGGATAGAGCATCGGCCTGAGGACTGAAGGGTCCCGGGTTCGATTCTGGTCAAGGGCACTTGCCCGGGTCATGGGCTTGATCCCCAGTGTGGGGGGGGGTGTGTGTGTGCAGGAGGTGGCCGATCCACGATTCTCTCCCATCAGGGATGTTTCTATCTCTCCCTCTCCCTTCCTCTCTTTCTAAAAATCAATAAAAATGTATTTTTTAAAATAAAAAACTCTTACTAGTACATAATAAATTTTGTTTACCTGCCAGACTGATGCTGAGTTTTTGCATCCCGTCCTGACCACAATGGGGTCAACAGGTAGGGGATGTGGCTGCTGTCTGAGCATCACCATTCCCGGGAGGTGCTCAGGCATCTCCCTTAGCAACTACTTCAAGGAACTGGTATCCCTTGGATTAAAGAACATTTCTACAACTACAGACTGTAAGAGAGTCCTGCAAAGGCTGCTTTTGTCCGGGGGTGGGGGGCGGAGGCTCTTCAAAAGCTGCATTGTGATATTCTTATAAACCTAATCTAGATCAGTTTTAACCACAACCTTAGAATGCTTCTAATCTATCCAAAAATGAAGGACAGCAATACTTGAACCACCCCCACTCCCAACCATATCTTGTATTCCACTTTTGGACAAGGGGCAAATGAACACAAATGCAAATAAATGTAGACTTCATACAAAACAAAAATTTTCACTTAATCTCTATCTTGCACACAGGTGGAACCTTGGTTCTCGAATTTGTTCCAGAAGAACTGTACAAGAAGTGATTTGTTTGAAAATGGAATCATTTTTTCCCATTAGAAATAATGTAAATTGAATTAATCCATTTTAGAAACTCAAATGATTCTCCATTTTAACCTTTCTTGTATACAGTGCTTGCCAGCAAAAGCTATGCACACACACTCCTCATCATGGCGATACTTAAGCGTTAAATGGTCTGCATTGTTCCCCCTTGCTGCTCTGATACTAAGCAGAACACATGAAGTACACCAAAGCCTCAGATATGGAGTCTAATTCTCCAAGCAGGTGCAGAGCAATTCATACTCCAATGGTATCTAAAGAAGTCTATGAGATAAAACAACCTCACTAGAATGTTAGACCAAAAGAAACTGCTTTCCCCATAAAGTTCTTTTCTAAAAATAAACATTAATGATAAAGATCCATTTAAACTATTCCTAAGGAATCTATTTTCTCAATTCTAGTGGTAATTATACAGTGCTATCATAATATGTGTAATAAAAATACATGTAATTAGTCTTCTCAATAAGACATAACCTCTATCTTATTAAAACGTTCCATCCAAACAATTCCTATTGGTCCAGTTTTTCTAGAGAAAATGAAATATTTTACCTCAAAAATTATGCTGTAATGAACCAAACTACTTGCTTATTTGTAAAGTGTAAGTTTAGCATAGAATCTTAGTTGTATGCTTAAGAGTAATCAATATTCCTGAAAGTTCATATATTTCACCTTAAAGAAAGACAAATACTGCATGACTGCATTTATCACTTATATGTGTAAAAAAATTTAAAAAAATCAAACTCATAGAAACAGAACAGAATGGTGGTTGCAGAGGCTGGGTATGGAGGAAATACGGGGAGCCTGAGCCTGGTAAAAGGGTACAAACTTTCAGCTATAAGATGAATAAGGTCTGAGGATCTAATGCATAACAACATGGTGACTACAGTTGATTAATCTATACTAGAGGCACGATGCATGAAATTCGTGCAAGAGTAGGCCTTCCTTCCCCTGGTTGCCAGACTGGCTTCCCTCTGGCACCCAGGACCCAGGCTTCCCTTGCAGCCCTGTCTTCATCTGGTCTAATTAGCATATTACCCTTTTATTATTATAGATTGTATAATGGAAATTTGCTAAGAGAGTAGAACTTGTGTCCTTCCCCATCTCCCCAAAAAAGTAAAAATGTGTTAATTAACTTGATGGTGGGAATCCTTTCACAATGTATACATAATATCAAGTTGCCAGAAGCTAATTCCAGCATGTCAGCAAGGGCTGAATCATCTAGAGTGGCAAGGGCATTTCCCCAAACCTGAAAAGGGATGATTGCTTGCTGCCAGACAGCTCATGGCATCTTAATCTGCATGTTATTACCTTCTGTTGGCCGAACATCTGAACAGCCGAAGGCAATTCGCCAATCTGACAATGGATTCTGTACCTAACCCTGGCCTTTGATGTGTATATCTAACTCGCTTAGGACAAATTGTGTTAATAAAAAGCAAGGGGTCCTGAGACAAGGAGAACTTAGTTCCTTTAGCTAAGTCTTCTCTGACTACCTATAATGCCTTTCAAAATTATGCTTCGTCTCTGGACTCTTATTTCATTTACGCACAGCCCTTCTCCAGATTTCTGAACCCTAGATGCCGGAACAAGAACCACCGGCATTATCAAGTCATTATGTTATGCATTTAAAATATTACAATTTTGTCAGTTATAGTATTTAATGTATTAAATACTATACCTGAAATAGTATTTAAGGTATTAAACAATTTATAATTTTAATAAAGGCAAAAAAAGAAATTCCATGTAATGTTCAGAAGGCAATTCAAAATTTACCATTAACGCTGAAGAAAAAGTCCTGATCATTAATATTATGTTCTCAATTGTTTTTTTAAACATCACCAAAATAAAAAAGGGAAGGTAGGTTTTAAGGCTAACTTAAAACAATTTATCTTCATGAAAAAGAATATGAATACTGAATTTGCTAGAATTTCTTATTCTGTTTTCCTGCAATCAGAAGTAAATAGTATCTTGGGGATAGCTCAATAGAGCATAAGAAAAGAAGTACTGGCTGCCAGTCAATAGTTATACACCCCCAGTTTAAAAACCTCAGAGGTAAGTGGCCTTGATGATCTCAGACAAGGCTGAAATAGTAGTCTGAGTTTTCCTACTTGTTCATTCTAAACACTGTTGTTTACCTACAGCAAAAGTTAGCAAACTTTAGGTAGTGAATATTTAGGCTTTGTGGGTCATGTAGTGTTGGAACTATTCAACTTGCTTTTTAGTAGGAAAGCAGCTACAGACAATATGCAAATGACTGGGAGTGGCTGTGTTCTAATAAAACTATGTGCAAACAAGCTGCAGGCTTAGTTTGCCAACCCCTGGACTAAAGAACAGGAGGCTTTCAAATCAGCAATGGAAATTCTGAAACTTTTCAGAAAGGAAATTAGTAGTGATTGTGTAAAACCATACTCTTACAACATACCTGAGCTGGGGGCATGACAGTTGCAGGTAAAGGATTAGAAATCATTGGTCCAAAGATGTCCAGATCATCATTCAGGGCTGGCACTGTGGTTGTGTTCCCATTGGTCACTGGTGCCTCAGCAGGACCATCTAAAAAGAGCATAGATTCTTGTCTTAAAGTAGAATCTCTTAGTACTTAAAACATGGCATTATTTTAAAAATATATGGTTAAAAAAAAGAACAGTTCAAAAAGTTAACAACATATATCTTCCCCTTCTACTCCAGGTTCTATCCCAGTGATGGCGAACCTATGACACGCGTGTCAGAGGTGACACGCGAACTCATTTTTTTTGGTTGATTTTTCTTTGTTAAATGGCATTTAAATATATAACATAAATATCAAAAATATAAGTCTTTGTTTTACTATGGTTGCAAATATCAAAAAATTTCTATATGTGACACGGCACCAGAGTTAAGTTAGGGTTTTTCAAAATGCTGACACGCCGAGCTCAAAAGGTTCGCTGTTCTATCCCCTTACTCAAAGAAACCATTTTCAATTTTATTCTTCCAGATAATTTTATCCACCATATTCTATATCCAAATAGAACACATACATACATATACATACATGTATATGCATATATATATACACACACACACACCGAGGTGTATATATAAAGTTTTTAATAAATGGTGTCATATATTCACATTATTCTGTATCCTGATGCTCCCGTATGTACCAGGTACTGTTCTGGGTACTCCACATATATTAACTCATTTAATCCCCATAACCTAATGAGACAGACACTACTTTTGAGTTGATTAGCTAAGCTGGGATCTGATACCATGTTCTTACAAACAATGCCTCTTCATAAATGGGTGTGTTTTGGATATCACTTCATAGCATGTACTAGTATTTCTACCATAGAAATAAATTTTGATGATTTTAAATGTCTGAAATGTTGCATTTTAAAGTTACTATAAGGGAAAAAACTGGATAAAAAGAAAGAAAACATACACTGGTTCCATAGGAAGTATCCATAAAACTTGAAATAAACCATTTCTTGGCAGTACCAAGCCACTGAGCTATAATGGGAAAGGAACTCTGATAGGGGGCAAACATTCTATTATCAGTTCCTACTTACCCTATCATTCATAAAACCTTTTAAAATATCTCCTTTTACATTAGTACAAAATTTACACAGTGTAAGGGTTGGAAATTGGAGTGGAGTGAGAAGGAGTTTCAGAGCATGGTATTCCAGGACATGGAACATCTCACATGGTTCTGTTTTTTGTGGCCACAACCAAGTAACAGTTCTGAGCATCATGACTCCAATCTCTGGGACTTATATCCTAATCAGGCTTCTATTTTAACAATTTACAATTTCACGTGGCCTCTCTTTGATGTAACATATGTTGTTAATGAATGTTCTACCATGTACTCAGTATTTCTACTACAACCCACAGAAACTCATAGGTTTCTTCTCTTTTTTTGAAGTATAACTATAGAAATTGATATTATTCATTTCCCTGTTTGGAGCTTTAGGAAATCACAGATTAATTTCAGTGAATAAATTGTCACAATAAGATATTTTTTTACTACCTAATTTATAAAAGAGTATGTAAAACCCACAAAAGTTAGTTTGGAAGAAATCAACTGCAAACATTTTTCAGTCACTTCCAGTGATATCACATTATCAGAGCCATATACCTGGGACTATGGACAAGTTAAAGATGAAGCAATAAAGCAATGCACAGATTATTACTAATTTATAAGATACAGAATTTTAAGCTAAGACACAACTATGACATAAAAGCATTCAAATGACTCATACATGAAAGTAATTTTCATTTCTAACCATTTCAAAAGGCAACATTCATTCTGAAATTAGACCTCTTTAAAGATCTATTTTATATTTTCTATCCATTCCACATTCCATTTACACGATGTATATAGCACATTATGTACTATATAGTACATCATGTAAATATGAACCAGAAATGAAACAGCATAAAAGAAAAAGGTATTCTAGATTAAAAACACAACTAAAGGAACATCTTTGTGATATTACAACAGCTCAGTAAATAAACTCAGTCCAATGCCTTGTAAGCCAGTGGTGCTTTAACCCATAAACTGTAGTGTGCAAGGTAGGGGAACATCCACATCAGAGACATGTTTAATTCAATAACAAAATATGACTATCTTATATATCTGCAATTTCAACTCACAAACAGAAGCACATGTCCTCCCCAAAACAAACTACAAACCAAGAAAAAAGTTTAAAACAGGAAATAATTATTTCCAATTTTACGGTTAAATTTCTTTGCTTTTTGAAGGAATACTAGTAAACACTAAAAATTAGGGTAAATTTTGGGGGAAAATCCTTAAACATAAGAAAATACTATTATAGTGGAACCCCGGTTCTCGAACTTCATTCATTCCAGAAGGCTGTTTGAGAAGCAATTTGTTTGAAAACAATCATTTTTTCTCATTAAAAATAATGTAAATTGAATTAATCCGTTCGAGACTCCCAAATGACTCTGTTTTAACCTTACTTATATATAGTACATGTCCAATGTACTGTTTAATTTATAAACACTTCTTAAATTTATCAAACCATCCCCTAGTATCCTTAAATGAATTTTTTTTTTTAATGTATACTTTTAATGATTTTAGAGAGGAAGGGAGAGGGAGAAACAAATGATGAGAGAGAGTCACTGATCGGCTGCCTCCTGCACACCCCACACTGGAGATCGAGCCCACAACCAGTGCATATGCCCTGATGGGGAATCAAACCTTAACCTCCTGGGATTCATAGGTCGACACTCAACCACTGAGCCACAAGGGCGGGCCTTAAACAAAATTTTAATATATCGCGGCTTCTGAAATGCTATCACTGGTTAACTGCTTTTCATTTATCCAATCAACAACAGTTTTTTCTACCTATTCAATTGCCTGTGATTATTTTGTGAACACTTTCATACCTTAAGCAACATTAGCACTCTTAGTAGTCTCTTTATGTTTTAAAATTGTGCTAATCATTTAATTTCGCCAGCAACAAAAGCAATCTCTACTTGGTTGTCTCAGAGACTTTTTGTCATGCTAAGGTATCAGCCTGAAAGGGTTGTCAGGTAGAAAACTGAACAACTTGGTCAAGAACCGATTGTTTGAAATGGGAGACATTCGAGAAATGAAGTTTGACTCTATTACCTTTTTTCCTTTGGTGAATTAAGTACTATCAACTGATTTTTACCACAGGCCATGTCAATCTAGTCAAAACAGCAGTGAGCAAAGGATGCACTATGTGAGAACCAGGGGGTTAACCTATTAATACAGCAAATGGCCTGTTTTTATTACTTTTATACTGTACATCTTTCAGAAACTTTTAAGTCTGTTCTAAGTAGTGCATTATACTTCATTAAGAATATTAACTTAGTTATACTTTCAAACCTACCTGGTAGTACCATATCTAATCTGTAAAACAACATGGAGCATTTCATTTAGTTTTTGAAGTCTAATTTTACCCTTCACACCTTAGGACACATGTAACTAGTAAAATTAACAGCCAACACTTAGTATAGTGCTTGTTTTGCACAAAATCTTAAAAAACACAAATACACACAATAAACATGCATTTGTTCAACGTTTATAACTATGCTATGAGAGAGGCACTATCAATTATCCTCATTTAAAGATGGCAAAAATAAAAGGGTACACTTGTCTAGTGTCGCAGAACTAGAGCAAAGCCTGAGGTGGTAATCCTCCTCAATTTTTACTTTAAAAGCAACACGTTCTTGTAAAAGATGCAAACCCTACAAAAATGAGTAAGAGTTCCCTACTATGGATAATGGTGATGACTGCATAATAATGTGAATTTATTTAATACCACTAGTAAAACTGGTTAAAATCTTAAATTTTATGTATATTTCAGCACAAAAAAGTCCCTTACCATACCTTTTCTATGCTTATAAACAATGTACGTACAACAATACAATACAAAAAGTTTTCTTTAAATAAAATTATGTATGTGTAGATGGGGTGGATTGCATTCTAGGATATTGCATGGACCTACAATAAGTGATTATTCAATTCTCCACTGTTGGGCATTTAGGTAGTTTACAGGCTTTCGCCATACAAAAACAGAACAGTAAACACCCACAGTTCTTAATATAAGCTGACTTCCTACACTGCAAGGTAACATAACTTCTGTTCCTATCATTGCAAAGTAAACAGCTTCATTTTCACATCCCATTAAAACATCTTTAAAGAACTGACCTCCTGAAATCTCAGAAAGGCATTCTGCACAAACAACAAAATTGGGCTCTCTTTGTAACCACCTACCACAATTAGAGGAGCATCCATTAAAGTTAACTCACAATGTCAGTCCAAGGGACTCTGGAATCCTTCAGAATGAGAGGAGCATCTGCTTAGGGACAACAATCGTGTGGCCAGGCTGACACTGTGTTCAAGTGATGGGGAGAATTTTCTCTTAGTTCTGAAACACTCTCTTACGGGCCTGACCAGGTTTCCCTCTCTACTGCCACGTGATAGGCACAGGTGATTCTCCTCTGCTCCCACACCTACCGCATACTTGCCCTGTGTTCTCTTTAACCCATTCTTCTACCCATATGATCCCCTCATACGATGGATTTCACCCCATCAATTTTCCTTGTTACTACAAAAGCTAAGCAGTCACAGAATTTTTGAAAAACCTTTAACCTAATTGAAAACTCAGCCTTGCAAAAATCAGTAAATACAAGTTTCCAGTGGGTTTTCCCAATGGATTTCAATGTCTGTTAATTTGACTCACTACAGTTGGCTTGCAAAATACATTCTTTAAAAAAGATAGTTTCAATTCACTCTGTTGTTTTTGATTTTCAGTATTTAAAAAGGACACTTAAAGACTTTATCATTATCATCATCATAACCATCATGTTTCCTATACACTTTTATAGAATATTTACATGTTATCATTTTTGTCTCCATGAAATATGAGAAGGGCATCTCTTTCCATTATCTCCAGTTATAGAAACCAGGGCACAAAGAGATTAAAACACTTGCTCAATGTCACAACCCTAGAGTTCAGTAGCAAAAAACCTGCACTGTAAAGTCTTCTGACCTCCAGACTAGTGAGTGCTCTTTTCCTTAAACCACATTTCATCAAAACTCAGGTACTTACAACTGACCCTAGTTAAAAATAAATCACTTAAAATTCTGAAAATAAAAACCAACCTTTAAATAGTTCATAATTATTTCTACTAAGTTAGAGAAACAGGGACAGAAATAGTGCAGAAACCATTCAGCACCACACTCACAGTTCCTCGGCGTCTCCCCCACTCCACTCTCCTCTTACCAAGCCCAGTGTCTTCTCAGTTTACAGTGAGGGATGCAGGTGGATATGGTCATCACTGAGCCGACTGGGCTGAGAGAACCAAGTGTGGTGTATAATCAGTCAATCAACAATATTCACAAATCACTGGGAGTTCAATGCATTCTTCTGATCCAGGGTCCACTAATTTGCTGACTAATGATTAAAAGCTCAGAGGCCACAAAAGCAACAGAATACCAAGATGTTGAAAACAGTTTCTCAGATACATATATAATTTAAAAATTTAGAAATAATAAAGCTTATACAAAGAACTTGTTATTCAAAAATAGCTTAAGAAAAACATTTAAGTCCGCATGGATTACATTTGATGTGCACAAAATACACACGTGCACACACCCAAACAAATGGAAACCTCCTCCAGGGTGGGGGGAAGCTCAGACTAATCCACACAGTGCCTGCTAAGAGAGAAGTGGTTGTCTGTGCATAACATCAGAATTCCCCACAGACATGCACCTCATGTAGTGTTCCTGGCTCAGCTACAGACTGGTGGCAGGAGCAGCCAGCAGCAAGAGGAGGCAGCAACCCCTTTTAATCAGTATGCAGAAATAGTGGTTGGTGGACAATAAAAATAATGGGAGATCCAGAGTACAAGAAAAGCCTAAGGCAAATGGAAGAAATTTAGCTGGGACAACATCATAAAAAATGATAATGAAGCACAAAGGACCCCTTAAAAAGGCAATGAGCAAACAGAAGAAATTAGGACAATGCAGTAAAATGAAGAAGGAATTTCGATCTTCAAGGCAAGGACATCAAGCCTAGTTAGTTGCTGTGGGTAACCATTTTCTATGTTACCTTAAGATTTCATACTAGTGTTTTATCTGAACACTGAGTTAGTAGATCATTTTAAAACTGCACACATAACACAAGTTTACAAGAAAAGGTTATGATTTGAGTTAAAGGAAAAAAGTTGTTAAAGCAATGCTGCATCTCATGAACATACGGCATTCCCAGCATGCATTTACTGGCCTATTTCACACCGTGACACTGATAGATGCTTAAAAAGAAGGTAACATTTCAAATATGACAAAGTCATGAAGGCCAATCTCTACCACTGAGAAATCCTCAAAATGGTGAATGAGACCATTGATTCTATTAACTGTGGCTATGCCAGAACTCATCTGATATCAATAATCCAAATGAATGAAGGTAAACAAAGTATTTACAACATTATTTAGTGGCTTCTTCTTGGCACATTCCAAATTCCTTTGAACAATAATTTATAAACTGACGGGAAATAAAATAACACTTTGCATTTCTATAACACACTTTTAACACTAGTACTTTGCCAGGTACTCTGATCAGACACAAAGCATCTCAGGTTAGCCATCACATTACCTTAAGAAGATTTACACAATAAGCCTAAGATTTCAACAGAAGTCTGGTCTTGCACCTGGAAAACTCAGCTGCTATAACCAGACTGAGAAGCTTCTCCTGGTGCCCCAAGCACAAACAGGTGCCTCTTCCTCACCCAGGGCTAAAATAGACAGTTGCCCTACCTCTCTATGGAAGGCCTTGGGGGCAGGGGGTTGGCTTTATACCAATTGCAGCCACAGTAGTTGGCTGACCTCCCTTCTGAGGCAACAAATGACTCTGGAGCCCACAAGATGCAGCACCACTTCCATTGTAGGCCACATCACCCACATCTGGTCACTCAGGCCTACTACTAAAGGCCGAGGCTGCATGCAAAGTGGCAGCCTTGCCAAGTGCCTTTAGAATGTCACTAGGGGCCCACCTTGAAAGGAACTGTGGGCTGTGAGGCTGCGGTGGGCACAGGGGTGGGTCTCGGCCCATCCTCCACGTCCCCGCTCCCACTGCCGCCACTCCCACACGCTGACGGTGCCAGCCCCACTTGCACCCGCTGACAGTGCTGAGCATTTGGGGCACTACAACTGCTACGTTCCTGACTGGGATCCTTACCCGTGGCTTCCTCTCTCCTCTCCTTCAGTGACAGATGGGATTATCTCTCTAAATCAGAATTGTGTCCTTCACAGTCCCTCTGTCCACAGCAGCCCAGGCAACTGCATGGGTTAGTCTCCTCTACCAGCCACCCCGGGGGCCAGAGCACATCTTACTCTCCTCTCCTACAGATGGGTTCCAAGTGTGCTATCACAGCACCTGACTGGAACTCCGAAGCTGTCTGCTCCCGAAACCATTTAAAGCTTCTTTTCTACTCCTGAAACCACTCAAAGCTTTTTTCCTTAATAAAATTATTACTTGGAGTTCCTTTATATTAAAACATAACTTGGTGCTTTACACAGGTGAGGCACCAAAAGCTGTGTTTATCTGGGAAGGTGCTTAACTTTCCAACCACTACTCATTTGTTCCTCCATAACATATTAGATTTTACTTGGAACAAGTGGGCACAAAAAACTTCACTTACTCCTCCCTCTGACTTAGCAGCAGCAAGAAAATTACTCTCTGACTTGAAGAAAATATAATTTAAATTGGGAGTTTTAGCATTATTCCAGATTTCAAGCTGAATTCTCGAAACCAATTCTCTTAAAAGATCCCACTTCTTCCCTCAGCAATAACTCCATCTTCTAGTTTCCAGACTGCAACCTCATCCCCCACTTGCACACACAGCTGCATTTTTCTGGTATTTACTAGAGTTCCATGAACTCTGCTGGGGCTCAATAAATATTAATTGAATTCATCCTTTATTGAATGTCAGAGGCATTAGCTGGTCATAATCTATTTGCACAAATAAAAAAAAATGTCAAAGAGCAACATGAGATTTTATGTATTGCTAATCTAGTTTAAGGCAGATAAGAATATGATAAGGAAATGGATGTGATGTTTTTCATTACCGCTTTTGACTGAACATGGACATTCAGCTTTGAGTGCACCCCTGCTACAGTGAAAACTGCCAAGTCTAATTCTTCATCGGTGACTACTGAGGCGTCATCCTAAGAATGAATTTAAATGGAGACAGCAATGATGAAAGAAGGCTGCTTCCATGAGATGCAGTGGTGCTCTCCTTAATGGAAAAACTCTGTCTTCTTAAAGCTTTATAAATTTTCATGTTACTCAAAGAACCCTTTTTATTTTCTACTCCTAAAACCATTTAAAGCTTTTTCCTTAAGAAAAATATTACTTGGAGTTCCTTTATATTAAAACATAACTTGCTTTATAAGTGAAATAAACTTCCATGTGTTACGTTGAAAATTCAATTCACAAATGTCCATTTGAAGCATATAAAAATTTTTAAGCTATAGACTGTTTTCAAGTGCTTAAATAAATATAGGTGCCTGAGAGTTAAGTGGAACTATTTGCTTTTATTTTCAATTAATCTTTCTTAATGCTAAATAGGTAATTTTAAGGCTAACTGACTAAAATGACTGAAGTGGTCTTAAAAGACGACCTGAACCTCTGTTCTGTTCACGGCTCCTTTTCCAAGCCCCTCTGTGTAACCTGGCCGGCTTTGAAGCAGGGAAGCTTGTGTGAATTATGAGGACTAGAACTCAACATAATTATATTTAGAGCCCTGGACTTAAACTCTATTTCCAAAATTACAGTTCTTGAATATTTTAATATACTGCTTATTTTTACCACCATAGGAGATTTTTAACCCTAGGTTGTATATTTGCATGTTATATCAGCTTCCTAAGAAATGAATAAAATGTTCAATTGTAATTCCTGAAACTGAAAACAATTTACCCAGTAAGAACTAAGATCAATTTTCAGAAAAGCAGTGTATGAAGTTCAACTCTACCCTTCAACTGTCATTATCTTTTAATTGTTAATCTTTCTCCAAACTAAAAAACATGTTTTTAATTAACTACTGCTTAAAGGCTCAAATATTACTAAAAATCACCATTTATCAAGCTATTTTAGAAGAGAAGAAAATTTTAAAAAGAGCTGACAATATTGGTAGATAAGCACAGTACAAGCAATCCTCGAATGAAAGTCTGTTTACTTACCAGGCAGACAACATATATCTATCAGCCATGAGAATAAATACAACATTAAATTAAAATGAGCCTTATTATCATCAGGTATATAAAATGAACCTAGCTAGTAGATATAGGTATAAAGTGTGATGCTTCAGTTAACCAAGATTAAATTTACTTTACACCAGCACATTTTATAACAAGGCTATCCCAGAATTATTTTGCTAGGGGACCTCTCCTCGGCCCCCATCCCCAACACAGACTCAATTAGAGAGGGGGCGGGGGAAATGAATCTATTCTTTATTTTAAATGTTGAAATGTCACCATCTACCAAGCCTTTGAAGGTTACTTTGATATCTTTTCTTTCCCCAAGGAACTCATTACTTGGATTTCCAAGAAGACAGTGCTGACAGAGACGAGCAACCTTATTAAAGACTTGCTTTTTTGTGGGAACTCAGCAAAGTAATCATAACATTTTTAAATTCAGTTAACAGTTATCTTTTAGCACACTGATAATAAAGCTATTATATTCATTTGAAGTAAAGGTTTCCAATGTTTTGTAACTATAATGGTGACTTGAACTTTTCATTACTTACCGAGTCCTAAAAGATCAACAGTCGGCTCTGCAGCTTTTTTAGGGCTGGTGCTTTTTTTAGGTTCTAATTGCTGATCTTCTTTCTTCTGTAGCTTTAAAGTAAATAATCAGATGTATTAATTTTTCTTAAACCAATCAAGCCTTTAAAACTCAATTATACAGATTTTGTATAAAGTTAGTGTAATAAAGCATATGAAGCATAGTGTAATGAAGCTTAGAACATTTATTATTGTATTAACAAAACAAACAAGTAAACATGATTATTGAGCTCACAGTGACAGACCTTACATATTAGTACCTCAAAATAGTGACTATATATATAAAAGCCAAGCGACCAGAATGACAGAACAACCGGAATAACTGGTTGCTATGAGGCGCACTGCGGCGGCCAACCAGCCCAATGGGGGCCCCAATTGCCCCCCCCAACCTCCCACGACTCCTCTCCCAGCCAGTTCAGCCCCCCGCCCCAAGCCGGCCTGGCCCTGATCAGCCCCCATCGAGGCAGGCCAACTGGACCCCACCCATGCACGAATTTGTGCACCAGGCCTCTAGTATAAATATAATCTTAATGTAATTGTTCTTAACCATTTAACTCCTTCATGTGAAATGACACTTTTAAAAAATAACTTCTTTTGACATTTATTTGCTAGCTACTGTTAATGTGCACCTGTTAGCAGAAGTGGGGCAGGCCTGGAAGTCTTTATGAGTACAGTTTACTCCCCTCACCTACACTGCTGAGCATTAGACCACTGCATCAAGGAAAGCCTAATGAAATGTTATTTGATAATGTTTTTCCCCTGAGTCTACACTATCAGTTACAATTTACATATACTATTCTTCTAATTCTCAGTAGCTCAAGTCACACTTACATATTCCAAACCATCTTTCTCTTTCATACAAAAAAATGCTATGTAGGACTGGATAAAAAAAAAAACCCTGTATTTACTAGATAGATTCTTAACTCAAAAGTCTACCTCTCTATAACAAAGAAAATAAAACATTCACTCACTCATTCCTTTCTCAAACTATTCCTATAAGATCATTTCTTCTATAACTACCTAAAGAATTCATAACTTAGTTGAGTTCACTTTTTGTTAGCTATACAGATATATAATTTTTAAGAACACATATCTATCCATACTTTTTAATAACTACTGTCTCTGTCAGAATTATTTAAGCAATTAGCCTACCATCACAGATATCAATTCTTTAATAACCTTCTGAAATAAGAAATTATCAGCCTTAACTATATATAATTTTCAGAAGTTTAACATAATATGCTTCACACTCTATACTTTTCAATCTCCAGTATAGATAAGTTTACCTTGCTTAGCTAAATAATTTTAAAGAAAGCATCATTTATAGTAACAAAGTAATTCTTTTCAACTGAACAGTTAAGTTGCTAGAACAGCCTCTTCAGGCAACTTGTAGCATCAATCCACTTATCCCTATTCTCCATGATACAGCCATACAGAAAACATGGCGTAATAAGTAGAGCATGACTCTCCCAGCAGACCACTAATTCACACCCAGCCCTCAATCACTTTCTTTTGTGCTATTATATTCATGGCAGTTGAGGAACTTATTTCAGATTTTTATGTTTATCCAATTTGTTGGTATTTTGTGTATAACATGTTCAGAGGAACTGATTCTGTCATTCAATGTCTTAACTAATCTTTATTGCTTGGTCATTTAAAAATTTGAACAAAATGACATTCATGTGCCCAGTTTATAAAAATGCTGAAAGGAACAAAGTCCAGGATTGAGCCCTGAAGAATGCAGCAAACTCCTTTGATATTGGATATCAATCCAATTAACTGTATTCTCTGGGTAAAGCTGTCTATCCAGCTCACAATCCACCTAACAATCGAATCATCAAGCACACCTGTCTACATCTTAACCAGAGGATAGCTAAGAATCTTGACCATTAAGCTTAATCTGACAGGAATTGTTCTTTGGGAACCCATGTAGGCAACCAGTAAGCAATGTTAACACTTTGAAAAAGAAGTCATTAAAAAAAAATCCCATTTGAATTTTGCATAGAATTCATGTCAAGTTCAATGACACAGTATTCAAAATCCACTTACATTTTCCGTCATAAAATTTGGAAATTTGTCTATCTCTAAACTTCGGGTTCTCATCTTATTTTGTACAGTTTCTCAAAGAATGTTGGACACCAAATCACAGATCCAGGAAGCTCAGAGAATAGCAATCAGGATAAATGCTAAAAATAAACTACACCTAGTCATATAATTTTCAAACAACAGAAAAATAAAGAAAATATCCTGAAAGAAGCGAAAGGAGGAAAACAGTTATCTACAGAGGAGTAAATATCAGAATTAGATTTAACTTCTTAGAAACCATGCAAGAAGAACCATACAAGCATTTCAAATATTTAAAGTATTGAAAGGAAAAAACCTCACAAACCTAGCATTCTGTATCCTGCGAAATCATCTTTCAAAAGTAAAGAAAAAATAAAAACTTAGAGAAAAACTGAGGGAATCTGTTGCCAGAAGACTTGCCTCGCAAGAAATGTTGAAAGTTTTTCAGAGTGAAGGAAAATGATATATATAGGTTAGAAACTCAGAACTACATAAAGAAAGTAAGAAATTAGAGAAAGAATAAGTGAAGGTAAAATGAAATATATATTACAACAGTGCTTTCCAAACTAAAATATAAAAAAACACTATAAACATTTGAGATTTTAATATTACTATTATAATTTTAACTCTTCCTTCTCTCTTTCTTTACTATGCTTAGAACCTGGTGGTTTTATGTGTCATGATATCATCAGGTATAATGACCAAAACAAAGCCTTACCAAACACATGTACATAGTATTATATTATGTCAACCTGTTTAATCAGACACCTTACATTATTTCAAAGTTTCCATTATAGCCAGGTAAGAGACTCTCTAGAAGTCATTAGCAATTTATTACTAGGTCACAAGAAACATAATAATTTCATAATTTCACTGCTTGCTTTAAGATGATACACGAAGTCTACAGTGAAAACAAATTCACAGAAACAACTCAATTCTCAAACACATAGGATGTTTTCTTGCATCCCCCCCCCACTGGCCTGGTCACCTCTTACTGCCCCCCCTGCTGGCCTGGTCACCTCCAACTGTCCCTTGGATGGCCTGGTTGCCCCTCACGGCCCCCCCACCGGCCTGGTCACTCCACGCAGCCTGCTGTTCAGTCTTTGGTCATCCCTCACTAACCTCCCTGCTGGCCTGGTCGCCCCACGCAGCCTGCTGTTCAGTTGTTTGGTTCTCCCTCTCTAATCCCCCTGCTGGCCTGGTCGTAGGCAGCCATCTTGTGAGGGCATGAGGGTTAATTTGCATATTACCTCTTTATTATACAGGATTAGCAAGATAATATTATATGATACTTAATATGTCTAAATTCATGTATTATAGTAATGTGGTAATAAATCCATCCAAAGATATAATTTAATGTTACCACACCCACACTACAATAACAACTTCCACTTATAGAGTTCACATGCACTAAACCCATGTTTTTACTTTTTACTTTTATTAGTTAACTAGAGGCCTGTTGCATAAAAAGATGTGTGCAATAGGCCTTCCCTTACCCTGGCTGCCGGCACCGGTTTTCCTCCGGCACCCGGGACCCAGGCCTTCGCTCCGGCCAGAGCCGCCTTCACAGCCCTCGCTGCTCCAGCTGGAGCCGCCATCAAAGACCTCGCTACTCCGGCCGGAGCCGCCTTCACAGCCCTCACTGCTCCAACCAGAGCCGCCTTCTCAGCCCTCGATGCTGCGGCCAGAGCCGCCTTCACAGCCCTTGCTGCTGCGGCCGGAGCTGCCTTCAGTCTTCGCTCCTCCGCTTCGCGCCTACGTACGCAAATTAACTGCCATCTTTATTGGCGGTTAATTTGCACATCTCGCTGATTAGCCCATGGGAGGCGTAGCGAAGGTACGGTCAATTACCATGTTTGTCTATTGTTAGATAGGCTGATAATCTAAGAATCACACTGGCATACAAGGATTTGGAGACTATGCTCTTTGAATTAGTGCTATATTGTTACCACGGTTACTAACTACTATCACTACTGCCTCTACTATAAATACTACTACTATTAGCTTCCCTGCCCCCATCCATTAGCTTCCAACCCAACCTGGTCTCCTTTTCTTCTAAAGAATAGAAATTCTCTCTCTTTGGTACTTAGTTGTTGCTACTTCAGAATAATGCCATGCTATTTTCCAACACTTTACTTCCAGCTTTAAATCTTCTTTTTAAGCTAGAGAAAGATAGGTAACTTCAAGTTCAGTACTTCTGGTTCTGCCAGAGAAATATGGGGCCATCAGCTTAGTGATGCTAGATAGGGAGGATAGTGAGGAAAAACTTTGAAGACAACTGAACACATTATGTAAGTTATCAGACATTTTACCAACAACCAGATTATTGTGTATGAAAAATTACTGTTCAAACGTTGCAAAGTATTTCCTGTAGGGTTTGGGTAAGAATGAAAAGTCAAGTGATAAAGAAGGCTGCATTCATCATTGGATATGCACACTCACTGCTTGTTCTGAGTACACTGTTACCAACTAAAGACAACTATTAAAAACAAATTATCCCTGGCAGAGATTCAGGTCAGGAGCTGTGGGGATTTGAGTCCTGACATCACTTACAAACTGAATAATTCACACTCAGCTCCCACTTCTTCCTCTGAATAATGAGGAGGTTAGACTAGATTGCTTACATCCTTATCAGCTCTGAAACATTAAAAGAATACAAATAAAATCTTGACATGGCCCTAAGTATCTCCCCTCTATAGAAATAATTGTGTGGGTATGGCTACTGTTGGGCCCCATCTAGGGTTAGCATATACATTTCCAAACAAAATATACATACATCTGGAAATATACCTTTCTCCTGTCCTTTCTTCAAGAAATAGTTGAGGGATTACCATGCACCAGGAACAGTGAATGACTAAGGTTAAGGGATTTACACAATGAAGCCTTACACCCCTACTTGTAAGTCCTGACTAGTTTTTATGGAATAAAGGGTGGAAGCAGGCTTATGGAGAGACCATAGGTAGAAGACAAAAGGTTTCCTCCTCTCTTCTCTCTCTTTCTCCCAGACTAGCTTTTAATAGAAGCACTTTTTTCTGATGTCATCTTTAAACCCCCAATGTTGAATAGGATTCATTACATAAAAGATGTTCAAAAAATGTGTATTGAAATCAGAACATCTGGGCAAAAAAAGAGAAAATTGATGGTCCTGAAGAAAGCTAGTGCAGATGGGACCAAAACACCTTTGACCCTGGAGGCTTTTGGAAATGAACTGTATCAGGCAGGCTGGCTCCTAACTTGTCAGAGAGCAAGGAGACAGTATCAAGAAGATCAGTTTCCCAAGAGCAAATCACAATTGAATCCATTTGATCAGACTGTAAACTCTAAAGGTTAGGGATTTCTGTCAGACTTGTTCATTGTCGTATCCCAAGTGCCTAGTAGAGTTTCTGTCACATATCAGTCACTGGGACACATTTGTTAAATAATTTAGGAGTACCTTTAGGATTATGCAGATGATGTGACCTATCCAAATATGCTTATAAACTATGACCTTAAATTACCACTTTAAACTTTAATCATAAACACTGAGGTCTTTCTGGCCCAGAGTCCATATTCTTTTTACTACACCATGTTGCCATTATTTAGCATAGATGGTATGCTAAATCATTCTTATGGTATTCGAAAACTTGTCCCAAAGATATAAATAGCTTGCTACTTCCCAATGGGTATTAGTTCTTTAAATTAACGCATAGCAGACTTTCATAAGAAAATAATGAACACCCCATCAATGGCCTCCTTTTTAGAAAGATTAGCTCCAGCAATTACAAGATGTGTGACCCTAGGTAAAATGTCACTCTTTGAATCTTCTGTTTCTCCTTTGTATGATGACTATCTTAAAACTATCTGTTTACTGTGAGAATTAGCACACATAAAATGCTTAGTACGATTCATGGCACTTAGTAGGTATTTATTTAATCCCTTGACTTTTCTCCCTCCTTTCTTTCTCCACTTTGGCTGTAATAGTAGTACCAAGAGGTCACAGAGTATACTGGTTAAGTGCATACACTTTGAAGGCAGAATGTTCAGATTCAAATCTTGGCTTGGCTCCTCAATAGCTGTGTGATCATGAATAAATTACCAAACCTGTGTCTCTCAGGTTCTCATCAATAAATGAGGATAACAGTATCAACCTCATGGATATACAAAACATATTTAGGGTATCCCTAAAAATGTATACACACTTTACCAGCTGAAAGCTCAACTGATGTTTGTTTCTTTTCAGATGTAACCCACTGGAATTAATAATGGTATTCAAAGTGTGTTTTTGGAGACACCCTATAAAGGGTTTAGAAGAGCTGGTATATATTAAGCATCAAGTAAGCACTTACTCTTTTTATTACTTTTGATGACCCTTCAAATCTAATTGTTGACCCTTTCCAACTTGGCTGCAACAATCTTATTTTTTGTTTGTTAGTCCTCACTGGAGGATATTTTTCCATTGATTTTTAGAGAGAGTGGAAGTGAGTAAGGGAGGAAGGGAGAGAGAGAGGGAAAAGGGGAGGAGGGAGGGAGGGACAGAGAAAGAGAGGTGAGAGAGCACATCTTGGTTGCCTCCCATATAACCCCACACACATACACAGGGGATAGAACCTGCAACCCAGGAGGTATGTGCCCTTGACCCTTGACCAGGAATCCAACCCTCAACCCTTCAGTGTGGGTTGAAGCTCTACTCACTGTACAACACTGGCCCGGGCTTGGCTGCAACATTCTTACGCACAGACTTTAACTTAATAAAACTACCTTTCATCGGAGCATTTATTGAGGACATAGTTTTCTTACTTTCTATTAAAGGAAATTTCTAATCTACTGTGAGGGACTGTAAAGCCTACATGCTTACTGAACAAAAGTCTTCCTTTTTTTCATTAAATAGGAAATGAAAGCTTTGCACATGAAGTAATTGGATTTCTTTTCTTTTTATTGCCTCACTGGCAATAAAGCTTTAAATGATTGCAAAAAACATTTAGAAATTCCATGACGGAAAAAAATGTTACAATTTACTACAAGCATGTAATAGAACTTAAAATATGGTTTTCTGCCACAACTTACACATTCTTTATTACCACAATTTACTTTAATAATAGATAAGTATTAAAAAGCTATTATAACTTCAACTGGTTCCTTTTTCTTTTAGGGTTGAGGGCATTTTAGTATACAGTTATTTAACTAACAAGTAAGGTTACTATCATCTTGTTATTGCTTTCTGTAAAACAATAATTCTTACTTTAGCTACTCAATTCTTTCTTTTTTAAACTAGGTAAAACAGTGAGAAAAAAGCAAACTGTCTTGGCTGAAAGAACTTGCATGTTGTAGTCACAACTGTTTCAAGCTATTTAAATTATTTACTCACTTAAAGATAACCTCAATTGCCAGGATATTTTGTATACTAAATTAGCACCAATTAATAAAAATCTTAGTTTATATACCCACCAGATTCTTTTTTTAATGACAATACCAGGTTTTTTGAAAATGCAAAACGACTGTTAACTATCATACAATCTGAAGAGAATATAAATTGGTAAAATGACTATGAAAAACTCTTAGGCAAACAAACTAAAGCTGGACATATATATTTCCTAAGCCGCAGCATTTATACCTTTAGGTATACACCCAATAAGCTATGTGAATATGCTTCTTAAAAGGCATGTACAAGGATGTTCATAGTAGCTTTATTCATCAAAGTCCTAAACCAAAAACTACTTGTGTCAACCAACTGTAGAATGGAAAAATCAAATATGCCACAGGTAAACAGGTACTTAATAAGAAAAGAACACACAAAAAACATGATTGAATCTCACAGACACAATGATTAGCAGAAGAAACCAGACAGGAGGGGGGGGAGAGCAGAAATGAGAGACATCTGTGATATTGTCAACAATAAAATAAATTATTTTCAAACATAAAAAAACAGACACGGAAATAGTAGGTGCTGTATGACTTCATTTACATAAAATTAAAAGCAGATAAAATGTATCTATATTGACAGAAATTTAAATAGTGATTAACTTTGGGAGAGGGCTGAATAGGAAGAACAAGAAAATGAGAGGTGCTAACAATGCTTTGAATATTAATCTGTGCATATATTTGTAAAAATTCACTGGGATATAAACTCAAGATCTATACATTATACTTCAATAAAAAGGTTAAGAAATTTAAAAAACTAATTTAACTTCTAAAATAAAATCTCTATGAAGTTACAAAATGTCACTTTCAGATAGATATAAACTCACTATATAATTACAAATTTTTTAAATTCCCTTAATTATTCTTTAAAAAATAGGACATCTTGAGCCCTGGCTGGGTATAGCTCAGTTGGTTAGAACATCATATCGATATGCCAAGGTTGTGGGTTCCATCCCCAGTCAGGGCACATACGAGAATCCACCAATGAATGCATAAATAATAGAACAACACTTCTTTCCCTTTCTCTCTCTCCCTCCCCTCCTCAAATCAACAAATAAAAATTTTTCAAGAATAAAAAATAGAACATCTTGAAAACAGGACATCCCAACACCAATTTCAAGTGTGACCTAGAGTGACATTTTGTAACATTGGTTTTACTGAGAAAAAGGATAGAGAAGTCAAACTTTACACTCTATTAGGACTAAACCCAGCAGCTATTTATTGATTACTCCCTTGAATTACAGTTAGTGGTTGTATTGATTAGCTCACTTATATGTGGTAGGTTAGCCTACTTAAAGAAGAGAGTCTTGGATTTAAGCATTCTTCTACTGTGGTGAAAAGCTAGCTTCTAAATATCTACATATATAAAACCCTAATATGCAAATAGACTGAATGGCGAAAAAACTGAACAACCCGTTGCTATGACACGCACTGACCATCAGGGGGCGCACGCAGAATATGGCGGGCGTCAGCAGCAGGTGGCAGAGCACGTAACATGGTGGGCATCACTGTGGCAGGACAGTGGAGCAGGTGAGCGGGGGCGCCAGGCCAAGGCGAGGCGCCAGTTGCTATCATCGGGGCGAGTCTCTGGTGGTTACTGAAAATATTTTGCTCCCACACGCTGCGGTCCCACCCAGCACTCACACCTGCTGCTGGCATCAGCACCACTCGCACCTGCTGCCAGGCTCGATCGCTTGGCGCTATCAGGAGGTGCAAGTGGCAGCTGCAAGTCCCAATCGCCCAAGGGCTTCTCCATCTACCCCTGGCTCCTGAGGGGCCGTCAGGGCATCAGCCGCCACTCACACCCACTAATGGCGCTGGCCCCGCTCACATCTGCTGCTGGCGCCAGCCCCAATCGCTCCACGCTGTCAGCAGGTGCAAGCGGGGCCGG
>NW_005367989.1:1991283-1997146 GCF_000412655.1 Myotis brandtii
ACCTTCCTAATGCCGCGACCCTTTAATACAGTTCCTCATGTTGTGGTGACCCCCAACCATAAAACTATTTTCGTTGCTACTTCATAACTGTAATTTTGCTACTGTTATGAATCGCGACCCACAGGTTGAGAACCACTCCCCTAGTCCTATACCAGTGATGGCGAACCTTTTGCGTTCAGCGTGTCAGCATTCTGAAAAACCCTAACTTAACTCTGGTGCCGTGTCACATATAGAAATTTTTTGATCTTTGCAACCATAGTAAAACAAAGATTTATATTTTTGATATTTATTTTATATATTTAAATGCCATTAAACAAAGAAAAATCAACCAAAAAAATGAGTTTGTGTGTCACCTCTGACACACATGTCATAGGTTCGCCATCACTGTCCTATACAATAAAGAGGGAATATGCTAATTGGTCCTAACGGTGTCCGAGTCACAACCAAAGGTGTTCGCGCACAGGAGGCGGGGACGGGGGCTTGCGCCACCAGGACGTGAGGCTGCCGCTGGGGGTGGCCCACCAGCAGAAGCGCGCACAGGCCATGGCACTGCCTGGCCTGGAGGGGGAGGCGTGAGGACAGGCCACAGCACCCCCCCACCCCCTCACAGAAGTGCACACAGACCCGTGGCACCGCCTGGCCCAGAGGGGGGTGTCAGGTTGGGAGGCAGCGGCCCCCCCATCACTGCCGGGCCCAGAAGCGGGCGTCAGGACAGGGGTGGGGTCTCAGTGGAGAGCTCCCGGCATTCCTGCGCTGGTGTCTGAAGGCGTGACGAGGAAGGGAGAGCACGTAGGCAGTTAGGGGGTTTAGGCCAGGAGGGGAGAGCAGACAGGCAGTTAGGAGGATTAGGCCAGGACCAGGACCAGGCAGCCGAACGCAGAGAGAAGTATGGCATCCCTGAGCCACCAGAGCCTAAGAGGAGGAAGTATGGTGGCATGTCTGCCACCTCCATAGACTTTAAGCAGCCCACAAGGAATGGTCTGGGCAGTGACAACATCGGCATTCACACGCTCCAGGCCCTGGGCTGGAAAGAGGGCAGTGGCCTGGGTCATAAGAAGCAGGGCATTGTGAAACCCATTGAGGCCCAGACAGGGGTGCGGGGCTCCGGTTTGGGTGGCCGAGGCAGCTCCTATGGGGTCACCTTTGAGTCCTATAAGGAAACATTGCACAAGACAATGGTGACCCGCTTTAATGAGGCTCAGTGAGGACCTGTGAGAGCTACTTCGACATCTGCTCCTACCAGCCCGGGACGGGAAGAATGAAATGTCTGCTGTTCTGAGCAGGGCTCTGCACCTGTCCACCAGCCCACTCCCCAGCCAGACAGGCCCTGACCACGTCAGACTTTGAGTTGGTGACTTGTTGGAAAACTGGGCTAGGATCAAGTTCTTTTTGTAATAAAAGCTGAAAAGTCCACAGCTTGCATGTCTCTTTCTCATGTCCCAGCATTGTTTGTGGCCCACACAGACACGGGAGCATACACAAAGATAGAGAAGGGGCTGAGGTGGGTGGCAGTGATGGCATTCAGTGGGTATACATGGTAACTACCAGCTTAGTGCTGGGTGGGGGCAGGCAGAACATGGGTTCTGGCCTATGGCCCAACCCACAAGATTCTGGTCACAGCCCCCACAACCCCATGCACGAATTTCGTGCACTGGGTCACTAGTCTATGCTAATAAAAGACAAACATGCAAATTGACTGTACCTTCGCTACACCTTAAGCCACGCCCACCAGCCAATCAGAGCGACTATATGCAAATTAACCCAACCAAGATGGCGGCCGGCTGCCAGAGGAAGCCAAGCTTCCCGCCTGCCGCGGCCAGCTCTGAGCTCCACTCAAAGCAACAAAGTTTCAATTATAGAAGATAAATAAACCCCAGATAACTGCTTTCAGCAGGCCATGGCCACGGAGCTGGAGCCTTGGGTTGCCCCGGGCGATGGAGGAAGCCAAGCTTCCCTCCGCCTGTCCTGGCTGGCTCTGAGCTCCACTCCAGGCTACAAAGTTTCAATTATAGAAGGTAAATAAATCCCAGAATAAAAAAAAAAAGAGAGAAAAAGGAGAGGCTGGGAGCTTCCGTCACCAGGGGGGCTTGGCCAGCCTGAAAACGGCCCTCAGCCCCTCACCCAGACTGGCCAGGCACCCCAGTGGGGACCCCCACCCTGAAGGGGGTGTGACCAGTCTGCAAACACCCATCAGCCCCTCACCCAGGCTGTCCAGGCACCTCAGTGGGAACCCCCACCCTGAAGGGGGTGTGACCACCTCCAAACAGCCATCAGCCCCTCACCCAAGCTGGCCAGGCACCCCAGTGGGGACCCCCACCCTGAAGGGGGTGTGACCAGTCTGCAAACACCCATCAGCCCCTCACCCAGGCTGGCCAGGCACCCCAGCGGGACCCCCATCCTGATCCAGGACACCTTTCAGGGCAAACCAGCCAGCCCCCACCCATGCACCAGGCCTCTATCCTATATAATAAAAGGGTAATATGCAAATTGACCCTAACAGCAGAACGACTGGGAATGACTGGTCACTATGACACACACTGACCACCAGGGGGCAGACACTCAATACAGGAGCTGCCTCCTGGTGGTCAGTGTGCTCCCACAGGGGGAGCTCTGCTCAGCCACAAGTTTAAATAACATATTAAAAAACAATTTTTGAAATAGCATGACTACAAGAAAAAAGATTATAACCCAGATAAGTAGAACATTAAGCTAAAAGGTAGCCAAAATATATGCCATAATTCATGTACTTAATAACATAACAATAGAATGTTCAGAAGAAAATATCTACTCAGTTTTCCTGGAAATTATATAGATTTGGGAAAGAATTAACTAAAACAAAATGTGAAAACAGGTAATGGCCAGACTATGAAGGGCTTAGCCACTTCTACTTTATTATAAGCAATTAGACTTACTAGTATCTTTTCATTTTTCCCAGTGTTCAGGCCCTGCTAAATTTTGATGAATTTGGGATCCTTTTTTTTGCCTCTAGTTTTTCTGGCACTGCAATATTTTCAAATAAATGCAATAATCTAGACAAATAATTTTAAGTACCACAAAAGTGATACTCCAGAAGATGATAAAGTTTATGGCTATGGGGCCAATGCTTTCTCTATAGCTCAAGTCTATGATTCTAATCAAATTTTTCATCTAACACACTGTTCTATTTTGCCTCCAAATGCAGGTGGTTCTAATCAAGTAGGAATTAGATGAAAAGAATTGTGATTTTACAAGATAAATTTTACTTTAGATAATTTCTAATAAGGAAATGACTGATGTCAGTTTTAACTGATGTTATATTTTACCTCCCACTTAATGGCATTATCACAAATTTTTTTCCATATACATAACTATATCATTTCCTTTCAGTGTCTGAGTAAAACTGCTGAGAAAGGTTTTGTGTCCACACCAAGAGAAGCCTTTCTCTCATTGGTGCTCTCCAGTGAGTCATGCAGCAGACATGCTTCTGTTCTTCTATAAAGACCCAGTTTCACGGATGTAGAATTTAAATCAGCGATTCTGGAATGAGGGCTAATTAACTGAATAAACTGTAATTATACGCAACATGATTGACCCTTACAAGAAAAAAAAAAAAAGGTTGACTAATAAAAGCAAAACACAAGAATATCTATGGCATTATTCCATTCATACATTCAAAAAATAAAGAAAAACAAATCACAGCCGAAACCGGTTTGGCTCAGTGGATAAAGCGTCGGCCTGCGGACTGAAAGGTCCCAGGTTCAATTCCGGTCAAGGGCATGTACCTGGGTTGCGGGCACATCCCCAGTAGGGGATATGCAGGAGGCAGCTGATCGATGTTTCTCTCTCTCATCAATGTTTCTAACTCTCTACCTCTCTCCCTTCCTCTCTGTAAAAAAATCAATAAAATATATTTAAAAAAACAAAAAAAACAAATCACATTACTTAGAAACACATGCAGAGAAGGTGAAACTACTTCTACAATGCAAGGAAATGATTATCTCTGGGGAGAAGGGAAGTGATTTTTTTTTATTAAAAAGAGTTATGGGAGACAGCTTCTGGGGTGCTGGCCATGTTCTATTTCCTAATTTAGGCGGTAGATAAATGGGTGGTCACTTATTATATATAAGTTGTACATATACAACTGTATGTAAAAGTTGCACACATGGCATAGCTCCTGGTATAAACAGATGATCAATAAAGCCAACTATTATTTATGATGATATTATTCTGGCTACTACTGCTACTACAGGGTAGGACAAAAGTAGGTTTACAGTTGTTCATATGCAAAATAATACAATAATTAAAAAATACAAGAATAAACTTTCATGTACTCACAACTGTAAAACTATTTTTGCCCACCCTGTATTTTTACTGATATTACTACTAATTTCTCCTGTGTAGATTATATACACCCTCTGAAAAAAATCAGCTCAGAACATACAGAAAAAATTCCTATATGTGAAGTAAAGCTTCTTTATTTGTGCTATTTTTCTTTCAATTTCCCCTGTTATAATTTTAAATCTTTCTTTTTATACACTGTGCAGTATCTTGACCACAAAACTTTGATAGAAACTAAAGTTTTTCCCTCTGTGTGAGTATTCTCTCACAGGCTCCTACCATGAGCAGCAGCAGGAGTACTTGAAGGAAATAGCAGAATTTTGAGGAAGGGAGGAAACGTATTTAGTTGGGATGTTTAGAGGACTGCATGGAAACAACGGAATAAGTAAGCTTTAGGTAGGAGGTGGGGAAAGGAAAGGACATTTTTGGAAAAGCAATTTAAAGCAGGAAAGTTTGTTTAGGTAACAATGGACAAGTCTGACTATATGAACAATGGAGGGAGACTGCTAGGAAGACAGGTGAAGAATCAGATGATGGATGGAACTGACTGCTACATGAAGAATTGAGGAGTCTTTGGATGCTTAGTACATCTTAACTTACTGAAAGCTTGTTTATAACTCTTTGAATGCAGAGACTCTACCAAATGACAGAGAAAGAACGAGTACATATTCACACTGTACACTTTGTAGTATGTAAATGATACCCTGATAAAGTCAATTTTTAAAATTTCAACAGGAAAATCAAGAATGCTCCCTTTACTGACAATCCCCCTACCATGTTTCCATGGTTCTATGGTGAAATGCATTCAAAGCCAAGCAGCCATAATTATTTATAAAAAATCTAATGTTCTCTCTACTTCTAGTTTGTCTAATCACATCTATCCTGCAGATCACTGCCAAATAATCTTCCAAAAGAATCCTTGTGAATTAGCTGTATCATCTGCTTTAGGCAAGTAAAAATGCTTCCCACAGCCTTTCCTCCAATAAAGAATTAACCTGTCTTTAAGATCTTCTACAATTTGAGCTCAATCGACTGTTTTGGTCTTTTTCACTATTTTCTATCATAGATATATATCTTCAAACTCCTCTAGTCCTCTTTTCCTAAGCATAGTTACTTTGTATGTTTCCAGTTTCCATGCCTATCCTTCAAGGTATTCAGTCCAAATGATATATTCCTTTGCACCTTATCTACCTACACTTCAAAATCTAGTTCAAATGCTAACCTTAAGCATGGAGTCTTTTCTGAAGGCCCTTTCAGGTATATTGGGTCTTTTTCATTCTTCAAACTTTACTGAAGTCTGTGCATATACCAGTAAGCTAAAATGCCATTCTTTATGTCATTAATAAGGGAATACTTGTCTTTGAGGAACTCACATTATCTATACCCACACATATATAACTGACTACAAATCATACAGAACAAGCTATCAATAGGCATATTTAGCATATAGTAATCGCTCAACAAATACTTGTTCAAAGAACTATTATTTGCATATTATGAATATCCCAAAACTCATCTATATATATAAAAGCCTAAGCAACCGTTA
>NW_005367989.1:2001608-2013408 GCF_000412655.1 Myotis brandtii
GGCTCTTAGCTCCCCCCTGGGTTTCCAATCACTGTCAGTGGCAGGGGGCTTCTTCCTGCTTTCCCTTTCGCCTCCCTGCATTGTGCCTACATATGCAAATTAACCGCCATCTTTGTTGGCGGTTAACCGCCATCTTAGTTGGCAGTTAATTTGCATATCACCCTGATTAGCCAATGAAAAGGGTAGCGGTCGTACGCTAATTACCATGTTTCTCTTTTATTAGATTAGATAAGTTGTACATATACAACTGTACATAAAAGTTGCACACATGGCATAGCTCCTGGTATAAACAGATGATCAATAAAGCCAACTATTATTTATGATGATATTATTCTGGCTACTACTGCTACTACAGGGTAGGACAAAAGTAGGTTTACAGTTGTTCATATGCAAAATAATACAATAATTAAAAAATACAAGAATAAACTTTCATGTACTCACAACTGTAAAACTATTTTTGCCCACCCTGTATTTTTACTGATATTACTACTAATTTCTCCTGTGTAGATTATATACACCCTCTGAAAAAAATCAGCTCAGAACATACAGAAAAAATTCCTATATGTGAAGTAAAGCTTCTTTATTTGTGCTATTTTTCTTTCAATTTCCCCTGTTATAATTTTAAATCTTTCTTTTTATACACTGTGCAGTATCTTGACCACAAAACTTTGATAGAAACTAAAGTTTTTCCCTCTGTGTGAGTATTCTCTCACAGGCTCCTACCATGAGCAGCAGCAGGAGTACTTGAAGGAAATAGCAGAATTTTGAGGAAGGGAGGAAACGTATTTAGTTGGGATGTTTAGAGGACTGCATGGAAACAACGGAATAAGTAAGCTTTAGGTAGGAGGTGGGGAAAGGAAAGGACATTTTTGGAAAAGCAATTTAAAGCAGGAAAGTTTGTTTAGGTAACAATGGACAAGTCTGACTATATGAACAATGGAGGGAGACTGCTAGGAAGACAGGTGAAGAATCAGATGATGGATGGAACTGACTGCTACATGAAGAATTGAGGAGTCTTTGGATGCTTAGTACATCTTAACTTACTGAAAGCTTGTTTATAACTCTTTGAATGCAGAGACTCTACCAAATGACAGAGAAAGAACGAGTACATATTCACACTGTACACTTTGTAGTATGTAAATGATACCCTGATAAAGTCAATTTTTAAAATTTCAACAGGAAAATCAAGAATGCTCCCTTTACTGACAATCCCCCTACCATGTTTCCATGGTTCTATGGTGAAATGCATTCAAAGCCAAGCAGCCATAATTATTTATAAAAAATCTAATGTTCTCTCTACTTCTAGTTTGTCTAATCACATCTATCCTGCAGATCACTGCCAAATAATCTTCCAAAAGAATCCTTGTGAATTAGCTGTATCATCTGCTTTAGGCAAGTAAAAATGCTTCCCACAGCCTTTCCTCCAATAAAGAATTAACCTGTCTTTAAGATCTTCTACAATTTGAGCTCAATCGACTGTTTTGGTCTTTTTCACTATTTTCTATCATAGATATATATCTTCAAACTCCTCTAGTCCTCTTTTCCTAAGCATAGTTACTTTGTATGTTTCCAGTTTCCATGCCTATCCTTCAAGGTATTCAGTCCAAATGATATATTCCTTTGCACCTTATCTACCTACACTTCAAAATCTAGTTCAAATGCTAACCTTAAGCATGGAGTCTTTTCTGAAGGCCCTTTCAGGTATATTGGGTCTTTTTCATTCTTCAAACTTTACTGAAGTCTGTGCATATACCAGTAAGCTAAAATGCCATTCTTTATGTCATTAATAAGGGAATACTTGTCTTTGAGGAACTCACATTATCTATACCCACACATATATAACTGACTACAAATCATACAGAACAAGCTATCAATAGGCATATTTAGCATATAGTAATCGCTCAACAAATACTTGTTCAAAGAACTATTATTTGCATATTAGGAATATCCCAAAACTCATCTATATATATAAAAGCCTAAGCAACCGTTAGCACCAGATGACCGGATGACCAGCTGGTAGCTATGATGCGCACCGACCAACAAGGGGCAGACGCTCAATGCAGGAGCTGCCCCTGGTGGAAAGGGCATTCCCACAGCCAACCTCCCACAGCTGGCAAACTCCCTGCAGTCCCTCCCCATGGCCAGCTGGCCGGCTGGCCCTGATCGGCCGCTACTGGGACTGGGCGAGACGACCCGGTAAGCCCCAATCACCGGCAGGCCAAGGGATCCCACCCATGCACGAATTTGTGCACCGGGCCTCTAGTTCACATATAAGTATGCAAATAAGATGGTAGTCTTTATAGATTTTTTTAAAAAAGGAAATTTTACCTTTTCAGTTGTAAGAGGTTTTGCAGGCTTTTCTGGTTCCTTTTCTCTCTTTTTCTCTTCTTTTTTTTTTTCCTTTTCTTTCTAAAACACAGCCCAAAGTTTTGCTAAGTTTACTTTTTAAAAATTGTCAGCTCTTAACACATTTTATTAGTTTGAGTTGTCATTTGAGAAAGGTACAAATTTTCAATGATGACAATATCTGGTGATACTGAAATATAAAAGTAAAGAGCAAATTCATATTCTCAATGAGGTTATATATTGATGAATAAAAAACATCTTTTCTTGGCCCTCAGAGTTAGATCAGTTGGTTAGAGTGTCATCCCGATACTGCAAGGTTGCAGGTCCAATCTGCGGTCAGGATACATAGAAGAAGCAACCAATGAATTCATAAATTAGTGGAACAATAAATCAATGTCCCCCTCTCTCTCATATCAATAAAAAAAATTTTTTTTAACAATATAATTTCTTGCCCAGCTGGTATTGCTCAGTAGTTGAGCACTGACCTATGAACCAGGAGGTCAAAGTTCAATTCTGGTCAGATAGGGGGTATGCAGGAGGCAGCCAATCAATGATTCTCACTCATATTGTTTCTATCTCTACCTCTCCCTTCCTCTCTGAAATCAATAAAAATATATATTTCTTAAAAATATATCTTTTCTTAAAAAAACTAAAATGGAGGTGAGACTTGATATTTTAGAATTTGTGTAATTAAACAAATGAGACCTCTATTCAATAAAGTCTCACTGCATCTTTACAAAAGCTTCCTAATAGCACCATAAAGTTCAAAATTGAATAAGAAAAAATAAACTAACTGATGAATACAATTCCTATCTCACAGATAAAGGCAGATTATAACATGTAAATATAAAGGGGAAAGGTACAGTACAATCACTTTTTAAGATGTCACAAAATATTTTCAGTCTATCACTACAGTATTGTGATTTTTAAAATGGCAAACACAATTATTTTCTCGTGGAAAATAAAAGGTAAATATAGGTACAGTATTTTGGGACCAGAGCCAGCTTACTAGTTAGTGTATTCCAACAGTCAAGGTAAACTATAATGGTATCATGATGTTCACAATTTGCAATTTCAAGATGGATGAAACAGGATATAATATTAAAAACTTAAGGACTACAAACATGCCAAAAAGAGGAAAATGAAATAAAAATTAACATGGATAAATGTTGAGAAGATCATGTTAAGTGAAAGAAATAAAGTTAAAAACCATATGCTTTCACTCATATGTGGGATATAAAACTGAAAGCAACAAATAAACAAGAAAAACAAAAACTCATAGACACAGACAACAGTATGGTGGTTACCAAAGGGAAGGGAGGTGGGGGAGTAAAAAGGATATATTATGGGGGTCAAATATATGAAAATGGTAGATTTGACTTTGGGAGGTGGACACGCTACAATATACAGATGATGTATCATAAAATTGTACACTTCAAATCTATGTAATCTTATTAACCAATACATTTAATTCAAAAAAAATCCTAAAAAAAAATAAAGATTAAACAAAGAGTATTATTCATAGGCATTACAGAGGAGAGAGATGTGTAGAAACCTAGAATTGAATGACTACTGCAACTGGGTACTGATCTAACCTTAGTTTCCTAGTAGTAGACACAAAAATATAAACTGATGAACCCAGGTAAAGCAGAATAATAATCACACAAAAGTTAGTCTAAATGCCTAAAGGTTGAGTTTGCACCTGTGCCTTTAAAATGGTGTTTGACACACCGCTTTCAACAAAAGAATTTTTGCTATTTGTAAATCAGAAAAGGTAATACTGGCAATTACTAGGCTATAACATAAGAGATATAATAAAAGTTCCCATGGGCCAGTTAATATAATAAGCACCTTATTTTCTAATTTAATTTTTATAATAACTGTCTGGAAAAAAACTCATTATTGCTGTTTTACAAACAAAGAAACAAAATCTTAGGAAAGTAAGGCACAAAGCAACACAGCTAATCAATGGTAGGGTCATGGGACAACAGAGACCAAACTCTCAAGTCTCACTACTCAGTGTCATCCAGTGGAGCATTGTTCTTTAGTATCATTCTTCCTTACAACAGCCAACATTTACTGATCCCTTATCATATGCTAAACACTACTTTGACTCACTTAATCCTAACTTTATGAGGTAAATAACAGTATCCCTGCTTTCTAAGTGTAAAATAAATGAGATGTGCAAAAATTCTTTATCTATATATCTATATATATAAAAGCCTAAGTGACCATTCAACTGTTTGACTGGTAGCTATGACACACACTGACCACCAGGGGGCAGATGCTCAATGCACAGACATGGAAACATGGAACAGACTAATGAATCACAGAGGGAAAAGGGGAAGGGGGAGGGCAGGAAGAGATTAACCAAAGATCTTATATGCATACTACAGGCCCGGTGCACAGATTCGTGCACCAGGGGGGTCCCTCAGCCTGGCCTGTGGGAATCGGGGCCAGAGGGCGCAGGCCAGGCTGAGGGACCCCACCAGTGCACAAATCTGTGCACCGGGCCTCTAGTATATTATAGAATGCTTTTCCTTCCTTCCCCCCCTTCCAGTTGGCTCATTCCTCTGAACTGAAAGACCTGTATATCCAACCACCTACTTAGACACCTGGATGTTCCACAGTCATCTCATAGTCAACAGATACAACTTTTAATTTATCTCCCTTTTCTCTTCTCAAACCTGTTCCTCCTCCTCAGCTTCTATCCTTTTCTCACTCAATATCATCATCATCTACTAAAATGCTCAAGACAGAAACTGGTTGGGGGTTAATGGGGGGGGGGGAATGAGGACACATTTGTAATACCTTAACTAATATGAAAAAAAAAGACAGAAACTGGGAGTCATAAATCTTCCCAAAGTACCTCCGTATTCCATCGATTACTAATTCCCACAGATTCTATCTTCTCAAGATCTCTTAAAACCATGAAAAAAAAGACAGAAACTGGGAGTCATCAAATCTTCCCAAAGTACCTCCATATTCCCACAGATTCTATCTTCTCAAGATCTCTTAAAACTATAGTTTCCTTTTCATTCCCTCAGCCTCCATTTTAGCACATGCTCCCATCATTTTATTCATGGGTTATAACAGGTTCTCAGCCTTTTCCACACCCATCAACACAAAATTTACTCTCCACAGAAACAGTGGAGCTGTGTTATGACATAAAAATCAGATCCGGTTACCCCTTTTATCCTTAGAACTTATTAAAGTGCCAGAGCCTTCGGAATGAACATCAATTACCTTCAGCAGGCTCACAAGAAGACTCCTCTCTGACTTCTGTCCCTATCCTATGCATGTTCCAGCCATGTCATTTTATTTGCAAATCCCCAAACATTCCACTTTGCTGACAGATTTTTCCCCCACAAGATGCTTTCTCTACTTGGAATGTACTCTCATCCTTGTAGCTAATGTTTATTAAGAGTTTAAGATGCATCAAAAGTATGACTCCTGTATTAACTGCAGCACAATGAATGCATGTCAATCACAGCACACATTATATTGTATTAGAAACCTGTAAAGTTACCTAGCTATCTATTTTTCACCATTGGACTACAAGCTCCTTGAGGTCAGGGGCCATATCTTATTTGCCTGTGTATCCTCCAGGTCTAGTGGACCACTTATCAAGGTGTAGACACAGAAAAAGTGTTAATTCAAACAATGTCTCAAATGAATTCATGATAACAAATGAAAAAAGTAGAGTAAAATTTTTTTAAACCTCAAATACGTGTAGGGATGGATTTAAAAATCCATAACGGGGTAGCATCATGTACCCTTAACCACTGCTACCCCAAACACAGTCTAAAAATTATCATTGATTATTGTACACTCATGATTCTATACTACATACATGACTGTTACAAATGCTTAAAAAAAACATTAACTGTCTTCAAGTGATTATAACAACAGAATCATAGAAACAAAACATTTTAATCAGATTTTACTAATATATCAAAGATTTCAACAGCCACTATTAAAAACGTTAAGTATAAGGCAGTAATGGAAACAAAAGAAGGTTAATTCCTTCTTAAATACTGAGATATACCTATGGTACAAATAAATCAGTGATTTTTTAATTAAATATAGATTAAAGCCCTTTAATCCTACCTGTGGCATAGGAAAATATTCTAGAAATAGTTATATTTAACATATTTAATACTGAAGACCATACAAAATTTAAACAACTATTACAGCACTCCAAATTATGTATGGCATAATGAGAAAGGAAGTTCATTTACCACTGAACACTACATAATGTACCTGGCTAAAATACTAGCATACCTCCAATTTGCTTTTCTCAACTGCAGCTTGTAGAGAAGGAGAGGCTACCAAAGGCTGAAGGGGAGCATCAGAGGAAGAAATCTGTGGAATCAGATGAAAAGTCAGGAGAGAAAAAACAAAAAGAAGGTAATCAGAACTGATAGGTACAGGAAAGAAACAAACAAAAAACCCCATGTATTTCTAAGATACAGAAGTACTTAGGAGTATGTTAACAAAGGAAAATAATGCATCAAGAAGAATGTATTGCTTTTTTTTAATTTCCACATAAAATTTCTTAAAATATTTATTACAGGATAGTGCATGATTAAAAATGTATTTCACTAGGATATAAAATTTATTAAAACCAGGTCATACTGAAAGTATTTAAAAAATAATTAAGCTTTGCCTGGGATTCAATTTTAGTCAATATTTACTATTGAAATACTAATGTATGAAGACATATTGTTCCAAGTAGCAAGAAGGTAGAAATGAGTTTGTGTGTTTTTTAACTTATAGTAACTGTTTTAAGAATGGAAAATAAACCAGATCTGAAGTAGGGGAAATTAAAGTTTTAATCTACTGTTTAAGAAAACAGGAGAAAAAAAAAAAGGCCAGGATATGGAAAAAAGTGGATTAATGCAATATAACAGCAAAGCAGCAGATAGACTTATAAAGCAATTTATACACTTCCTTCTTTAAGATCACATACAAACACAATTTCCAAAGCTGTACTTGCTGAATTACCCCAGAGCCTTATGAGACAGTTATATATGCAGCAGAGACAATTTATACATGAAAAAAGGATTTCATCTAAAAGCTTTCTCACACATGTTCCTACTGAATTTCTATATATATGTAGTTGATCACTTTAATGGAAACATTATCTTCCTGCTCTCTTTACTGCAAAAATATAACTGAAATATATTTACAAAATGTGTAGATCTTTGGAGCCATAAAACTGACATCTCTCTATTACCCAATCACATCAATAGTGCCTATGAGGAATTTAAAAATTAAAGGTACTACTATAGAAAGGTTATTATGTAATGTCAAAATAACATTATGAGATGACAAATCCTCATTCAATCTGCTTAAGTTAGTTATAGCTGCAATTCCTGAATCACAATCCGAATTAATAAACCTCAGGGTTATTTTTTCCTTACACATTGTTGTAATTGTGCAAACCAGACATTTAGTGACTACTAATGGAAATTACACATAGAAGAAAATGTTTAAGAAATCAAACAGCATCTTGAAAGATGGCTTCAAAGCTGGTTTTCCCACTGGAAATTTATTTGCAAAAAATATTTAATCACTACTTTATGCAGAAAACAAGAGATTAAAAAAGCACATAAAAACACTTAAGATGATAACCTATCATAAAGACCTTTTTGACCATGCCCTGGCTGGAATAGCTCATCGGTTATAGGGTCTGAGGTTCAATTTCTAGTCAAGGATTGCAGGTACAATCCCCATCCCCGTCAGGGCACATGCTTTCTCACACTGATGCCTTTCTCTCTCTCTCTACCTCTCTCCCACCACCCTTCCACTCTCTCTAAAGTAAAAGTCAATGGACAAAATGTCCTCAGGTGAGGATTGACAACCAAAAAAAGACCTTTTTGCCCAAATTCATGTAAAGCTGGATATAAAAATATATGAGGGCCCTAGCCGGTTGCTCAGTGGCTAGAGCATTGAACTGCAGACCGAAGAGTCGTGGATTCAATTCTGGTCAAGGACACAGGTGACAAAAATATCCTATATAATAAAGCAGTAATATGCAAATTGACCATCACATCCTCACACAAGATGACCACCCCCATGTGGGCACAAGATGGCCGGCAGGGGAGGGCAGTTGTGGGCAATCAGGCCAGCAGGGGAGGGCAGTTAGGGGTGACCAGGCATGCAGGGGAGGGCAGTTGGAGGCAACCAGGCTGGCAGGGGAGGGCAGTTCGGGGCAACCAGGCCAGCAGGAGAGGGCAGTTCAGGGCAACCGGGATGGCAGGGGAGGGCAGTTGGGGGCGACCGGGCCTGCAGGTAATGACAAAGACACTGATGTTGAAGATACATGTGAAGACTTTGAATAATCATTGCAATACTAGAGGCCTGATGCATGAAATCTCTTATGATGTGCTCTTCATATATAAATTTGATGTTATTTTGCTGACTGCTGATATCACAAATTTTTTAAACATCAAATGAAAATATTTGCTTATATTCTGTGGCATATTATTAAATACTAGAGGCAACCACTGAGCAACCAGCTAGGGCCCTATCTACAGGCAGTCAGACATCCCCCAAGGGGTTTCAGATTGGAGAGGGTGCAGGCTGGGCTGAGGGACACCCCCCCCCAGCACAGCGCACGAATTTTGTGCACCGGGCCTCTAGTGTGTATATATATATGGAACAGGAGCATTTAGTATGCTGAGGGTTAATTCAAGATAATTAACACTGGAACTAACTATATAATGTAATTCCTAGTAATATATAAGATTAGTTACTTGCAAATCTATTGCCATGAAAGAGAAAGAAATAATTTAATCTTACTAGGATATAAACTTAAAAAAATCACCTTGCTTATTAATGATGAGACATAAATACATTATATCTTGGGTTAAACGTGAGTTTTGTGAACTCTTCTGAATTTTCATTACATTAATAATATAAACTCAATTTATTTTGTTCATTAGATTCCACATATGAGTGAGATCATGTGATACTTATCTTTCTTTGATTGGCTTATTTCCTTAGCGTAATACTCTCCAGATCCAAAATAAACTAATGAACAAAATAGATCCAGAGACATAGAACCATGAACAGACTGATGAATTTCAGAGGGGGGGCGGGGGGGCAATGGAGTGGGAGGAGAGACTAACCAGGGAACTTATATGCATATATACCTAGCCCATGGACACAGATAATAGTGTGGCAGAGGCTTGGCAGGGACAGGTACGCAGAGGAGGGGGGTCAATGGAGGGGAAAAAACAAAGCGGAAATCTGTAATACTTTCAACGATAAAGATAAATTGTTTAAAATAAACAATAAAATAATATAAACTCAAGAGTATAAAATCTTTTACCTTGGATTTTTATTTTCGAAACTATAAAAATTGTAAAAAAATCATAGAATATCTCTATGAACTTCACTAATATTCACCAAAACTTAACAGTGTACCATGTTTGTCGCACCCCCCACCCCTGCTCCCTTCTCCTGTATCTCAGCTGCTAGGCTTCACTGAGCCAATTAAAAATGAGTTACATGTATGCAAAGAACATTTGATGGTTGCCAGATGGGAGGGGAACTTAGGGATGAGTGAAAAAGGGGAACCGATTAAGATGTACAAATTGCCAGTTATAAAAAGTCACAGGGATGTAAAGTACAGCATAGGGAATAAAGTCAACAACACTGAAATAACTATGCATGGAGTCAGATCGATTCTAAACTTATTGGGTAATCGCTTCATAAGATATGTAAATATCTAATCACTATGATATACTAGTACACCTGAAATAATATTGCATGTCAACAGTAACTAAAATTTTTTAAATTAAAAACACTGAGTTAGATACCTCAAAAATGGCTCTAGTAATGACAAAGACACTGATGTTGAAGATACATGTGAAGACTTTGAATAATCATTGCAATACTAGAGGCCTGATGCATGAAATCTCTTATGATGTGCTCTTCATATATAAATTTGATGTTATTTTGCTGACTGCTGATATCACAATTACTTTCAACATCAAATGAAAGTATTTGCTTATATTCTGTGGCATATTATTAAATACTAGAGGCTCAGTACACGAAATTAGTGCACTGCAGGGAAGGGGTCCCTCAGCCCAGCCTGCACCCTCTCGCAGTCCAGGAGCCCTCGGGGGATGTCCGACTGACAGCTTAAGGGAGTGGGCCTAAGCCGTCAGTCAAACATCCTTACTGATGCCATGGAGGTGAAAGAGGCTCCCACCGCCAATGCTGCACTCGTCAGCCATGAGCCCAGCTGCTGGCTGAGCAGCGCTCCCCCTGTGGGAGCACACTGACCACCAGGAGGCAGCTCCTGTGTTGAGCATCTGCCCCCTGGTGGTCAGTGAGCATCATAGCGACCAGTCATTCCACCATTGGGCTGAATGCAAGAGGGTGCAGGCCAGGCCAAGGGACCCCAACAGTGCACGATTGGGGCCGGGGAGGAATACAGTAGGTTGGCCAGCCAGGGAGGGACCACAGGAGAGCTCCAGGATGTGTCCAGCCCGTCTCGCTCAGTCCCAATCGGTCAGACCCTAGCCATGGTCAGTGCACGTCATAGCGACTAGTCGACCTGTCAACTGTCTTGCCCCCTGGTGGTCAGTGCACATCATAGCGAGCAGTTAAGCGGCCTTAGCATATCACTAGCATATTACGCTTTGATTGGTTGAACGGATGACCAGACACTTAGCGGCCTTAGCATATCATTAGCATATTACGCTTTGATTGGTTGAACGGATGACCAGATACTTAGCATATTAGGCTTTTATTATATAGGATAGCATAGATGACAGTGAGAGAAAACAGTATTTCATCATTAATAGAATTTATGTTAGGTTATTTTTAGGTGTGTTTGTATAATTAATTGCTATATCAATATTCTGAATAGAAAAAATAAAAATGACTTATAGATATCATGACACTTGATCCCTAAATATTTTATTCCAAAATACATCTGTTATGATGAAGAATTTCTCTTAACTAAGTATTATACCATTATCACACCTGAGGGGGGAAAAAACAATTCCATAACAACAGCTATCATTTAAAGGTAAAACCATTTTCATATACATTACTATATAAAAGTAATTTCCAAATTGTTCTCATGAAAAAAAAATATTATAAATATAGATTTAATTTAAAAGTTTGAAGGGGTGGGGGGAGGTAGAAGAGGGCATAGAGAGGATAAAAGGTAATGGAAAGAGACTTGACTTGGGATGGTGAACAATACAGACACAATACACTATACAAATGATGTATTATAGAACTGTACACCTGAAACATATATAATTTTATTAACTGTCATTCCAATAAATTTTTTTAAAGTTTAGAATATTAAAAAGAATGTATAATGTAAAAAAGCAGTATTCTATATAATAAAAGGCTAATATGCAAATCGACCGAAGGCAGAACGACCAGTCGCTATGACGTGCACTGACCACCAAGGGGCAGATGC
>NW_005367989.1:2013596-2022372 GCF_000412655.1 Myotis brandtii
GGGCCCCCCACACCCCCCCCCCCCAGTGCACAAATTTCGTGCACCGGGCCTTTGGTATTTTATAAAACATGCTAAAAGGATTTCTTAAAATTTCACATGAAAACATATTACTTGCTTTAAAGTTAGTCCCTTTTCCCCATAATGCTATAACTAAACTTAGTTAGTTATCACATTATAATTGTCATTCTCAAGTTTGTCAATTTTTGTCAATCTTTCAAAAGATTTCCTCTCCTACATTCATTGTAAATGCAGCCCAAACTCTACACACAGGGTATCTTTGCTCAAAAATACACATTGACAATATGTTAGAACATTTTTTAACAAGATTTTTTCATGGTCAAAGAGAATATATTAAAATATCCTTATTTTGTTAGTATTTGATTAAATTTTTTAGAATATTGCTTCTCCTTATGGACTGAAAAGAAAAACCCAGTTTGCATGTAAAATGAGATGAAATCATTGTCTCTAAATTGCTTTCCAGACTTAACCACAAGTTTAACTAACTTATAGCTTGCTTATTAATCTAAAAATCAAAGGCCAAAAAAATGATTGCATCAATAAAGAGAATTAGTCTTAAATTATAACTAACTGGAATGGGAAAATATAATCAGGAAAAAAAAACATTTAAAAAAACAGTGATAAATCATATTTGATCACTATAGTAAGGTTCAACTATTAGCTATCAAAAGGCTTGATAATAACCAATTAACAGGTTCACTAAAGCCATTAGGAGAGGATAAATTGACCTTTTTATTTTACACAAATTTCCACAATGTAGTAAAATAATTTCCTCTCCCCCTTTGTTCCATTATTGGCCTTATCTTTTTTTTTATAAATTTCATAAAATTAACTTAATTAAACGCCATTTAGGCAGTTATTAGACTCTTAGAATATGCTCCTTTCTAAATCAAGAGTTCTGCTCTAGGAGAGCTCATTAACATATTTGACAAAAAATTCCAATATACAAATTTGACAAAGTATATAACTAGTATATTTTTACAATGAATAAATTGAGTGGTATTATATGTTAAAGTTCAAGATCTATGGAACAAACTTAAATTAGTGACAGATGAAGATTTTACTTACATTTGTAACAGCTATAGCATTTTTATCATAGTATTTCTTCTTTTCGTATTTATCTCTGATGAAAAATTCCACTGCTCTGAAAACAAATAACTTAAGGAAAAGCATGAGCTCAGTGGCATGTACACGCCCTTTGATTCATTCCTCTCCACAAAGTTTAAATTCTAAATTCATTTTTCCTACTCCTCAGTCCATGTTTTCCTCTCACACTATTTCTATAACTAAACTCTATAATCTACTTTTCTTTCTACCAAAAAAGTTGGTCTCTTTCAAGAAATTTCCCCCAACCAACAAAACCACTCAACCCAATTCTAGAAAGGAAAGTAACTGTATTTATCAATTCCATGATATTCCTAAGCTCAACTCCATCTTCACCAAACTCTAAACTCAATTAAGGTTCATTTTGGATTTTCAGTATAAAGAAACTAATCAGTACCCACAGTATACCAGACATTGTGTGTTGTCCATAGTTTCTTTCCTTTAATCCTTCCACAGCCCAGTAATGTGTATATTATTATTTTCACATCATAGATGAAGAATCAGGAACTTGGAAATATCAAACGATTGAGACTGTACTACTTATATTTTTTCCTAATATACATGCTGCCTCTAAGTGGTGGCCAATTTTTTTTCTCCTCCAAATCTGAGAAATGGGGGAGAAGTCAAGAAGCTAAAGCCAAGATTACTGCTATTTAATGTTTTTGAAGGTGGCTAAATTAGCCTTTCCTGTTGATGGAGTGAGCCACTTCTAGTGGGATTTGAGAATTGGGGGTTATCTGATATTGATGACTTTTCTTGCCACTCAATTACTGCTTTATCACTAAATGGAAATTCTTCCATCAAGGATTCTTAACCTTTTTAGTACCATGAACCCCACAGGTAAAACCTGTGGACTCCTTTCTGTGACTCTTAATGCATAAAATAAAATACATATACTTATGAAGGAAATGAATCACTCTGAAATACAATCTCTGTGGATCCCCAGGTTAAGACAATCTTCTGTTCAAAAGAAAAGTTACCTAAAGCAGTAAAACAATATATTTCAGTCAATAAATAACTCCATATTAGAAGTTAACAAAAGCCTTTCAAAAACTGACAGTTGAGGCAATAGATAATAGAAAGAGTTGACAGATCACTACTCAGAGGATATAAAAGAGTTGAGGCATTATGAAAGCACTCAAAGGCCTTTCATAATGGCAAGACAGGAAATCTAAACATTCAATTTATTAAAATAAGCAAAATGACTGAAGCTGACTTTTAAAGATAGTTTTCTACAACCTATGTCAAAGGCACTTTACATCATCTTTTTTTTCTCCTCTTAACCTATAAGGTAAGTGCCATTTACATCTAAAACTGGGGCACAGAAAGTTTTAGAAGTTCTCTGGGATTCTACTAGTACAATACAAAGGAGAGTTGTGATTCAAAACTAGGAATGTCTGATATCCACCTTTTCAGAATGTTATTGGTCAACACAAGTTCATTTGTGAATCAGTCTGTTAATTTCTGGTAATGATAATACATGCTTTAAAATCTAAAGAAGAATGTCAATTTGAAGGGCACCTTTATTTTCAAAGTAGCCTTGGCGACCCTTTCAAGTGTAAAGTGCCGGGGTTGCTAAAAGACTGCTTATTTAGGTATATGAGCATTTTGGCAGCCAATTTTATACCAAAAATTAACAAGTGTGCCAAGATTTTCATAAAATGCAATGTTATATTTACATAAATTGTTTTACATGTGTATCAGCTAAATGTTAAGTTTTGTCATAATTATAAATCTAAATTTATATTATGTTTTTCTAACAAAAAAAAGATGAAACGATCAAAAAAGCTGGCCCTTTGTGGATGAACTGAGCAATTTTCATTGTAGAGACAACTTTTATCTCCACAAATGGGAAGAAGAAAAAAGAACATACATACTGTGAACAATAAGAGGTCAACACCTCATACAAATATGACCATAATTTGTAAATGCTTTAGAAGTAATCACATTTAATTTGAAAAATCAAATAAGCATTCTTCTTCTAGGGTGCAGACTAATGTTTCCAGTTACTAAATGGGTATCTCTAAGTATGTGTCCAACACACACCTCAACCTGCCCAAAGTAATAAAGCACGGCTCATTATCTTTCATTTCGAACCCTTAAACTTTCATTGGTACTGAATTCCTTCTCTCCACTGAATTTCACAGAACCTTAGCCAACCTAGAAGATCTGGGGTCATCTCAGTATTTTTCTCAGAAACAAAGCCAATCTAAACCTAACCCAACTGTTCCTACTCCCAAATTTCCTTCGAATCTTTCCAATTGCCTGCTCTCCATTTTCAATGTCACTATTTAATTTATATCTTGTTATTACTCACTTCAGGGCTATACTAAGTATTCTACATGGTCTCTCTGACTCCAAGATCTCCTTCAACTAATCTTCCTTGTGGAGAAGTTAATGTTTTCAATGTTTCTCCTGCTTCAAAATCCTTCGAGGTTTTTCAAATCCTTCAACCCGTTTAGGCCAATGAAATGAGGTCTAAACTGCTCTATATAGCATTAAAAATTCTTCATAATTTGGAAAATAAGCTTCTACTGCCACTTAACCCACAAAGCAAATCTTGTCACATCAAAACCTTAAAATGTTATGTTTCTTCACACTTTAATACTTCTCATACAATTTTTATGTCTGAAATGTACCTCCCATTCTTACCCTAGAATCTTGCTATAATAAAAATAGCCTTGGATACCAGATTGCTAAATTTGTGGGAAGGAAGTGGGGAAGCAGAAACAGAAGAAGTCAAATACAAATACTAATTTTTTTTAATATAACTTAAAGGATTTCTACATAAATATGAAAATATATATATAATGACTTGTATCTCATGTGTGAAAAGATCATCTTTTTTTTTCACTGTTTGACCATACAAACTGTTTTGGTACACAAGTGGATAACATATAACTAATATATAACTCATTTTTAAGAAACTATATTTTACTGCAAATATCACCTATGGATAGAATCACAAATACCTACAATGAATTAGATATTAATATTTATAGAGCAGCACAACTTTGATGTTGCTTTCTCAAACTTCAATATGAGTTTAAGAAATCCTACAGAATCAAAAGTTTATCTTTAGCAACTGTGAAAACATCCTAATTAAAATGCCTTTGAGAAAATATTCTATTCATTCATTAGAACAGATTTGTAAAGTAAACACAGTTGTGCAACCTATGCAAATATGGAATGTCAGTAGTGAATATCAGCATAAATTACTTCAGTACTCCACTTACACTAAATATGTAATTTGCCATTTAAATGTATACATGCCAAACTACTTCACATAAATATAATTACAATATAAAGGTGATCAAAAAAAATCCCTTTGGAAAAGATTTTTTTAAATATTCACGATATAAACAAATAAATCTCTAATAAACAGTCTAAAACAGTGATGGCGAACCTTTTGAGCTCGGCGTGTCAGCATTTTGAAAAACCCTAACTTAACTCTGGTGCTGTGTCACATATAGAAATTTTTTGATCTTTGCAACCATAGTAAAACAAAGATTTATATTTTTGATATTTATTTTATATATTTAAATGCTATTTAACAAAGAAAAATCAACCAAAAAAATGAGTTCGCGTGTCACCTCTGACACGCGTGCCATAGGTTCGCCATCACTGGTCTAAAATAAACTCTCCAATCAAGAGGTGAAAATCACAGCCCTGTCCAGGAAGCGCTGTTGCTTAGAACATTGGCCCAATATGCCAAGGTTACAGTTTGATCTCCAGTCAGGGTAAATACAAGAAGCAACCATTTAAATAAGTGGAACAACAAATTGATCCTTCTTTCTCCCCACCCCCTCAGAATAAATAAATAAATAAAATTTTAATGAAAAATAAAAGAAATAGAGATCAATCAAGAAGAAAAGGTATAATATTTTATACTTAGTAATAATTACATAAAAATACTACATAGATCATGTATTACCAGATTCCTACCAAAATTTACTACATATAAAGCACAGCCCAGGACAAAGCAAGTATTTTATTTTTAATGAGCAACAGTATGATAAAGTTCACATCTTCCACATCTTCCTCAGCACAGTTAAATATGAACTATAAAAATAAGTTCATTCTTTACAAACCCACAATAAAGAAGTATTAAAGGATACTGATCTGTCTGTGGTCTTCGAAAGTTCTCTGGAAGATTGGCTTCATAGAGTAGTCTTGCTTTAGTATTTCCCATATCCTGCATGCACTATAATAAAAACAAAAATCAAGTATTTGCATTATTCACACGAGCATTTAAAAGTAATTCCTGCCTGGCCAGTGTGGCTTAGTGGATGAGTGTCAACCTATGAACCAGGAGGTCATGGTTCAATTCCCAGTCAGGGCACATACCCAGGTTGCAGGCTTGCCCTCAGTGTCAGACGTGCAGGAGGCAGCCAATCAATTATTCCCTCTCATCATTGATGTTTCTATCTCTCTCTCCCTCTACCTTCCTCTCTGAAATAAATCTATCTATATAAAACCCTAATATGCAAATGGACCAAACAGCAAAACGACAGTCGCTATGATGCACACTGACCACCACGGGGCAAACGCTCAACGCAGGAGCTGCCTGTAGGCCCCAAATGGCGGCAGTGCCGGGGTCCGGGGCCGGCGAGTGGATGGCACCAGACCAGCCAAGGTGGGTGCAAGTGGGGCCCCAATCACCCCGCCAGTCACCCCACAGATCGGCCCTGATCGCCGCCCAGGCCTAGGGACCCTACCCGTGCATGAATTTCGTGCACTGGGCCTCTAGTAAAAATTTTTTTAAAAAGTAATTCCTATACACACACACACATATATCCATATACATACACACATATATACATATACAAGGCAACATTTATTTCCAGTAAATATACTTCTCTTTAAAAAATAATCTAAATCACAATTATGAAAGTACTATGTTCAAAATAAAAACATATTTCTAATCCTTCACATTTTTTTCAACATATATGGATCCATAGTTTTCTAATGCCTTTTTCTGTGCATATAACAGCATCTTCATTTATACTATTTCCTACAAGTGAATTCCTAGGGTTGTTCATGTGCAGTATATTGTTTTAAATATACTACTTGAACAACACTACCATTTTCAAAGTAAAAACTCAAGATCAAATTTTCTTTGTTTTGATTTTCAAAATACTCTGGGGTTTCATGATTTATACTCAAGATCACTATGGAAAGGAGATAAAAGAGAAATAGTGCTGACCTAGAACTCTACATAAGTGGATTGATATCTTTGGAGTTATTAACTTCTTTGAGATTTTGCTGAAAGCTATGGATCTGCTCCCTACCAAACAAACAAAACAACTGTGCCCAATGGCCAAATTTTACATACAAGTTCAGGAGTTCATAGAACTTCATCCCTAAAATCTATAAACCCCAAGAGTTTTTGATAATAATTTCAATCAGTTTAATTACATTTCAGTATCATCTATGAGTAAAGACTAGCCAAACAGTACTTCCTGGATAGTCTATTACATTAGAAACTAAATTAACATTTACAAACAAAGCATTATTCTATTATTATTTTACATTATTTACATATGGCTTGAGTCCCTTAAAATGTTTTAATTGGTAGAAAAACCCGTTTTTATAATTCCTTTTATTTTTCTGGTTTCCTGGACATCCCCTCTACCCCTCAGCTCTCCCTTCTCCCCCCCCCCCCCCCCCCCCCCCCCCCACATCCTGGAAAAGACAATTCAGATTTAACAATTATTGAATGCTGACCCTGAGTTGTAGGCCTCAAGGATACAAGGAGTTTATCTTCCTTCAAATAAAAAAACAGTGACATTTCTTCCAACTGAGAGTTTTAAGGTATGCAAAATACTAATATACCCTAACTTATGGCTCTCTACTCCACCCCACCTCAACATACATATTCTCTCAAATTAAACTTGATTTTTAAGTCATTCTTCTAGAGACAATGAGAAAGTGAAGTAATAGGGGGCTGGGAAATATAAGGGAATAGTAAACCAAAAAGTAATTTTTGTGTGTTTATTTAGTTTTAGAGAAGAAAAAAACAGAGGCTAAGGCAAAATAAACCCAGGCTTCAAAAGTGTATCCGATGCTAATAAAATATCATATGTCAACTATAATTTTAAAATAATTTTTTTAAGTATATGAGATGAGGAAGATTGTATAAAGTGAACTGACAAAACAGGGTCAGAGGACTATATTACATTATGACACACCCTACCTGGAAGTTAGTTATGCATAGAGCTAACATGTAATTCTGTGTGGCAGGAGAAGAGTTGAGAAATTTTCAGTATAGCGTGTTCTTTTTGAAAAAAAGAAAAAACATTTCCCATCTCAAATATTCAAATGATGCTGAATCTTTGTGCCATGGTGGGAATTTGAAAGTAGAGTAGAGATAATCAAGATAATAAAGACATTAAACAATTAGAAAAAATTAGACCAAGAAAAAATAATTTCTTAATTGGCACCATATATGCAATGAAGCATAAAGTAACTTAGAAACAGCTCACAAAAACTATGAAAGTAAAAAAATTTAAAAAGTTTATCAAGCAAACAAGAATACATGGAAATTTTAACAAAAAAATTAGTAAGACTAAAAACAGGATCTACTAAGACATGCCACATCTCATTGACCGTTACATTTTTCTTCATATTTTAACATGTATGAAATAGTAATTTATCTTATAATTGATGTTATCTATAATAAATAATTTTTTTCTTATTAGTCTGTAAAATGGAGTTGTACTTTACAATCAGCGATATCTTATATTCAATGATAGGACTATACACATTATATATATTCTTTAATGTAGGTCATTACACTTTTTTGGCAAAAAAAATATTTAGGAATAAGGCATACGTGTACATTATACCAAACTAATGTTGTACTAGGGATGCTATCCATCACAATTAGGAGGGGGAAAAAAGAGGTATAAAATCTGAAAGGGAGTAGTGATGTGAAATAGTATGTCATTTCTACAAGAGACCACTACAAAAAACTGACTGGGTGCAGGTGCATGGGTGTGTGGTTGTTAGTTGGGACAGGGGGAAACAATGATTCAATGACATCACCAATGTAGAAGGATCATTTTGTAAGAAGGAAGATATTAGTGAGCTCAGATAATATCTAAAAAGTAGAATACAGCAGAAGGAAAGTCAGCAATGAAAATTTCAGTAGAGTTAGAAGAGTAAACAATTTGGAGATTAAAACCAGGGAAAATAAACAATAGGAGAGGGCATTTTGAGGAAGTAATAGGAGTATGGTACAAACTAGTTGTTCGAAAGTATCAAGACACTACAGGTAAGGGCCCTATAGAACACTTTAGAAAATTTATTCTATTGGTCTTGAAGAGCAAACTCTGTTGTCTGGTAATCAGCAGAAAATAATAAAACCATTCTAATGACTACAATGATAAACATTACCTTCAATACTTTATTTTTATATATAAACTAGAGGCCCGGGGCATGAAAATTCATGCACTGGAGGAGGGGTCCCTCAGCCCAGCCTGCCCCCTCTTGCAGTACAGGAGCCCTCAGGGGCGGGAGGCAACCTGGTGATCAGGGGAAGGCGACGCCCCCATCACCCCTCTGTTGCTGCCACTGCCGGCAGCACAAGCCTCGGCCGGCCCTGGTTACCTGAGCCTCGGGCGGCCCTGGGCGGCTGGGCAGCTGCCATCCG
>NW_005367989.1:2022551-2023904 GCF_000412655.1 Myotis brandtii
CCGGAGGCAGGAGCACAGAGCGCCCGGCCTTGCCACGCACCTGCTGCCCCAGCGGAGCTGAGGGGACTGGGCGCCACCATATTGTGGGTATGGCAGCAATTAGCATATTCCCTCCTTATTTGCTGTGGGCGCTGCCATCTTTGCAATGGCGTGAGGGTCAATTAGCATATTCCCTCTTTATTCGATAGGATAAGATATTATAAACTGTATGCCTAATATACAGTATATATATTATATACATTGCATATACATATATGGCATTAAAATGTGGTTGGTGTGTGTGCAGGAGGCATCAGTAGTTTAGATATCTCAGACTGCATCTAACAAAACTGGACACTACATGCTGCAGGGCTTACAAACACCAGGCTCTTTGCTTTAGAGCAGCAGTTCTCAACCTGTGGGTTGCGATCCCTTTGGCAGTCAAACGACCCTTTCACAGGGGTCACCTAAGACCATCCTGCATATCAGATATTTACATTACTATTTATAACAGTAGCAACATTACAGTTATGAAGTAGCAACGAAAATAATTTTATGGTTGGGTCACAACATGAGAAACTGTATTTAAAGGGCCAGAAGGTTGAGAATCACTGCTTTAGAGGCTCACAATTCTAGGAAATTAAAGCAGATAAGAGGTTATATGATTGCTCTACTGGATAATACAATTAATCAGTTACAGAGCTGAGACTAGGATCAAATTTTTTCAGTTCCAATCCTTACTGCCATGCATCAGCTAGTCAAAAGAAGTATCCAGGAAATGTCAACATAAAACAGAATACTTAAGTGTTGCCTCCATTATTAAATCATCATTCCTGTTATTAAAACATTACTTCTTTTAGGTTCTCCCATCAAAAATGCTTTAGAAAAATGCACTGACAGGAGAATTTTAGTTGCTTATTCTCTGGCATTTATAATTCAGTTTTCCAGAGCTGGGACGAGCAGAGTGGTTGCAAAAAAGAAAAAAAAAAAAGGGTGGGGGATCTGAAAAGGGTCATATACTTCTTTTAAATAAACTGCCATTTAGGTAGAGCACATTTTAAAATTAGAATTATTTACTATATATATTAAATTCAATCTGTCCTATTATATGTTCCTAGAAAGATGAACTTTACCTTGTACTTTTTGAATGAAAAACTTCATCCAAAATTATCACCATTATAATTGCAAGGCAGGCTTCACCTGAAAATCTTACCTAATAATAGACAAACATGGTAATTGACCATACCTTCGCTACGCCTCCCATTGGCTAATCAGCGAGATATGCAAATTAACTGCCAACAAAGATGGCGGCCGGCAGCCACGGAGCTGGAACAAGCAGGAGGCTTGCTTGCTCCAGTGATGGAGGAAGCCAAG
>NW_005367989.1:2024867-2031007 GCF_000412655.1 Myotis brandtii
AGCTTAGGCCCAATCCCCTGGGGAGCGGGCCTAAACCAGCAGGTGGTCATCCCCCGAGGGGTCCCAGACTGCAAGAGGGCACAGGGCAGGCTGAGGGACACCCCCCACCCCTGTACACAAATTTTTGTGCGCCGGGCCTCTAGTGGTATAATAAATCACACTTACAAATCCCAAAACCCTACTATAAAAAAGTATTTTGTCCTTATCAATCCATAATCTATCTGTTGTTTCTCCACTTAACCCAGTACAAAGACTAACACTTGCCTAAAGCCTCACACATCATTTGAGATTCAATTTCAAAAATACTATTTTAAAATGAAATGCTGAAAAGCATATGTGGGCTCACACGTTATCATCACAATCTAATGTGGATGAAGCATTTCTATTTCTGAAACTTTCTAAGTAGAAAACACTTCATACTCAATTCTAGTTTTTGCTCTAAAAACAAAATTTATATTCTAAAAGTGTTCTAAGTTGCTTTGGGGGGGTGGTATATAAGCAGCTCACATAAACGGTTTTAACTGAAAAAAAGAACTTTCAAATGAATGTGAAGATAAAATGTGCTCTAGTTTAAATCATTGTCAATATCAGGAAATAATAATAAATGAAAAGCCACTTAATATTCCAAGTTAATGATTCATTCTCCTGAGAATAAAACATCATTTTTTTTCCCTTAATCTTCCAAAATCTTGGAAAGTAGAGCTTTTTGTGAAATCCAATTAAGTGATACAACTGATTGTATCTTCAGGTTATGACTTCTATTTGTCCTACTAGCCCAACAAAAGCCAAATACAGTTCAGTCCAACCAGTGGCTAATTTAAAAACTATGGCTGCTTGGACCTCCCTTCTCCTTCACGTTGTGCATCCTCCCCTTTGTCTCTGTACCTACTTCCTATCTGTCCCTGTAAATGTTTCCTGCATTTCTCCTTCAGACACTAACAGGTACCTGGTTAATAACCATTCATTGTTAAACTAAAATTCATCTAATATATTATTTAGGAAGCTATCTGCATAGTTTTCATAAATTGTATGTAGTATGTACTGATTTGCCTTTCTGGGTTTACTTCTGTTCTTAAAAAATGAAATAAGTGGGTAAGAGAGGAGCAGCTACAAAATAAAAAAAAAACTGAGATTACCAACTGTATTGTTGCAAATGATTAGATTACAATATAGCAATTAGAAAGATCTTTTAAAGTCCCAAAGACAAAATTACAAAACATTAAAATAATCAGAATCTTACATATTAGTGTATAAAGGAAGGATGCTACATGCCTATGTTAAATCTGGAAGAAGAAAGATAAAACCATGTAAATTAGTACTCTTCTACCCAATTTCCCAAGGAATGGATGGGGAGAAAGAATCTTACCTCCAGATTAGTGTGTAAGGATGTGAAACAACTAAAAGTGTGTATCACCTGTATGTTTGTATATATGCATACAATATTTTAGTAAGAATATATAAGAAACTGATAAATACGGTTGTTCTTGCTGAGGGAAACTGGACAAGTGTGGGACAGAAATGGGAGACTCTTCACTTTATAACTTTTGTGCCCTTGGAAGTTTGTACCATGCCCATATACTTCCCATTCCCCAAAGCAATAATCAGAGAAAAGCTATATTAAGCTTGTACTGTTTTTACCCAAAGGGAACTTAGCCAGGGTATACAGAGCAAGGGGACCCTCCTCACTGGTATCCTCCACTCCTACTAGAAAAACAAAGTCTTCTGATGATAAAAAAAGGTTACAGATCAAATCAAATTAGTACCTTTTTATAAATCTCACCCAAGTATACCCTACAGTAGAAATACACTTAAAGTATAAATATAGTACTTATTTATCGTGTATTTTCCCAGCAGCATCATCTTACGGAAATGGTATTATTGCTGAAGATTACATCACTAAAAATTCAATGTATTTGTTTTTGCTTCTTAAATTTTCAATGTATTTGTTTTTGTGTAGGAGAGGGGATACTGCTTGCTCTACTACTTTCTATTCATTAAAATTTTTGGAACACAAAAACTAAGATTTTCAAACTGCCTTAGCTGAATATATATTTAGAAAAGAAAAACTCAATTAAAAAGAGAAAATGAATATTTGTAGTCCCTGAATAAATTCTTCATGTCAGTGACTCACCTCTACTACCACTTGAAATTTTGCAGAATAGTTCTCTATCTTCCTTTCAAAAGCCACCAGGATTTCTTGCATAGGAGCAAGCTTTTCAGGACTGGTTTCAAGATCTTTTGGATTCCAGCTGCTGGAAAAGAAGGGCCACCATTTTTGGTCTCAGGAACTCTTTGGAAATATTTAATACAGAGTCCATTCCATCAGTTTTCATAAAAATTGTGTTTTAGGGGAGCTGTTCTCTTTCTGTTTTAAAAGTTCATTTTAAGAACAAAGTAAACCACACATTTAAAAATTTTAAATTTTAATAATAATGTGGAATTAAAGCTGCCAGTTTTCATATTTTTCATGGTATCTAAAAATTCTCAGATTTTGATTATCTTCTGCAGCACTTGCTAGTTGCTATAAATTCAGAGAATGCATTCTTTCTTTTTAAGCAATAAAATTAAGTATTATTATGACAAAGTTGAAAAAGTTTCACATCAGTCTTTTGTCATCTGTACTTGCAATGAAATTCATAACACTAGAATTCTAGGAACAAACCACTACTTTCCTACTAGCTGCTTAAGCTTAAGCTCAGAAATCATCCTGGATTCTTCTTTCTGTCAGTCTTAGTGATTCTAACTCTTCAAATAATTTATTATTTCTTTAGTTATACTCCTCAGATCTACTGAGTTAGGCAATATATAATTAACAGACTTCCACTAACATCTTACCATTCTTTCCACTGCTATGACCTAAGAACTATAACCAATCATTAGGAAAAGAGAATTCTAAAAATCTATTACTGACTCTACTACTGACCTTTTTAAAAGTACAACCTTAAAAACAACTAGTTAACCATCCAAGAGAAAGCAGAAAATATAGGGCACAATCTTGCACATTAAAATTCAAATTAAAGTGACTTTTCCCAAAAAGGTTTGTTTAAAAATGCAAACTTCTTTTTAAACTTCACAGATTAAATTTTGTTACAGACAGCATCACATTTCTTTCTTCACCTTACTCTGCACATGTAGACAATACATAAACCCAACACTAGGCTGCCCACTTGCTCTGCTCTTCTTTGAGGACACACTTAATGATTCTGGCAAGGAGTTGGCATAAACTGAAGATCAATCAACTTTTAAAAAGTTAAGTATGTACATGAGGCCACGATTGAAAGTTAATCAACTTGATGGAATTATAATGAGCACTCTTCCCACAAAATAAGAAAAAAGGTGCTTGACCTTGGTTTTCTTGAATAAATGTGTACTAAGAAGTGTGTACTGAAAGCTTATTATGTGCTTTGTGCTATAAGGCACTATGAACATTTATCTAAGGATCAAAACCTTGAGAGATTAAACAACATTCCAACACATACAAATGTGGTTAAATGATGAAATTCTCCAAATTAGCTTTTTAAGCTTCATTATATTAAGTATTATTTATCTTAGGTATTCTGTAATAGCGGTAACATTTTTTTGAAACTCTCAGAAGCTCCTCAAAAAAAAAAGAGTAGCTAGATAGAAAAACCAAAACCCGTGGACAATATTCATAACAAAACTTAGTGATAGAGACCTGGCCTGTATTTCTGTGGTTACAGTGCTGGCCCGCTACACCAAGCATGTCAAACTCATGGCCCATAGGCCACATGCGGCCTACAATGAATATTTTTGTGGCCCAGCCAATATAATGGTATGTAAGAAATGTTTTAATAAAAGTTTCATAACTTAATTTTTACAATATCATGTTATACATAATTATTAATAACGAACTACAACGTTCACTAATAACTCATTACTATAATCGTGTTGCATTCATTTCCCTTACGCACCTTACACGCAAGGTACACCATTTCTCTCCACTAATAATAGCAGCGAATCTTTTAGCAGCCCATTGTCACGTCATTAGTCTTGGACTGACTTGTTTGATGTGCGCAACAGGAAATATTTCACTTTCAGAGAACAAGAAAAATAGGTTTATTTGCATTATGCTTATTAAGTTGTGCAGTTATGCCGGGAGCCGGTCCATCCTTGCTGCTTGACACAGTTGCTGCAGGGAAGAAACATCTGCACAGCATATGTTTCAAGGGACCTGGCATATATGGCATACTGTTCTTAATATGTTTGCTCCCCTTCTTAGCGCTATGTGTTTTAACCAAGGTCACCTCTCCGAGAAAGGTTGTTTCCCCAGGTGGGGATTTTTCTGCCTCCAGGTGTCACAGCACTGAAGTGGAGGTAGAGTTGGGATCTTTTGATTCTGTAGTTGCCCTGTTTCAGGAACAAGGTGAGCAAATCAATTGTACCTAAGTGTTGGAGATCCTAGCCAGAACTTTGCTGGAGATCCAGACCAGAACTTCGCTGGAGTTCCAAACCAGAACTTTGCTGGAGATCCTAGCCAGAACTTGGCTAGAGATCCTGGCTAGGCTGCTGATCAACTGAACGCTGTCTCCGTGTCATTCCTTCTTTGCTGACTCCGTCCACACCTTTGGGGACCCCTGGACCCGCTGGGGTTGGACCCCAGCACAGTTATTCAGTGTCTGGCAAGTTAAAGTTCAAAAAAAATATTAATTTTTATTTAAATGTTCTATTATTTTATATTAACGATTACTCATTTATTTCAGCCCTTTGTATTCAGCATGTTTCTATCAAAATAAACCTACATTCCTATGAAAATTGAAGCTTTTGTTTTTTTGCGGCCCACATAAACTTAAGCCTTGTTTATGTGGCCCATGTTAGCCTTTCAGTTTGACATGCTTGCACTACACCAAGGTTGCAGATCCCATCCCAGGTCAGAACACATACAAGAAGCAATCAATGAATGCATAAATAAGTAGAACAACAAATTGATGTTTCTATCCCCCGCCCCACTCTTCCTCTCTCTCTAAAAAATAGTATTAGTAATAATCAACAGGGAAGAATCGAGGTCAAATCTCATACAAAGTTATTAGAAGAGACTAAGAAACAAAATAACATCTCTACAATGGAACACTAGAATAGGCCTACAAAACAGATCAAAATTGTAACCTACTTCAGAACAAGCTAAAAGACATACAACTGGGAAAGAACAATGGGGGAACAGGGGACATATGTAATACTTTCAATAATAAAGAATTAAAAAAATAAAAAGACATACAAGATATGAAAGAACATGTAAAATGAGTTAAAAGATGTCCATATAAAAGAACACTAAATCTGAAATTAGAAACATTGAAGATTAAAATAAAAACTCAGGAAAGAATTAGAAATAAAAGAAAAAATATTTCTGAAATAAATATGAAATAAAATGGAGCATGATTACAAATACTAGTAAACATAAGAATATTAGAGGCAAAAGAAAAAAGTACTTAAATATAAATTTTAAAAAGAGGTAATAATGAAAGGGATCCAAGAGAAAGTGACAAATATAGGAGTTAAGCAATGAAGATCCAACATACAGGTAAGGAAGTCACGGAAAAAGAAAAGTCAAACCAGGAAACAGAATACTAAAAAAACGAATTTTTAAAGTTACCGCAATAAAAAAATTTGAAACTACATGTTAAAAGACCATACCACATGCAGGCATGTCTTGTCTAAAAGGAGTCTCTTTACATTTAAAGATATAGATAGGTCAAACACAAAAGCATAAAAGAAGATATATCATGCAAACATTAAGCAAAAAAAGGCTGCGGTGACATAAAAAATGCGGAGACAAAGAAACAGGTCACAAATGACAGAAATGGAGGAAAGCAAACTACTGGATATAGAGTTCAAAACCACACTTATAAGGTTTTTCAAGAATTTTCTAGAAACCGCCGATAAATTTAGGGAGACCCTCAAGAAATCTAGTGAGACCCCCGAGGTGATGAAAAAGGACCAACTAGAAATTAAGCATACACTGACTGAAATAAAGAATATTATACTGAGTTCCAACAGCAGACTAGAGGATCGCAAGAATCAAGTCAAAGATTTGAAATACGAAGAAGCAAAAAACACCCAACTGGAAAAACAAAAAGAAAAAAGAATCCAAAAATATGAAGATAGTGTAAGGAGCCTCTGGGACA
>NW_005367989.1:2031427-2033493 GCF_000412655.1 Myotis brandtii
AGGAAAAAAGAGGAACAACTGTAATAATCTGAACAATAAAGATTTAATTTAAAAAAATAAATAAAATGAAATGAAATATACTGTCAAAGAGAAAAAAACTTCTTTAGTGTAGTTCAGCCACTTTCATCCTCCATCTCTTACAAACTTTATATCCCAAGATGGGCACAACATGACCATCAATATAAGTACCTCTAATTTTAGTTTTGTGGGGGTTTTTGTACAGAGAAGTATTTAAAGTATCTATCAATTTTATTTTGCCTGTTCTCCTTGTATTTGGCCTAACTATTGGGAATTCAACCTAAGGCCACAGAATACAGCAAAGCTTACTGATGAAGATGAGTGAAAACCTGTGATTTTAGTTTCCCTGGGAAAAACTTGTTTCTAAGAAAGATCAAACATTTAATTAAAACAAGCTGGTCAATATTATGACACATCTATTGTTAAACTAAACTAAAGGCTACAAATTTACCTTATAGGAAGTTTTTCTAGGAAAAGAAGGTTATAACAACTCTAACCCATTTAGATAATGACTTTTTTCCTTATGAAAGAAAATAAAAAGAACCAATATGTTTGTTCAAAACACTTTAGAACCTGTCTTTCAAACTTAACCTGAGAATCTTGTCACATTCTTTTGAATTATCCAAGAGTGTGGGAAACTTTTATCCTCTGAAGTGGAATTTAACTTTTGGAAAAAGTTGAGTCACATCTCTAACTGTAACATTATTATTATTACTCAAATGCAAATAATAAAAATGATTTTGAACTGCTATAGTAACCAAAGAGCATACAATCAAAGAATCTCAAGAGTGGAAGAGACTTCAGAGTCATCTACATTACTCCCCATCAACCTATTCAATGCTTGAATACCAGTTACACATTTCCAAGTGATTGTCCAGCCTCTAATAATGGTAAACTCACTACTACTTTCCAAGGCAATCAATTTCAGTTTGGATGGTTTGAAATACTGGAAAATAGCACCCTTCTAGTATTTACATATATTACCTTAGAACTCCCACATACTAACTTAAGTCATACTCCCTATAATTGCTGTATTTTTGGAATTTTAAAAAAGTATATAGAGCCTGGCTGGTATGGCTCAGTGGTTGAGTTCCTAACTATGAACCAGGAGGTAATGATTCAATTCCTGGTCGGGGCACATGCCCAGGTTGCGAGCTCCATTCCCAAAAGGGGGCATACATAAGGCAGATAATCATTGAATCTCTCTCATTATTCATGTTTCTATCTCTCCCTCTCCCTTCCTCTCTGAATCAATAAAAATATATTTGTAAAGAAAAAAGTAGGAGAATCAGATGGCGGCATAGGTAAACACCGGAGACTGCTGCCGAGTATGTAGAAAATGGGGAGAAAAGGACAGAGATCAAGAAAGTAAAAATAAAAAAAAAACCACTATATATAAAATGCATAATAAAGTGGAGGGAAATGTTTGTTTTTTTGTGTATTGTTTGTTTTTTCCATTCTCTCCATTCATTGAGAGCAAGCATTATCTCACAGAATTATAGCAAATCAAAGATTGTTATTAGCTTGTCATTAAAAAAAATTAAGCACATACTGTGTTGCTAGCACTGTGGTAGTCATCACAAGGACTAAAAAATACACATATGATGAAGTTTCTAGCTACCGGAAGCTTACAATTAACTCAATAAACATGTACAAGGGTAAATAAAATATACTATATAATCAAGCACAACCTATACTCAGAAGATGATTTTATTAGAGTAGGAATTTAAGCTGGGTTTTAAAGAATGGGAAGAATTTAGTTTTATAGAAGGAATTGCATGCAAAAAGAAATTTCCAACAAGGACGACAGCAGAACAACAACAACAAAAAAACAAGAACACACCATCAGATTTTTTTCAACAGGAAGAGCTGTCTCTATACAGCCAAAACTCTATGTTGTAAAGCATCTGGAGTAAGGTCAAAGACACAGGATGAAACCAGATGGCAGAGGTATTTGACTACCTATTTAAGGACAATAAAATGTTTATGATTCTCAGAGGAGAATCAGTGCAAATCTCTTAGGAGTGAAGTACAATTATCAAAGCAGT
>NW_005367989.1:2034095-2048724 GCF_000412655.1 Myotis brandtii
CAGTGGGTGGGGAGTGAGGGCGGAGGGTGGGGCGGGAACTGGGAGGAGGGGAGTTATGGGGGGAAAAAAAAGAGGAACAAATGTAATCTGAACAATAAAGATTTTATAAAAAAAAAAAAAGAAAGAAAAAAGTATGTAGAAAATGGGGAGAAAAGGACAGAGTTCAAGAAAGTAAAAATAAAAAAAACACTATATATAAAATGCATAATAAAGTGGAGGGAAATGTTTGTTTTTTTGTGTATTGTTTGTTTTTTCCATTCTCTCCATTTATTGAGAGCAAGCATTATCTCACAGAATTATAGCAAATCAAAGATTGTTATTAGCTTGTCATTAAAAAAAATTAAGCACATACTGTGTTGCTAGCACTGTGGTAGTCATCACAAGGACTAAAAAATACACATATGATGAAGTTTCTAGCTACCGGAAGCTTACAATTAACTCAATAAACATGTACAAGGGTAAATAAAATATACTATATAATCAAGCACAACCTATACTCAGAAGATGATTTTATTAGAGTAGGAATTTAAGCTGGGTTTTAAAGAATGGGAAGAATTTAGTTTTATAGAAGGAATTGCATGCAAAAAGAAATTTCCAACAAGGACGACAGCAGAACAACAACAACAAAAAAACAAGAACACACCATCAGATTTTTTTCAACAGGAAGAGCTGTCTCTATACAGCCAAAACTCTATGTTGTAAAGCATCTGGAGTAAGGTCAAAGACACAGGATGAAACCAGATGGCAGAGGTATTTGACTACCTATTTAAGGACAATAAAATGTTTATGATTCTCAGAGGAGAATCAGTGCAAATCTCTTAGGAGTGAAGTACAATTATCAAAGCAGTTCCAGGAAGATTATTCTGGATGTGGTGTGTAAAATACATGAATAGTGACAGCGATAGGAGCATCAGAAATAAGCTAAAACAGCCGTGGGCAAACTACGCCAGCCCGCGGGCCGGATCCGGCCCATTTGAAATGAATAAAACTAAAAAAAAAAAATATGATTCTCAGAGGAGAATCAGTGCAAATCTCTTAGGAGTGAAGTACAATTATCAAAGCAGTGTTCCAGGAAGATTATTCTGTATGTGGTGTGTAAAATACATGAATAGTGACAGTGATAGGAGCATCAGAAATAAGCTAAAACCTAAGATATGGTAGGAAAAATGAGAATGAAAAGCAACACAAGGAATGAACAAATTAAGAACTGATGGAATTGAGGCACAAGAAAGAAAGAAGAACCACAGAACACTACAAGCTTTTAATATTAACTGGAACAATGACATTAAAAATAAGAAAGTCTGGACAACCAGATAATTATCTACATCCTAGATTTGTCAAGTCGCAAGTAAACCAACATCTACCATTAATAACTATGACTGGAGCCAGAATTTCTCACAAAGAAACAATTTCATAAATTATTTTTCCTGTTTCCATATGGAACATACAGAGGTTTTATTGATAATTCCATAAAGCAACAGTTAATTCTGATATTCTATTCCTTATTCTACTCAAATGCATAATGTTATCACACACACACATACACACCATCCACGTGTGGTCATATTTATTCCTTTCTCTTAACTTCTATCATTGCATTAACATCTAGCTGTCTTTGCTTAATTGCCAAGCATTTTTCATAAAGCAGTAAGATTTATAATTACTTCACAAGAGTTACTGAATATACAAAAATAAGTAAAAAATGTAAAGTCATATTCAAATTTCAGTGCCATAGAATCAACCTAACTGGCTAACTCCAGCCTCATAGAACATGCACATAAAATAGATGCCTGAGAAAACTACCAATTACTTCATGCCAAGGATATCTATCCAAGGTTTCTTAAGAATGGTAAATCCATGAACAAAAGTCTCCAACAGGCAACCTTAAAAAAAGATCTGAAACTCATGGCAGAAGTCACTACTGGAACAAGAGGGAAAACCCATGTCCACAAAAACATAACAACTGAATGTGTGACAGTAAATGAAAGAGTAAAAGAGATAAAGATAAAACTGTAGAAAATCTCCAGTAAGAGGGAAAAGTAGAAACATAATAAAAAACAACAACCCCAGAAACTAAATAAACAAAATAAAAGATGCAGGATAATAACTTTAGCATCTTTTATAAAGAGAAAGCTCAAGACAGCAGTGGTTCAATAAAGCAGGAAGGAGGATGGAGAGGTTCATTTGGCCATTAGGGATAACTAGTGTTCTCGGTGAGTGCAAACTTAGCAGAATGATGGGAATAAAAATGAGTTAGTAGAGAGAAAAGTAAGGTGAAGAAATGAAAATTCAGGTAAAGACCTTGCTTAAGGAATTCAACTGCTAAAGGAAGACAAGAGCTAGTCCCTACCGTGGTCGGCAAACTGCGGCTCGCGAGCCACATGCGGCTCTTTGGCCCCTTGAGTGTGGCTCTTCCTAAGCCTTAGGAGTATCCTAATTAAGTTAATAACAATGTACCTACCTATATAGTTTAAGTTTAAAAAATTTGGCTCTCAAAAGAAATTTCAATCGTTGTACTGTTGATATTTGGCTCTGTTGACTAATGAGTTTGCCGACCACTGCCCTAACATATTGTGCTCAAAAGCTATCTTGTGTTGAATGTGTTAGTAAATTTATGTCACCCAATCAATAGAAAAACTGACACAGGACAGTTTTTTGCTCTTGATACCTACTCTTGGTTAAAGACTCAATGCTCAGGTTCCAGCCTTTTGTCATGTTTTACTAGTAAATAGAGCTGTAAAGCTATTCCAAGTGAACAATGCTTTGCATACCTTGGTTTGTGCTGTCAGTATGAATTATGGAGGCAGAGCTTTAGTGCTATGAGTTCTACAGTTTTTGTTTTCCCCTATAGAAAGCAATGACACTTACGTTTGCTATTTCACTTGAACTTTGAAAGAACTTTGTGAGAAGTAGTGAGGACAGCTACTATTATGAAAAGAATGAGCAACGAAGTAAAATGAGCAGGGTTTAAAAAAACCTTTCCTTCTGGCTGAGCCGGTTTGGCTCAGTGGTTGAGCAATGAGCCATGAACCAAGAGGTTACTGGTTCGATTATGGTCAAGTCACATGGCAGGGTTGCGGGCTCAATCCCTAGTTGGGGGCATGCAGGAGGCAGCCAATCGATATCTTTCTCTCTCATCAATGTTTCTATTTCTCTACCCCTCGCCCTTCCTCTCTAAAATCAATAAAAGCATATTTTTAAAACAAACAAAAAAAAACCCTTCTAGCCCAAAATGTAGTCAAAACTAAAGCAAAAATGATAAAGATATGAAAAGAGGGAGTAAAAACGCCTATAAAATGTTGAAGACAAGTTCACTAAGGAAAATCACATGCCTAAGGAAACTGGACAATTACAAATGTAAATATCCCCAAAATATATTTTATAAATGAATGGCCCTAGATGGTTTTGCTCAGTGGTTAGAGTGTCAGCCTGCGGATTAAAGGGTCCCCAGTTCGATTCTAGTCAAGGGCACATGCCCAGGTTGTGGGTTTGATTCCCCAGTGTGGGGCATGCATAAGGCAGCCGATCAATGATTTTCCCTCATCACTAAGGTTTCTATCTCTCTGTCCCTCACCCTTTCTCTCTGAAATCAATAAAAATATTTTTTTAAAAGTTTAAATGAATGAATTTTAGTTGTATGGCCTTGGTGTTCCCAAGAAAACACTAAGTACTATATCAATAAGTGACACTCATAAGTAATAAACAAAGAGCCTGCAAGAGAAGATTACTAAAAGATTTATAGATACAAAATGCATTAAAAGTGGTCCAAAAGTTAATATGAAGTATACTTGCAATAATGGACAAAGTCTCACCAAGATGTTTTATTTGGCAGCAATATTTATGAGACTCTACACAAAGTGAGCTAAGAAACTGGAGACCACAAGTAACATTTCTCTACAATAAAAATACTCTTCATTTTAACTCCTCAATATAGGCAATGAAAATTAATAAAGACGAGTTGTTAAACAATGAGGAAAAATGAAAAGACTTGGGGTTAATGAACCTGTACAAAACAAAATTAAAGCTCTAGTATTTATAAAAGTATTAAAAAATCAGTCCTTTCCAAAAAAATGAGAAGCACCTAATAATAAATCCAATAAAGACATTTAATCTGACCATGAACCACATTTAAAAAAATTTTTGATTAAAATTTAAGGTGAGTAACTGCATTTAAATGCTAATAAAAATTAAAATAAGTTTTGGTAGATAACTTAATTTTTTATTAAAAATAAGCATACAGTAATTCTAACATAGCTATGATATGGTACAAGCCCTAAGAACTTACTTTCACACAAACAACATCTATATAAATATGTTATACAGTCCTGACTGGTTTGGCTCAGTGGATAGAGCGTCAGCCTGTGGACTAAAGGGTCCCAGGTTCGATTCCAGTCAAGGGCATGTACCTTGGTTGCAGGCATATCCCCAATAGGGGGTGTGCAGGAGGCAGCTGATCGATGTTTCTCTCTCTCATCGATGTTTCTAACTATCCCTCTCCCTTCCTCTCTGTAAAAAATCAATAAAATATATATTTTTTTTAAAATGTTATACATATAATACCAGTTGATAAGAAACCTTGAGGCAAAACTTTAGTAGTTACATTTTACAGAATAACACAAAAAAATAACGTTTTTATTTAATAGCTCAACTGGGCTCAGAGATTAAATCACATTTCTACATTAATTAATAAAAGATCTAAAGAAAACTAACCAAAATTAAGTATCATCTTTGAAACATTATTTTCATGAAATGTTGGGGTGGTGGGAGGGGAAAACATAGGGGCAAACTATATGCAGTAGAAGTATTTCTCTTCTACAAATAAATACTGCCCAAGCATTTTTTATGACAAGGAAATTCTTATAAAATATCATAGGAATAAGGAGCACTAAGTCACATGTAATCTTTACTTCCCACAATGTGAATTAAGAGAGTTAATAAAAACCAACTCCAAAAGACAAAAATGCCAATATATAGCAACCTAAGAGTATAGAAATTAGTGTAATGGTTTCACCTGAGGGACTTGACTAGAAACTGGCACAAAGGAACTTTCTAGGGTGATGGACATGCTCTGTATATCTTCAATGGGCTGTAGGTGACACAGTCCTGACATTTGCCAAAACATATAAAACTCACTTATATCTGTAAATTGTTCTATTACTACACCTCAATTTTTAAAAACAAAATGCCATGGTATAAATAGAGTTAGATTTTATGAAATATTATCTCCACCACAGGAAATATGATATGCTTAAATCTAAATAAGGAACAACCTCAATAGACAACTGATATGATTATCTAACTATTCATCTCAAAATGCCTTCACATCCAATACTACTAAAAATAAATTATTTTTCACAAATATTCATTTACACTCAATAATATCACACAATGAATCTATTTATTTACTCAGTACTACATTTAGCAACCAATTCATCACAAAAGATTCATTAGAAAGCTAAACTGCTCAAGATTGGAAAGATATTCAAGGCAGCAATACTGAGGGTTTTATACATAATAAACAAATGGACTAATACTACTAATAACTGACAAGTTAACATTATTGAGTGTTTAAAATATGCCAGGTTCTATTCTAAATGCCTTACCAATATTAATTTGATCCTCACAGCAACCGACAGAAGTAGGCACTATTACTATTCCCATTTCACAAATGAAGAAACAGACACATGAAGTATCTACCTCTAACTACACAGGTCTAACTCTGGCAGTCTAGGAAAAACTTTCTTAATCACTTTGTTCTACTGTCTTTTTAGAATCAGTTGCCTTGAAATTTTCTAGGCTAAAATAAAGATTGTGCTCTATGGTACAGAACCTTGGGGGCATCTATACTGCACAGAAGTTCCAGGATAATTTTTAAGGAACAACTTGGGCTTTGCTTACAAAGAATACTGGATACCTATCTGTGTGATTAGACTTCTCTATTCTTTTCATTTTTCTTTTTTTAAGTAAAACTTATTGTCTACTAATGTGATTTTTTTTTTTTAAATAAGTACATCCTAACCACATTTCTCATCAAAGAACACCTGGAAGAGGAGCTCTGTGGTATATGGAGCCATGCAGAGCATTCTCTGGTGACAAGTACTAACCAAAATCTTACATTCCAAAATAATAATTATTTCAGGAAGTTGACAGTTGGAACCATATGACTAGTGTTCAAATACAATTTCAAAGACTGTATATTACTTAATAATTGTTTTCAAAATCCCTACATTTTTAATAATACAGTAGTATCTTGTGGTATACCTGTAACCTATTCCACGGAAAATCAGTAAACTGCAGCCCTATGACTGGGAAGTTCTGCTCTAAGCTATATGGAAAGAACAGCTATTCAACTCCTTTCAACACTCTAGTTGAGAAAAATATTATTTCTGGAGAACTGAATTGTCCAGGGATTTCATGTTTTGTCCTTGGTTTGGAATAAACCATTAAAAAGACAATAAATACACTCGGGTTTTGAATGCTTTTTACTTCCATAACTCATTATAAACACCAAGTTACATTTTCAAGCTATACTTCACATTTTCTTAAAGACAACTTTAAGAAACAATGTAATGAAATCTGTTATCACAATTACTACAGAAATATTAAAAAGAACATTAACTTGCCCTGGCAAGTATTACTCAATGGTTAGAATATCAGCCTGAGCACCAAAGGGTCACAGGCTCAATTCCTGGTACCTGGGTTGCAGGTTCGATGCCTGGCCCAGTGGGGGCATGTGTGGGAGGCAACCAATCGATCTCTCTCTCCCTCTCCCACCCCCGTTCTACTCTTTAAAACACCAATGGAAAAATATCCTCAGGTGAGGATTAACAAAAAAAGAACATTAACTTATGTGAAATGTTCATAAAGCTCTGCTTCCTTGATATAACAGGTCAATTTTCTCCTCAAGGATCTTGAAAATATATAAAGTATAATATTTTATTTTATGCCCTAGCTAGTAAAAAGCTCAAAACTTTATTTAAAACGGAACTAAATAAATTATGCTTGCCTTTATAGCCTGATGATCTCTACTCTTTTTTTTTTCCGTTGAGTACTTTTAAGATTAATTTTTTTTCATATTTAATTCTTTGCTACCTCTAGAATCTACTCTGGTATAAATATGTCTTCAATATAGAAGTTTTACTTTCTTTAACCAAATTACCATCTTTTTAAAAATAACCCACTCCCCAGAGTATTCTATTCTTTCTACTCTTATCACCCCATTCCTGCCAATTTTTGTGTTATTTTTGGTCTTTTTTCTGATGGGAGGACTGTATATCACTAAGGTTCAACTACATATATTTGTGTATTTAGTCTTCATACTAACTTAAAGTACTTTGAAAAGGGTATAAGAAAAAGTACTATAATTTCACTGTGAATTATAAAATAAAACCAGTAGAAATCATCGTTTTTACACCAGCAATCAACCTTATGGATTAGAAATTATGATTTTGAGAATTTAAGACTGTCATACTGGAAAAATGGCAAACCCTTAAAATTATGAACTTATCTCTAACAAAGCTAAACCATTCAAAACAAGTCCAGATCAGTAATTAGAACATCTGCTAAGTGGGCTGCCTTCTAACTATTAGGCCCTGTGAAAATCAAGAACACCTCTCTACAGAAGGGAAATACTCAAAGTTAGTTTTTATGCTAGAGGTGGTTTGTTCTTTATCTTTACACAGGCTCCCTCTACTGACAGGAAAACAAAACAGACTATGGAATTATGAGGGCAAATTTCATCAACACAAGGAAAAGGAATTCATTTTTTAAATACCTCCAAATCAACATTTTAGATAAAAATAGATTATATAAACTGGCTTTACTACAGTCCTAGAAGAAAAAAACACTGCCAATGACAATTGAAATAACATATTTTAAATGTGGCACGTACTATTTCAACCCACTACATTTCAATCTATTTTTTTAAATCCTCACCCAAGGTGTGAGGATATTTTTTCCATCGATTTTTTAGAAAGAGTGGAAGAGGGGGGAGGGGCAGGGGAAGGGGGGGAGGGAAGAGAGAAAAAAAATCGATGTGAGAAAGACACATCGATTGATCAATTGGCTGCCTCCCACGTGTGCCTTGGGGGTGGGAGGATATCAGACCTGCAACCCAGGCATGGGACCTTCACCTGGAATCGAACCCATGACCCTAGAGTGTGCAGGTCAACACACTACCATTGAGCCACAACAACCAGGGCCATCCTATGTAATAAAAGGCTAATATGCAAATTGTCCCCTCGACCAGGAGTTTGGCCGGGAGTTCAACCAGGAGTTTGACCAGGGGACCGGGTGGCCAGCCAACCGCCTGTGGCCCCTCCCCCCGCTGGCCCCCCTCCCAATCAGCCCCCCCCCCCCAATTGGGGGTGGGGCCAGCCGGCCAACCACCCACGGCCCTTCCCCCCGGCCGGCCCCCACCTGTGCACCAATTCTTGCACCAGGCCTTTAGTTTCAATATAAATCCTTAAATGCAAGAAGGATTAAAGATTTTAAATTCACTTTAAATATTTTTAATAATTTATCATAAGAAAATGTTTACCTGTATCTGTTCTGGTGTCCATTGGTCTAGGTTGACTGACTTGACCCTGGATATATGAACCCCAAGATTTCTATGTATCCCAGCACATCTGATGCAAATAAACACACCAATATTCCAGGAAGCCCATCGGGGACCTAATTAGGGAGAAGAAACAAAGAAAAATAAATATCATGACAGCACATAAACATCATTCTGTGTTTTTTAATACAATTATAATGAAGGCTTACAGAATTTACATGCTCAAATTTTCAAATGACACCAGCAGCAGATTGATAAGAAGACATGTGTCATGGCTGTACTGAAAGGTTACAAATCAACCTTCAAGAACCTTAATGGGTTTACTAATTTTGCTTTACTAGAAACTTTCCACCAAATCTAATCAATTCATGTGGACAGTTTTTCATTCCATATATTTGAACCAGGAGTAGTAACATCCCACAGTAAAAAGTAAGTTCTTAAAAGATTACTAACAAATAAAAATCAAAGAGATTTTTAAAAATAAACCTAAGAAATTAGTAAGAATAACCAACCTAATAAAAAAAAATGGACAGAAAGATATGAATGGGTAATTTACAGAATATATTTAATCTATTAATATTAAGTGTTGGCAAGTGTGAGAAACAAGGACTGGCTCCAGAAACCTTATATCAGATGAATCTCCAATATGACCCTGAGATTTAAAAACTTAACAGATGAAGTAAGGTGTGCTATAAAATGTTAGTTCTTTAGATCATGTTCAAAAAATTCTGGAAAACACAGTAGAGAAACTCACATAAGTATACAAGAATAGAAGCTTTACTATTCTTCATACCTTTGAATGTTTTTTCTTACTAAGTTTAAATGTTCTTATGACTATTTTTACATATTCCCTGTATAACAAAGTAAAAATGGAAAAATAAAAATATCTGGAAATTGTGTCAAATAGTCAGAGGCTTATAATAACAGATTTATAGGAATCATCCTATAAAATAAAGAGCTAATATCCTATATAATAAAGAGCTAATATGCTAATTAGACCGAACAGCAGAACAACCATTGGATGACCTTCCGGATGAAGCCGGAGCTGTGAGAGCCGGCCGAGGCAGCCAGGGCTGCCTTGCACAAATTTTGTGCATCGGACCTCTAGTTTGACTATAAAAACATATACAGTAAGAGATATGGATTAAAAAATCAAGCTTTTAAAAAAAATTTAGACTTCTGTTTTAAGCACATACTTTTTATATTAAGGTCAGAGTCAATCTAAAAAATGAGATTAAAACTAGTAATTATGATGCAGTAAAACTAAATATACTCTCCCAAATTCCTTAGGCGATAGGTTATGCATATACAATTTATGCTAAAATATCCTACTTTTAAATTTAGAAATGACACCTAAAAAGTGACAAACATCTGGGACATGCTCTATTTAAATATTTGTTTCATTGCTAATAGTGTCAAAATAAATTCGAGGCCAAAAGACTTTGTGCTGTCAACCTACTCTGCCACCTTTGAGCTATATAAATTATGCTGGGCAGGGAACACACTGAGAACAAGGTTCTCACCTATAAACAGTTAGGATTGGCTGCCCTCAAAAACTTAGATGAGACTTGTGTGAAAAATATGTTGAACATTTTAAAGCACAACTTACATATAAGTTAGTATCATATTAAGAAATTTGGAAAATCAAAATACAATACTTTTTCTACTCTAGAGAAGTTTCTATATTGATCTGTAAAACAAGTATATCTTAATTTTCCTCAAAAACAATTCCCAAAAAGGCAATGAATCAAGAATGGGAAAACAAAAGATTTTCAAGGCATTTCAAGTGTGGCTTCATTTTTATTCATAAAATAGAATGAACTCCCTCAGAATATCTGCTAAGGGAGCAGAGCAAAATACGAATGGAGACTTTTCTCTAGAGCAGTTTTCCTGATGTAATAATTGAATTAAGCAGAAAGCATCATTTGCATAATGTCAGGACTATCAATGCAGGTAAAAAGCTTAGCACACAATACATTGGTGCATTTTTACAATAACCAAAGGTTATATAGGGATAAAAATGTATAAAGAACATGTACAACAATAATGCTAGCAGTAACAAAAAAAATGGGACATTACTATTGAGCAAAAACTAAATATAATTGAACTAGTGCTCTGGTGCATGGATTTGTGCACATTGAAAGGAAATTAATTAGAAGGTGGCCAGCAGAGCAGGGAGGGACTGGGCGAGATGGGCCAGACACGCCCTGGAGCCAACCTCCCTCGGTCCCTCCCCGGCAGACCGCACTTGGGGCAGCCCTGCAGCTTGAAGGGTGTCTGCAGAGTGAGAGGGGCGACTGGAAGGGCGTCTGTAGAGTGAGAGGGGTCCCTCCGGCAAGTGGGGTCCCTCCGCCTGGCCTGCGGGGATCGAGCCCGAAACCGGCTCTCCAACATCCCCCGAGGGGTCCCGGATTTCGAGAGGGTGGTTCTCGAGTGACGCACCCTGGAATCGGGCTCCCTCCTCTCTGGTTTCAGTGTGCGTCACCCGAGAACCGCCACTGGCAAGTCACCGCAGTTCAGCTTCTCCTGCATTGAGTGTCTGCCCCCAGGTGGTCACTGCATGTCATAGCTGCCAGTCAGACGGTTACTTAGACTTTTATATACATAGATGTTAGGTGATGTTTTAAGTTTTAAACAATTGAAGGATATAAAAACCATTTCATTAGCTGCTAAAAGGAAAAAAAATTGCTATCACTTATAGAAGACTTTAGTCCTAATCACTTTTGACCAAATTAAATAATAATGTAATTTTGTCAATGCCTCTTTCTTTGGAATATAGCTATCATATCTTAGGAACCCCTAAAAATAACTTTTTAAAAGCCTAACTGAAATTACAAATGTATTATCCACTCTAAAAAATTAGTCTCATAAATTTACCTAAAATTGCCCTGATAACAGCTGCTCAACAAGGTAGTCAGTTAGTAATTATTGGCATGAAATCCTAATTTTCATTCACCAAACTATTCAATGAGTACTCATCTACTCTGTGACAAGTAAATGCTGTTAAAAGACCATAAACATAAAGTTTCCAACTCAAAAGGCCAAGCCAAATACAAATAGGTATAATCTCTTAAAAAACAACTTGGTGAAACCTAGTCAAATTTTAGGTGAAAAACCCTACCACGAGTCCATCTATTCTCTCTTTCTTCCCTCCCTCCCTCTCATTTCCCCTCCTTGTCTGTCTGTCTCTCTGTCTGTCTCTCTCTCTCTCTCTCTCTCTCTCTCTCTCTCAGGTTTATCAACTTATATGTAATATGACACACCTTTGTGCCCTCTACATACAATAGTGCAAATGATGGGGGAGCATAGAAGAAGAAAATATGAATGTTGGCAAGGGATATTAATGCAAGCATTGTAGAGATAGTGGCATCTGAAGTGATTACTGCAAGATAAGTCCAGTTATAACAGGTAAAACCTGGATAAGGTATAAGGACAAGGTACATTCTAAGTAAAATGTACAGTGCCCCTCCCACCCTGAGTAGTTTCAAATATACTATAGAGCAGTGATTCCCAAAGTGGGCGCTACCACCCCCAGGTGGGCGCTGCAGCGATCCAGGGAGGCGGTGATGGCCACAGGTGCATTTGGGGGCGATGAGTAACTGCTATTAAAATTTTTAAAAAATTAATTTCCAGGGGCTGAGTAGTATTTTTTCTGGAAAGGGGGCGGTAGGCCAAATAAGTTTGGGAACCACTGCTATAGAGTGTCTAAAAAAATGTATACGCACTTTGACAATTATTCATTCTAATGGGTCCTGAAAAGAAAGAAACATCAATTGAGCTTTAAGAAAAAAGTATGCATACATTTTTTTGGGACACCCTGTATAATGCTATAGCCAGAAACTACATCATTGCAGCACCTGGTTACTGCTAGGTTTCTCTTATTTAAATATTGATTTGATATTTTTCCAAGTGTGATATATATGCACCTAAAATCAGTACCAAATGACTAATAACTTCCAAATAGAGATAAAAGGTAGTTTCAAGCTACAAAAGCGCTGTAGAAAGTGGAAAATGAGGTTTACTGAAGGATGAATCATCTACTAGTATATGATAAAAGCCCAGTGACCATTACAGCAGAATGAACAAAACAACCGATCACTATGACACGCACTGACCACCAGGGTGAAGACGCTCAACACAGGAGCTGCCCCCTAGTGGTCAGTGTGCTCCCACAGCTGGAGCACCACTCAGCCAGAAGCCAGGCTCATGGATGGTGAGCACAGCGGCAGTGGCAGTGGCGGGAGCCCTAAGGAGCGGCAAGCCAAGTGGTAAGGAGCGAGCAGACGGACAGTTAGGAGCGAGGGGTCCAGGACTACAAGAGGGTGCAGGCCAGGCTGAGCCCCCCCCCACCCCCCGCCGCCCCCACACAAATTTCGTGCACTCGGGGGGGAGGGGGAGGCCCAATGCACAAAACTCATGCACTGGGGGGGGGGATAATTGTTGAGGTTAATAATAAGGATTTAAAAATACAAGTAATTGTCATCTCTCCAGAATTACCAATCCTTCCCAAATTATCATAAATTCACTTTATCTCTTTCCTAATAATACACAAGGTTAGAGGCAGTAAAACTAGATTTGATTTGGTTTGGTTTTATTTGTTGGAGAAAGAAATAGCAAAAGATAGAGAATTTTGTTCAAGGGGGAACAGAGGAGAAGAGGAGGACAAAATTAACTGGGATGTAAAGGGTAATTCAAAAAGCAGCATCACAGGGTGCCCAGAGGGTGTACACACCAAAGCAATAAAAGGATCTGAAAGAGAAGCTACCTGCATCAAAATATTGTCCAGGATCAAGCATGAAACCAGAAGACACTCTTTCTATTTTGTTACCACAAGGCCCTTTTGTTCTTTACCCAAAAGTGACTAGCCTTTCATTGTTCACAGTCAGCTATGTTATGGATTAGGTACACTTGTGAAGGACCAAGAGAAGCAAGCAACAACCCATGAAAATATGTTTTCCAAACTGTAAATTTAACTATAAATTTGCAAAAGAACCTGTACTATGTGATGGGGGTAGAAGAGGGAGGGATTACTGCAAATAAGCATGAGAAATCTTTGTGTAATAATGGAAATGTTCTAAAATTCTACATGGTGATAGTTTCAAAATTCTGTTAATACATTAAAATCACTGAAATTATACACTTAAAATAAGTAAATTTTCGAGTATATAAATTATACCTCAATAAGGCTGTTTTTTAAACACTTGTATATATTTCTTTAAATGTAGGCATGAAATATCATTGCTTTTTCCTTCCTTTACCAGAAATGGAAAAATGGCAAGCAGAACTAGTAGTTGAAGCTGAGAAGACACTAGCAAATGATCTCAAGATGTGGAGGACTTGAGATAAAGAGAAATATCAGGCATGAAGCCATGGTATCTGACACAGAGTAAGCTCTTGATAAGTATTAATCTACACTAATAAAAGAGAAACATGGTAATTAGCGTACGACCGCTACCCTTCCCATTGGCTAATCAGGGAGATATGCAAATTAACTGTCAGCCAAGATGGCGGCCAGCAGCCAGGCAGCTGATGCGAACAGGGAGGCTTGCTTCCTTCAGTGACAGAGGACTCCAACCTTCCCCGCCTGCCTTGCCAGCCTCTGAGCTTCAGTTGGAAACATTGTAACATTTATAGAAGATAAACAAAACCCCAGAAACCTCCTGTCAGTCAGCCGGGATCTCAGAGCTGGAGTCGCAACATTGTTTCGAATACAGAAAACAAAGGCCAGAAACCTGCTTTCAGCAGCCGAGCCTCAGAGAGAAAGCCAGCTCTCAGCTCCAGTGACAGGCATAGAAGGTAAATAAATGCCAGAATAAAAAAAAAAAGAAAAAAAGGAGAGGTTTGGAGCTTCAGTCGCCCGCCAGCCTGAAAACGGCCCTCAGCCCCTCACCCAGACTGGCCAGGCACCCCAGTGGGGACCCCCACCCTGAAGCAACAAGATGGCGGCTAATTTGCATACTGAAGGCAGGCGGCAGCAGGCAAGGCTGTCTGCGGTCTGGGACCCGGATCTGTGACCCTGCCAGGCGGGGGGCACCGCGGGAGGCTGTCCGCAGTCCAGGACCCGGATCTGTG
>NW_005367989.1:2049317-2050559 GCF_000412655.1 Myotis brandtii
GGGGCCCCCCCCCCCCCCCCCCCCCCAGTGCACAAATTTTTGTGCACCGGGCCTCTAGTATATATATAATTGAACATAGTAACTATCATCTTCTGGAGACTGGCTTAATAGTTAAGATTTTTCATTTTAATTTTTAAGATCTCTTGAATCATATAAAAACAAAAGCCAAGCAATAAATCCTAATAATAAGAGTCTCTTTAAAAAATAAATAAATAAAAATAAGCCAGGTGGATCAGTTGGTTGGAACATCATCCCATATACCAAAAGATTGCAGGTTTGATTACCAGTCAAGGCACATCGGGGTGGTATGGTAGGCAACTGATCAATTTTTTCTCTAGTCAATGTTTCTCTCACTCTAAAAATCAATTTAAAAGCCATATCCTCCAGTAAGGATTTTTTTTTTTTAATCAAAATAAGATCCACTAACTCTGTAGTAAAAATCTTGACCTATCACCAGGCCAAAATCTGACAGAATGATAAACTGATGCCTCTGTTTCCCTTTTGATGTTTCTAATTATACCACTACCAATTTTTTTTCTCTTCCTAACCAAGTGTCCTCATTCTTCCCCATTCAGGCCTTCATTTCTTGGTAAAAATGCGACTTGCGTTCATGAAGTAGTTACTCACTGAAGGCAGTATAACAGCTCTTCCCAAAATACAAAGTCAGGCCTGGGTTTAAATCATCAATCAGACACTTATGGCTATGAAACTATAGACAAATTATATGACCTCTCTTAAATGTCAGTTTCTACAACTATAAAATAGGGCAAGTTCATCTATATCTTTCAGGGTCCTTTGATATTAAAGGACATAAAATATATAACCACCTAGGACAAAGAGAACTATACACAGTAGTCCCCTCTTATCCATGGTTTCAGTTACCCACAGTAAATTGTGGTCCACTGTGGTTTGAAAATATTAAATGGGAAATTCCAGAAATAAACAATTTATAATTGCATGTCATTTTGAGTAGCATGGTGAAATCTCTCACCAACCAGTCCTACCAGGGACATGATACAAGCTGGATATATGTGTTCCCCAGTTTCCCAGCTATTAGTCACTTAGTAGAACTGTCTCAGTTATCAGACAATTGTCCTGGTAATGCAGTGCTTCTGTTCAAGTAACTCTATTTACTTAATAATGGTCCCAATGCACAAGGGTAGTGATACTGACTATTTGGATAAGCTGAAGAGAAGCTTAAAGTGAACGGTTTAAAGTTCTCAATAAGGAAAAAAAAAAAAT
>NW_005367989.1:2050604-2052581 GCF_000412655.1 Myotis brandtii
TATGCTAGTTTTGCTGCTGCACCTCCAAGTGCATAATTTACAGCCACAGTGTATAAGTGCTTGGTTAAAATGGAAAAGGCATTAAATTTGTGTATAGAAAATATGAAAAGAAAATGTGTACCAACTGATGGGCAGTGTTGCTCCAGAAAGCACTGAGCCTATATGAAGACTTCAGCAAGGGATCCCCCTGAAACAAGTCATATCAAACCATTAACAAAAAATAAGGGGTAATTATAATATGATATTTTGAGAAACCACATTCACATAACATTATTGCAGTATACTATTATACATGTTCTATTTTATTATTAGTTATCATTGTTAATCTCTTACTGTGCCTAATTTATAAATGAAACTTATTACAGGTATGTATGTATGTATGTATGTATGTACAGGAAAAAAACAACATATATAGGGTTTGGTACATCTTTGGTTTCAGACATCCACGAGGGGGTTTGGGGATGTATGCCCCATAGATAAAGGAAGACTACTCAATATCAACTCTCGTCTTCTTTAATGACTGGGTCATTCTGTCACTCTTTAAACATTTTAAGTCATAGAATTTTCCCATCTTGCAGCCTTCTCCAATCATGTGTAATTATATCTATTAGAAAATTCTCTCATACTGAAAAGAAAATACCACAAGTTCAAAAGAGGGAAAAAAAATCATGATGGGCTACTTTGAAGTAACTGGAAACAGCTTCATTCAAAGGCAGCTTCATGAATGTGGTGCAACTTTGAAGTGGGCCTGGAAAGATAAATGAGAGTTGGATGAGCAGAAAAGACTTAGAAAGCTAATTATTCATTCACTCATTCACTGACTCATTGTCATAAAAAATGTGCTGAATGCTTACTATGTGCCAAGAACTTTCTATATGTAGGAAATTAAGACAGATTAAACTCCCTTCCCTTTTGAACTATATATTCAGGGGAGCAAAACAAGGAGACAAACAAGTTACAAAATGTATAGGATCTCAGATTCTGATAAATACTATGAAGAAAACAAAATTAAGTGGGTAAAAAAGAATAGGAAGTGCTTAGAAAAAAGATGGGATGCTATTTTAAATACAATGGCCAGGGAACACAATACTGTTAATGTAGCATTTGAACAAACTTCTAAAGCAGTGGTTCTCAACCTTCCTAATGCTGCGACCCTTTAATACAGTTCCTCATGTTGTGGTGACCCCCAACCATAAAATTATTTTCGTTGCTACTTCATAACTGTAATTTTGCTACTGTTATGAATCGTTATGTAAATATCTGATATGCAGGATGTATTTAGACGACCACTGTGAAAGGGTCATTCGACCCCCAAAGGGGTCGCGACCCACAGGTTGAGAACCGCTGTTCTAAAGCAAGAAGCCAATTACATATCTGGGGAAAGGGTTCCTGACAGAGGAAATAGCCTGCAGGCCCTGACATTACTCTGGTAGGATAAAAACCACAGCACAGGAAGAGGCGGAAGCACATAGTATCTTTGGTCACCAACAGCTGGCAGAAAACAAAGAAGGTTAGCATAAGTGAAAATATAGGCTGAAGACAATGCAGAGAACCTTAACACCCAAATTTGATTTTATACTAGTAGCAACAAGGAGTCACTAAACAATTTTGAAAAGGCCAGTGAAATAAATAAAATCACAGCTTAAGAAAATATAATACCCCGGCTGGTGTGGCTCAATCGTTGAGCATCAGCCTATGACCCAGGAGGTCATGGTTCGATTCCCAGTCAGTTGGGGCACATGCCCGAGCTGCGGGCTTGATCCCCAGTGTGGGATGTGCAGGGGGCATGCAGGAGACAGCAAGAGGCAGCAGATCAGTGATTCTCTCTCATCATCGATGTCTCTGTCTCTCTCTCCCTCTCCCTTCCTCTCTGAAATCAACAAAAAAATATTTTTTAAAAAGAAAATATAGCCCTAACTGGTTTGGCTCAGTGGATAAAGCGTTGGCCTGGGGACTGAAAGGTCCCAGGTTCAATTC
>NW_005367989.1:2052632-2053700 GCF_000412655.1 Myotis brandtii
AAATATATATATAATTTAAAAAGCCCCGATTTACTCAGAGTTTGCACTTGTTTGTTAACTACATATTAACAAGAAGCAATTTGCTTTTTCTTCATATTTAGATGCTGGCTTAATACCAGCCTTCAGCTTGAAGTGGAAAAAATAATTTAAATAGTCTGTGTCTCTCTATATTAGAACTGTTGCTTTTTTAAAAAGCCTTAATATGCTTGCTTGCACTTTTAGCATGAAGAATAAATGCAAAGACTAAGTTAAATTCTGTACCAGTTTGAGCAAGCTACAAGTATATAAACAAATATTTTAAACAATACAAAACAGAATGAGATGATCTTTGAAACATGAAATCCTATCTAATAATAGAGAAACATGGTAATTAACCATAAATTCGCTAACCTTCCCATTGGCTAATCAGAGCAATATGCAAATTAACTGCCAGCCAAGATGGCGGCCGGCAGCCAGGCAGCTGAAGCGAGCTGGAGGCTTACTTGCTCCAGTGACGGAGGAAGCCAAGGTTCCCCGCCTGCCGCTGCTGGGCTCTGAGCTGCTCTCTAAGAAACATTGTTGCAAATATAGAAGCTAAACAATCCCCAGAAACCTGCTTTCAGTCAGCCAGGATCTCAGAGCTGGAGTCGCAACGAAGTTTCAAATACAGAAGGTAAACAAAGCCCAGAAACCTGCTTTCAGCATCCGAGGTCTCAGAGCTGGAGCCGAGCCTCAGAGCTAAAGCCGGCTCTCAGCTCCAGTGACAGCCATAGAAGGTAAATAAATCCCAGAATAAAAAGAGGAAAAAAAGGAGAGGTTGGGAGCTTCAGTCACCTGCCAGCCTGAGAACGGCCCTCAGGCCCTCACCCAGACTGGCCAGGCACCCCAGTGGGGACCCCCACCCTGAAGGGGGTGTGATCAGCTGAAAACAGCCATCATCCCCTCATCCAGGCTGGCCAGGCACTCAAGCGGGACCCCCACCCTGATCCAGGACACCCTTCAGGGCAAACCAGCCAGCCCCCACCCGTGCACCAGGCCTCTATTCTATATAGTAAAAGGGTAATATGCCTCCCGGCACCGGGATCAGCG
>NW_005367989.1:2054884-2057192 GCF_000412655.1 Myotis brandtii
CCCCAACCCCCCAATCGGCCCTACCCTGAGCGTGACTGAGGGTGGCATCGCAACCCCCTGATCCGCCCTGCTCTGTGCATGACAGGGGGCGGTGCCCCAACTCCCCAATCGGCCCTGCTCTGAGCCCAACCAGGGGCTGCGGGGCAGGCACCTGGGATTGGGCCTGTCCTCTGCCCCCTGGGAGCGGGCCTAAGCCAGCAGGTCATTATCTCCCATGGGGTCCCAGACTGAAAGGGCACAAGTGGGGCTGAGGGATACCCCCCCCACCAGTGCACAAATTTTTGTGCACCGGGCCTCTAGTCCTATATAATAAAAGGCTAATATGCAAATCAACCAAACAGCAGAACAACCAGTCCACTGATGCACAATGACCACTAGGGGGCTGATGCTCAACGGAGGAGCTGCCCCTCTGGTAGTCAGTGCGCTCCCACAGGGGGAGCGCCGCTCAGAAGTCGAGCTCACAACTGGCGAGCGCAGCGGTGGTGGTGGGAGCCTCTCCCACCTTTGCAGCAGCGCTAAGGATTTCCAACTGATGGCTTAGGCCTGCTTCCCACGGGGAATGGGCCTAAGCCGTCAGTCAGACATCCCCCGAGGGCTCCCAGACTGCGAGAGGGCGCAGGCTGGGCTGAGGGACACCCCTGCCCATGAGTGCATGAATTCCATGCACCAGGCCTCTAGTATTTAATAATATGCCACAGAATATAAGCAAATACTTTCATTTGATGTTGAAAGTAATTGTGATATCAGCAGTCAGCAAAATAACATCAAATTTATATAGAAAGAGCACATCATAAGAGATTTCCTCTATAAACTGATTTAGCCTTGAGAGAATGGGGAGACTGATTTAGTAGATTAACTTGTTTTGCATCACTTAGTCAGTAGTAGCAGCATTAATAGTTCTGCATTTTCTCCTACGTTGTGTTAGTAACTCTAAGTATTACATAAACAGATGCTCTAAATAATTTTAAATATAACTATTGTGAAAATGATATAAAAGGACGCCATCTCAGAGGAATTGAATTATTTTGCACATCTTACTCCTCAAACATCTGAAATGTTTGGACTGGGCAAAATAACCTTTGGACTAGGCCACAACAACATTGTATCCCAAACAAATGTTTGTAAAGATAACAGGAAAGCAGACATCCTTGAATATGAAGCTAAAAATAATAAAGTCTATAGTATTAGCATCACCATTTTATAAGTAAGGTAAAGAATAACTTAGCACATGTGTAGAAATTCCTTCCCTGGTTTATTAGCACCAAAGGTTATTTTGCCACAGGAGGAGAGCCACTTAGCCAGAAGCCAGGCTTACAGCTGGCAAGGACAGCGGCGGTGGCAGGAGCCTCTCCCACCTCTGTGGCAGCACTACGGATGTCCAACTGGGAGCAGGCCTAAGCCTTCAGTTGGACATCCCCCGAGGGCTCCCAGACTGTAAGAGGGCTGGGCTGAGGGACCCCCCCACCCCCAGAATGCACAAATTTCATGCACTGGGCCTCTAGTACTAAAATAGCTTTCAAAAACAAAGGTGACATAAAGATCAGGCCGGAAATCAATGATATAGAGAATAGGAAAAAAAAAACAAAAAACAAAGAAAGTCAATTAAAATAAAAGGTGATCATTTCAGAGTATCAATAAAATTGAGAAGCCTCTAGCCCGACTGAAATGATCAATATCAGAAATGGGAGAAGAGACATCACCAGATTCTACAAGTATTAGAAAGATAATAAGGAAATATTATGAATAACTTTATATTCACACTTTACAATGAGTTCACTAATTCCCTAAAGGACACAAATGAGATCTTTCTAGAAGGAAAAATAAATAAGTAACCTAAGTAGCCCAATATCTATTAAAGAACCTGAATCTGTAATTAAAAACTTTCCAGCAAAAAAAAACTCCAAGTCCATATGGTTTCACTAGGGAAATCTACCAAGCATACAAATTCTACACAAATGCTTCAGGAAACTGAGGGGAGCAAAGGGGAGTTGTATTTCCCAATTCTTTCTAAGAGGCCAACCCTGATACCAAAACCAGACAAGGATATCACAAAAAACAAAACCTTCAGATCAACAACCTTCATGAATATTTGCAAAAATTCTTAATAATGTTTTAGCAGATGTACCACAGTTTTCTAATCCATTCATCTGCTGATGGGCACTTAGGCTGTTTCAAAATCTTAGCTATGGTAAATTGTGCTGCTATGAACATAGGGATGCAGATATCCTTTCTGATTGGTGTTTCTGGTTTCTTGGGATATATTCCTAGAAGTGGGATCACTGGGTCAAATGGGAGTTCCATTTTTAAC
>NW_005367989.1:2059285-2068809 GCF_000412655.1 Myotis brandtii
TAAAAGTGTGTTTATTGGGGGGGGAAGGAGACATATGTAATACTCTTTGTAATACTTTAAGCAATAAAACAAAATTTAAAAAATAATAATAATGTTTAGCAAATCAAATCCAGGGACATATAAAAAAGATAATACTACATCATGGCCAAGTGTGGTTTGTCCCAAGAATGCAAGGTTAGTCCCAAACATGCAAAATCAATGTAATTCATTATATTAAAGAACTATAAAAGCAAAGTTACATAAGAAAAAAAAGAGCCTGGCTGGTGTGGCTCAGTGGTTGAGCAGTGACCTATGAACGAGGAGGCCACGATTCGATTCCCAGTTGGGACAGGTACCGGGTTTCGGGCTCGATCTCCAGTGGGGGTTGGGGGTATTTGTAGGAGGCAGCCTACAAATGATTATCTCTCATCACTGATGTTTCTATCTCTCCCTCTTTCTGAAGTCAATAATATTTTAAAAAGAAAAAAAAAACCCTACATGATCTCAATTGATGCAAAAAGAGCATTTGATGAAGTCCAACATCCATTTCTGATATTTTAAAAACCCAAAACTCAGCAAACTGGTAATAATAGAAGGGAACTTCTTCAACTTGATAAAAAGTATCTATGAAAAACCTATAGCTAACATCATATTTAACAGGACAACCAAGTCCATTCTCACCACTTCTATTTTACTGAAATTTCTAGCTAGTGAAATAAAGTTAGAAAAAGGAAATAAAAGCATCCAAATTGGAGAGGAAGTAAAAAATGTCATTTTTGAAGATGACATCAGCTAGGTAGGAGATCTTAGAGGATCTACAAAAAGGCTACTAAAACAAATACATTTGGGGTTATCAAGGTTGTAGTTATCAAGGTTGTAGGATAAGTGATGAATATGCAAAAATCTACTGTATTTCCATATTCCAACAACAATCAAAAGCTGAAATTTTAAAAAGATCATTCCAATAACATTTAAAAATAAAAACTACTTAGAGATAAAGTTGACACCAGACCTCTACACTGAAAACTATAAAATACTGCTGAGAGAAATTAAATGAGATCTAAATAAATGTTGAGATATACTTGGTTTATGGATTAGAAGACTATTGTAAAAGATGTCAATTCTCTCCTAAATGGATATACAGACTCAAAGCAATTCCAATTAAAATCCCAGAAGATTACTTTGTAGAAACTGACAAACTGATTCTAAAATTCATATGGAAGTTCAGGGAAGCTGGAATGGCAAAAACACTCTGAAAAAGAATAACAAAGTTGGAGGACTTTATACTACCTGACTTCAAGACTTATATACAAGCAATATAGACACTGTAACAATGGCATGAAAATAGACCAATAGAACATAATGAAATCCAGAAATACTCCCAGACATACATGGTCAATCGATTTCTAAAATAGTCAATTTCAGGGAAGAAAAAATAATCTTTTCAGGAAATGCTGTTGAAAGAATTGAATATCCATACATTAAAAAAAAATTAACTTTGATCCATACCTTGTATCATATACAAAAAGCACCTCAAAGTGGAACATGGCCATAAATACTGAACTATAAAACTTTTAGGAAACAACATGGGAAGAAAACTTTAGAATTTGGGTTAGGAAAGAGTTCTCAGACTTGCCAAACCATAAAAGAAAAAGTTTTCAAAAAAGGAAAAATCAATAAATTGGACCTCATCAAAATTAAAAACTTTGATCTATAAAAGAACATGTGACAATTATATAAAGACAAGCTACAGCCTTGGATGGTTTGGCTCAGTGTTTAGAGCATCAGCCCATGAACCAAAGGGTCAGATTCAATTCCCCAGTCAAGGCCAGGTACCTCGATTACAGGCTCCATCCCTGGCCAGTTCAGGGTGCGAATGGAAGGCAACCAATCGTCTCTCTCACATTAATGTTTCTCATGCACATGTGCCCCCTCTCCCCTCCCCTCCATTCTCTCTGAAAAAAAAAAATGGAAAAAATATCCTCGGATTAAAAAAAAGACAAGCTAGAGTAGAAAATATTTGCATATATCTGACAAAGGACTAGTATATAGAACATATAAGCACTTTCAAAACTCAACAGTATTTTGACAATGAAGGAGGCTATCCATGTGTAGAGGGAGAGGATATAGAAAAATCATTGTACCTTTTACTCAATATTACTGTGAACCTAAAACTGCTCTTAAAAAGACTATTTTTTTAAAAAAAATATCAACAGTGAAAAAAAAATCCGACTAGAAAATGAAAGACTGAAGATTAAACCATTGGTTAAGGTGGAGAAGCAGGTAAATATGGTACTCTGATCTTCCCACAACCACACTGAAATTACAACTAAACTACAGAAAAACCATCATTCAGAATCTCCTGAAATCTAGCTGAACAGGAGTCCTACAATTAAGGATATAAAGAAACCACATCAAAACTGGTAGGAGAGGCAGAGATGCTAAATGGACTGGTCCCACATACATGTGTAGAGGTTAAAAATCAGGAGGAATATCTTGGCAACAGAGGTCCTCCTGAGGAGTGAGGGGTCCCAGCCCGACACCAGGTCCCACCCAGCCCAGGGTTTCAGTGCCAGGAAGAGAAGTCTCCATAACTTCTGGCTGTAAAAATAACCAGTGGGAATATGGCTGAGTGAGACTGAGGGTGAGCTGGAACAGCTTTCTCCCAGACAAAAGTGCTGGCCACTGTTCCTTTTCTAAGCCCTCCTTCCACAGAGACAGCAGGCAGGCACCATATCTGTTTCCCATCAACTTGGCTAACATTGTTGGCCCCACCCTGATACTTCCCTGAGACCTCGCCCCACCCAACTTGCTGTTTCCAGTGCCTTTTCCATACAAATGGCCTGTCTTGGTTCATACTTCAAACTTTCCTGAAATCTCTCAAACGAGCAGCATCTGGCCTCAGGTGCCATGTATCTCTTCCTAAATGGCTCCAGGCCTGCCACTAGTGGCAGTTGGCCTTGGTTCACAGCACAAGTAGCAGCCATCTGCAGATCGCTTTGTAGCTCAAGCCAGGTGACCCTGGGCAGGACACAGATGGCAGTTAACCTTGGCCTGCACCTCCCAGGAAGCCCCAGAGCCAGTGCACACAGTGGACAGTTCTACACCATGTTGAAGTATCACACAACCACCTCCACAAGTAAAACACTCAAGGGGCAAACTCGATGGGCACCAGAGTCGCGCTGAAGTAAGTCCAGCTGATACTCCTTAGTGGTCACAAGCCAGTCCTTGCAGCCAATCTGCCTGGGGTAAATTTCTTACATTGATGTGCCAACAGCAATCAAGGCTTAACTACAACAGAAGGGTGTACACAGTTTATGGGCAGCACACCCACAGTGTACAGCTTGAGTGATTGGGGAGGCTGTGCCACTGGACCCTACAGAGCTCCTACTACAGAAGGCCACTTTACCATGCCCAGGAGACATAGCAACTCTATATAGAAACCAATATAGGGAGGCTGCCAAAATAAGGAGATAAAGAAACATGTCCTAAATGAAAGAAAACTCCAAAAAAAGAACTAAATAAAATGGAGACAAGCAATCTTCCAGATGCAGAGATCAAAACACTGGTTATAAGGATGCTCAATGATCTCAGTGAGAATTTCAACAAACAGATAAGAAACATAAAAAAGAACTAGTCAGAAATGAAGGAACACATTAACCAAAATGAAAAATATATTACAGGGGATTAATAGTGGAGTAGAAGAAGCAGAGAATCAAATCAGAGATTTGAAAAGCAAGGAAGCAGAAAACACCCAATTAAGACAGCAAACAGAAAAAATGAATTTAAAAAAAGAGGATAGTATAAGGAACTGCTGGAACAACTTTAAGCATACCAACATTTGCATCACAGGGGTGCCAGGAGAAGAGAGAGAAAGGAATTAAAAAGCTATGTGAAAGCTCTGGTCAGCTTGGCTCAGTGGTAAGAGTGCCAGCCTGCAAACCGAAGGGCCAGGGGTTAGATTCCAGTCAAGGGCACATACCTGGGTTGCAGGTTCCCTAGCCCAGTTGGGGTGAGTGCAGGAGGCAACCAACTGATGTGGTTCTCTCACATCAATGTTTTTCCTCTCTCTCTCTTTCCTCTCTCCTCTGCCCCTCCCTCCCACTCTCTCTAAAAATCAATGGAAAAAAAATATTCCCCAGTGAAGATTAACAAAAAATCACAAAAAAAGAATGTGGAGAGAAAAAAAATGACCGAAAAATTTCCTAACCTGATGAAGGAAATAGATATACAAGACCAGGAAGCACAGAAAGTTCCAAACAAGATGAACCCACAGAGGCCCATAACAAGACACATCATAATTAAAATGTCAATAATTCTACTTATTATCAAAAAGGTAAGAACTATTAATACATGCAAAATGAATAAACTTGCAAAGAATTACACTGAGTAATAAAATCAAAGAGACAAAGAAAGAATCTTAAAGACATCAAGAGAAAAGCAGTATCACAAGGGAGCTCCCATAAGACTGTCAGCTAATTTCTCAACAGAAACTTTGCAGGCCAGAAGGGGTTGGCATGAAATATTCAAAGTGATGTAAAGCAAGAACCTATAACCAAGATTACTCTACCCAGCAAAGATATCATTTAGAATTTAAAAACAGATAAAGAGTTTCCCAGACAAGAAAAAGCTAAAGGAGTTCATCACCACCAAACCAGTATTACAAGAAATGTCACAGGATCTTCTTTAAGATAGGAGGGGGTTTAGGGGGGAGAGTGAAAAAGACAAAGGAATTAAGAAGTACAAATTGGGCCCTGGAAGGTGTGGCTCAATTGATTGGAGCATCGTTTGATTCCTAGTCAGGGCAATGCCTGTGTTGTGGGCTCAATCCCCAGTAGGGAGCATGCATGAGGCAGCCGATCCATGATTCTCTCTCATCATTGATGTTTCCTTCTTTCCCTCTCCCTTCCTCTCTCTGAAATCAGTAAAAACATATATATATTTTTTAAAATACAAATTGGTAGTTACAGAATTGTCATAGGAATGTAAAGTATGGCATAGGGCATATTGTCCATAATACTGTAATAACAATGTATGGTGTCAGATGTGTACTAGGTTTATCAGGATGATACTTGGTAAGTTACGTAATGTCTTATCACTGGGTTGTACACCTGAAACAAATATAATATTGTATGTCAACTATAATTGAAAAACAAAAAATTATTTAAAGCCACTGAAAAAATGAAAGACGAACAGGTATTTCACTTTAGAGGATATTAAAGATGGAAAATAAGCACATGAAAAGATATTCAACACCATCAGTCAGTAGGAAAATGCAAATCAAAACCATCATCACTACCATTACACACCTAACAAAATAACTAAAATAAAAAACAGTGACAACATCAAATGCTAACAAAGATGTAGAGACATTGGATCACTCATGTATTACTGGTAGAAATATAAAATAATACAGCCATTTTGGAAATGTTTGGCAATTTTGTGATTCTAAATATGCAATTGCCATACAACCCAGCAATTGCACTCCTGGGCATTTACAGAGAAATAAAAGCTTATGTGCAAATGAAAACCTATACATAAATGTAGAGCTTTATTTGTAATAGTCAAAAACTAGAAATGGCCCAGAGGTCCTTCACTACATGAATGGTTAAACTATGGCACATAGATACATACATACCATAAAATTCTACTTATTATCAAAAAGGTAACTATTAATACATGCAAAATGAATAAATCTCCAAAGAATTACACTGTGTAATAAAGTCAATTTCAAAAGTATCTAATGATTCCATTTATATAACAACTAGAGGCCTAGTACATGAGATTCGTGCACTCGGGGGGAGGGGGGGACAGTGCCTGAGCCCAGCCTGCGCCCTCTCACAGTCCAAGAGCCCTCAGGACAGAGGTCCTCAAACTTTTTAAACAGGGGGCCAGTTCACTGTCCCTCAGACATTCCACACATGCGCACTGCGGGCCTGGGACGAGTCGGCTGCTAAGCAGGACAGGCAGCCCTTAGTGGTCACAAGCCAGTCCTTGCAGCCAATCTGCCTGGGGTAAATTTCTTACATTGATGTGCCAACAGCAATCAAGGCTTAACTACAACAGAAGGGTGTACACAGTTTATGGGCAGCACACCCACAGTGTAGAGCTTGAGTGATTGGGGAGGCTGTGCCACTGGACCCTACAGAGCTCCTACTACAGAAGGCCACTTTACCATGCCCAGGAGACATAGCAACTCTATATAGAAACCAATATAGGGAGGCTGCCAAAATAAGGAGATAAAGAAACATGTCCTAAATGAAAGAAAACTCCAAAAAAAGAACTAAATAAAATGGAGACAAGCAATCTTCCAGATGCAGAGATCAAAACACTGGTTATAAGGATGCTCAATGATCTCAGTGAGAATTTCAACAAACAGATAAGAAACATAAAAAAGAACTAGTCAGAAATGAAGGAACACATTAACCAAAATGAAAAATATATTACAGGGGATTAATAGTGGAGTAGAAGAAGCAGAGAATCAAATCAGAGATTTGAAAAGCAAGGAAGCAGAAAACACCCAATTAAGACAGCAAACAGAAAAAATGAATTTAAAAAAAGAGGATAGTATAAGGAACTGCTGGAACAACTTTAAGCATACCAACATTTGCATCACAGGGGTGCCAGGAGAAGAGAGAGAAAGGAATTAAAAAGCTATGTGAAAGCTCTGGTCAGCTTGGCTCAGTGGTAAGAGTGCCAGCCTGCGAACCGAAGGGCCAGGGGTTAGATTCCAGTCAAGGGCACATACCTGGGTTGCAGGTTCCCTAGCCCAGTTGGGGTGAGTGCAGGAGGCAACCAACTGATGTGGTTCTCTCACATCAATGTTTTTCCTCTCTCTCTCTTTCCTCTCTCCTCTGCCCCTCCCTCCCACTCTCTCTAAAAATCAATGGAAAAAAAATATTCCCCAGTGAAGATTAACAAAAAATCACAAAAAAAGAATGTGGAGAGAAAAAAAATGACCGAAAAATTTCCTAACCTGATGAAGGAAATAGATATACAAGACCAGGAAGCACAGAAAGTTCCAAACAAGATGAACCCACAGAGGCCCATAACAAGACACATCATAATTAAAATGTCAATAATTCTACTTATTATCAAAAAGGTAAGAACTATTAATACATGCAAAATGAATAAACTTGCAAAGAATTACACTGAGTAATAAAATCAAAGAGACAAAGAAAGAATCTTAAAGACATCAAGAGAAAAGCAGTATCACAAGGGAGCTCCCATAAGACTGTCAGCTAATTTCTCAACAGAAACTTTGCAGGCCAGAAGGGGTTGGCATGAAATATTCAAAGTGATGTAAAGCAAGAACCTATAACCAAGATTACTCTACCCAGCAAAGATATCATTTAGAATTTAAAGACAGATAAAGAGTTTCCCAGACAAGAAAAAGCTAAAGGAGTTCATCACCACCAAACCAGTATTACAAGAAATGTCACAGGATCTTCTTTAAGATAGGAGGGGGTTTAGGGGGGAGAGTGAAAAAGACAAAGGAATTAAGAAGTACAAATTGGGCCCTGGAAGGTGTGGCTCAATTGATTGGAGCATCGTTTGATTCCTAGTCAGGGCAATGCCTGTGTTGTGGGCTCAATCCCCAGTAGGGAGCATGCATGAGGCAGCCGATCCATGATTCTCTCTCATCATTGATGTTTCCTTCTTTCCCTCTCCCTTCCTCTCTCTGAAATCAGTAAAAACATATATATATTTTTTAAAATACAAATTGGTAGTTACAGAATTGTCATAGGAATGTAAAGTATGGCATAGGGCATATTGTCCATAATACTGTAATAACAATGTATGGTGTCAGATGTGTACTAGGTTTATCAGGATGATACTTGGTAAGTTACGTAATGTCTTATCACTGGGTTGTACACCTGAAACAAATATAATATTGTATGTCAACTATAATTGAAAAACAAAAAATTATTTAAAGCCACTGAAAAAATGAAAGACGAACAGGTATTTCACTTTAGAGGATATTAAAGATGGAAAATAAGCACATGAAAAGATATTCAACACCATCAGTCAGTAGGAAAATGCAAATCAAAACCATCATCACTACCATTACACACCTAACAAAATAACTAAAATAAAAAACAGTGACAACATCAAATGCTAACAAAGATGTAGAGACATTGGATCACTCATGTATTACTGGTAGAAATATAAAATAATACAGCCATTTTGGAAATGTTTGGCAATTTTGTGATTCTAAATATGCAATTGCCATACAACCCAGCAATTGCACTCCTGGGCATTTACAGAGAAATAAAAGCTTATGTGCAAATGAAAACCTATACATAAATGTAGAGCTTTATTTGTAATAGTCAAAAACTAGAAATGGCCCAGAGGTCCTTCACTACATGAATGGTTAAACTATGGCACATAGATACATACATACCATAAAATTCTACTTATTATCAAAAAGGTAACTATTAATACATGCAAAATGAATAAATCTCCAAAGAATTACACTGTGTAATAAAGTCAATTTCAAAAGTATCTAATGATTCCATTTATATAACAACTAGAGGCCTAGTACATGAGATTCGTGCACTCGGGGGGAGGGGGGGACAGTGCCTGAGCCCAGCCTGCGCCCTCTCACAGTCCAAGAGCCCTCAGGACAGAGGTCCTCAAACTTTTTAAACAGGGGGTCAGTTCACTGTCCCTCAGACATTCCACACATGCGCACTGCGGGCCTGGGACGAGTCGGCTGCTAAGCAGGACAGGCAGCAGTGGCAAAAACACCCGGCGGGCCATAGTTTGAGGACCCCTGCCTCAGGGGATGTCCACTCCCAGCAGCTGGACATCTTAGCGTCGCCATGGAGGCAGGAGAGGCTCCCGCCACCTTCATGAGCCCGGCTCAGGGCATGCTCCCCCTGTGTGAGCACACTTGACCACCAGGGGGCAGCTCCTGCATTGAGTATCTGCCCCCTAGTGGTCAGTGCACATCATAGCGACCAGTCTTTCTGCCATTTGGTCGATTTGCATATTACCCTTTTATTATATAGGATTTTGAAATGACAAAATTTTAGAAGTGGAAAACAGATTGGGGAAGGAGAGTAGGTGGGGAGGAATGGGAGGAAGGTGTGTGTGACTATAAGAGGGCAACACAAGAAATCCTAGTGGTTATGGAACTGTACTACATTTTGACCATGGTGGCAAATGATAAAACTGTATAGAACTAAATACATATATATATGTACATATGTGTGAGTAGAAGTAAAACTGTAGAAATCACAGTAAAATGAATAGATCTCATCATGTCAAAAATTCTGGTTAAGATATTGTACTATCATTTCTCAAGATGTTACCATTAGAGAGAGAAACCAAGATGGCGGCATAGGTAAACACCAGAGATTGCTGCCTCGCACAACCACTTCAAAAATACAACTAAAAGACATAACGGACATCATCCAGAATCACAGGAAGGCTGGCTGAGTGGAATTTCTACAACTAGAAGGAAAGAGAAAAGCATACCGAGACTCAGAGGAGGTGCGGTGCTGAAGTAAATACAAAGGTGCGGAGGTGCATGCGGAGAG
>NW_005367989.1:2068953-2069758 GCF_000412655.1 Myotis brandtii
ACTGCTCTGAACTCCAGTTCCAGGCGAGTCTCTGGGGACCCAGACTCATACAGGAGAAACTGGACTGTCTGGCATGGGTCAGAACTCGAGGGCAGCTTTCTCTCGGAGGCACTCGCAGCGACTGCCAGGACCCCTGAAGGCAGGACTGAGAGCAGCCATACTGCTTGCTCCGCCGCCCTGTTGATCCCCTGGGACCCCCGCCCCACCCAAGCAGTGCACAAGGCTTTTGCATATGAAAGGCCCAGTCCTTTGTAATCTGAAAATAACCTAACAAACTGCAGCTGCCCCAAGGGCAACTTGCATTGCTTTACAGCTGGCTTCTGCTGGGTAGCCTCAGGCAGAGGCTAGATGAGCACCTCCTTAGATCCAAGAGCCAGTGTACCCAGTGGTCAGAGTGGGACCATCCAATTACAACTCCTCAGATCCATAAGGGACACACTCAGGGGGCAGACTCAGTGAGCACCAAAGCCCCACTGAAGCAAGTCTTGCCCCATAAGGGTGTATTCAGCACAGAAGTTCTCCCACTGTAGACACAGCTGATTCTCACAGCCAATTGGCCTGGAGGTCAATTCCTCCCAGTGATACCTACAACAATCAAGGCTTAACTACAACAAGACTGTGCACAAAGCCCACAAAGGGGTGCACCAAGAGTGTCCACCTCAGGTAATTGGGGAGGCTGAGCCACTGGGCCCTATAGGACACCTAGCACACAAAGCCACTCTACCAACACAGGGAAGCATAAAAAATGCAGAGACAAAGAAACAGGTCACAAATGACAAAAATGGAGGAAAGCAAACTACTGGAT
>NW_005367989.1:2071124-2075618 GCF_000412655.1 Myotis brandtii
GGAATTATGGGGGGGAAAGAGGAACCAATGTAATAATCTGAACAATAAAGATTTTATTAAAAAGAAAAAAAGATGTTACCATTAGAGGTAGCTGGGCAAAGTGTCTATTTTTTTTTTAACCAACCAACACATATTATGCTATGATTAACACTGTCATAAAGTCTGTTTCTCTCTTTTCACCCCAAATATGCACCAAAAAGAGGCACAGAAAAAATATGGCCATATTTTTAAGTTACTAGAAACTTTAATCTTCAAAGCAAAGAAAAAAAACCACTAGAAATGCTTAATGTTCTACATTGAGAAAACTATACTGTAATCATCTGGTAATAAATATATGTAATGTACAGTAAATTATATAAAACAAGAAATCTTAACTAAAATCCTTCTACACAGATTCCCTTACTAAGTTAATTGGGGTTCTTTATTGATATACTTTTTTATATTAAAAAGGTATGTGAAAAAATTCATTTCAAATTCAAGAACAATGATTACTTTATGAAAATAATTATCCTTATTATATAAAATTTTAAAATTAGAACATGACTCTGAGTTGAACTTTCTGTGATAGTCTTTAATCTGGCACAGTAGCAACTAGCCACGTATGGCTATTAAGCCTTGATATGTGGCTAGTGGAATGAAGGAACTGAATATTTAACTTCAATTAAATAACCACATATGACTAGTGGCTACCACATACCACATTGAACAGAGCAGATCTAGAACTTACAGAAAATTTCAAAAATAATATACACAAACACACACATAATGTATAATAATCATCAGTGTAATTATAAGTTAGTATAATATTTCTCAGCCATAGCTGTTTGGGCAGAATAATTCATTGTGCAGGGCTGCCCTAAAAAAAATATATTCATTTCAAACAATAAAGGTATTTTTCCCAAGTTTAATTTTATGGTCACTCTATATTATAGAGTATTATTTAATTCTAAGAAATCACTGAAGGTACTGTATTAAGAGCAATAATGCATTTTCACCAGCAGAGGGCAGATATGTTATAAACACCACATGCCAATTCAATGTTTAGTCCAATTGTACTCAATCTAAAGACACAGTATATTCACTTTCACAAAAGTAACTGTACTTCTTGAAAATGAGAGGATATGCTAAAAATAAATGTACATTTTTCAAAAATAAACTGATAGTTCTCCCCAGAACCAGTTTTTGTCAATTTTATCAGTTTATCCAAGAGTTAACTATAAAAACAAAATAACCCTGACAAATAAGTCACCCAACCCTTATTATCAAGGCCATTTACATATATATTAACAATACTCCTTGAGATGCAAAATAAATTATACATAATTTCCTCACAATGGATGAGGCCCAGAAATCAGGATTTTAAAAAGATTCCCAGGTGATTCTAATGTGCAGCCAGGTTGAGAACCACTGCACTAGAGTGTCCAGATTATTATGACCACCTGACATTTGTAGGCAAATTAGCTATAATTTCAAGCTGAAATTGCTAGAGGGCCAGACCATTATAAATAGGGAAGCAGGTTGTTTACCACGACAGTAGAAGTGATTTTTTTCTGAAGATGTGAGTAAACAACGTGATTTAACAGCCTTTGAACGTGGACTATATTTGAACGTGAGTGGCCAGATTATTATGACCACTCCATCAGTACTTCATTGGGCCACCTTTTGCCTTCAATACTGCAGCGATTCTTCTTGGCATTGACTCCACAAGATGTTGAAAGGTGATGCAAGGAATCTGACACCATGCCTGATGAATAGCACTGTCCAGTTCTGTGAGATTTGATGGTTGTGGAACCAGCTCCCTAATGGCTCTTTTAACTTCGTCCCACAAATGCTCAATGAGATTGAGATCTGGTGATTGTGGGGGCCACCTAAGCAAGGTAAAGTCTCCCTCATGTTCATGAAACCACTCCTGCACAATAGGAGCACCGTGGCATGGCGCATTGTCTTGTTGGAAGAAGCCATCTCCATTGGGATACGCCATCAACATGATAGGATGAACTTGATCAGCAACGATTCTTAGGTATGTTGTGCTATTCAGACATTGTTCCACATGAATTAAAGGGCCCAAATCATGCCAGGAAAACATGCCCAAAACCATAACACTGCCCCCACGAGCTTGAAGGGTTGTACTCATGCATGTGGGGTGCATGCTTTCATGCTGTTTCCACCAAATTCTAACTCTGCCAACTGCATGATGCAACTGGAAACATGATTCTTCGGACCACTGACTTTTTTCCAATGCTCGACTGTCCAAGCCTTGTGTTCCTGTGAGAATTGGAGACATTTTATCTTGGTAACTGCAGACAGCAAAGGTGTTCGAACAGGCCTTTGGCTTCCATATCCCATACGATGCAGTGTATGGCTAATTTGCCTACAAACGTTAGGTAGTCATAATAATCTGGCCACTGTGTGTGTGTATGTGTGTGTGTGTGTGTGTGTAGAGAGAGAGAGAGAAAAAAAAAGAGAGACTACTTTTTCCTGAACCTTCCAAAAAGTATTCTTGTGTGGATCTAGTCTCAAAATCTATTCAATTACATTGTTTACCAAACAAAATATAATTCACAAATGCTTCCTGCAAAGTAATGACTGAGTGCTTAAAAAAAAGGAGAGAAACCTGACATAATTATCAAACACTACTTTGTGCCAGACATTACTTCACAAACTCAGTTAATCCTCACATCCCTGTGACACAGGTATGGCCACTTTACATGTAATGACATGAGGCTTAAGTTTAAATAACACACTCCCACCACAAAGAAGGAAGGAGGAAAAAAGAGGGAAAGAGGAGAGAAAAGGAGGGAGGGAGGAAGGAAGAGAAAAAAATAAAAGAAAGAAATCAGGACAGCAATGGGAAAACTGAAGTTTTAATCCCGAGCAGTCAGCCTTCAAAGCCCATGCTTTTGCTACTGAACCAGTTGCCTCTCAAAAATAGCAGAGCAATACTCAGTCAATTGGGGGAAGAAATAATATAAAAGTTATTATATATTATATAACCATATCTTTATTCTAGTCCTCCCTTAAACTTGGGAAGAAGAAACATACATAAATAAATTCAAAATATAAGGATACTGAAAACGCAGAAGGTTCTTAAGGGGAAAACATCCCCCTGTTATTTTTCAAATGCTCATTTACTTTGGCAAAGATGTTAAACAATGGTAATCATTTAAGAATTTACTGATCAGCATGGTAAAAGATAAAAGGAAAAAATGAAATAAAGCTTAATTTAAAACAATCAATAACCCTTGTTTCACCTGACTATCCTAAAGTTTAAGCCTTGTCAAAAGTATTTCTCTGTTCAGGGGTTTAGCATCATTCAAAAATTGACTTTAAAAATTCAAAGTTTAAGCAAGCACATTACAGATTTCCTTTATTTTGTTTATTCTTTCAAAACAGGCTAGTGCTTTCTATTTGCAAATTTCTCTCTCAAGCCCAAAGATATCCAATATTTACAAATGCCTCTCTCTTTTAAACTAGGCTGGACAATATTTACAAACACCTCTTGCTTTTAAGCTATTCTCCACACTATTTACAGTTTTCATGATAACATTTCCTTCTAGTTAACACCTCCAATAAATGGCATTCCAAGTTTCAAAACATGTTTACATTATTGCCAAATCTGTGTTTAAATAAACCAATTAAGTAAACACTTAATGTGTAATCATTCCTCACTCTGATTATTAATTTAACTAGAGGCCCGATGAACAAAAATTTGTGCACTCGTGGGGGGTCCCTCAACCCAGCCTGTGCCCTCTCGCAGTCTGGGACCCCTCGGGGGATGACACCTGCTGGCTTAGGCCCACTCCAGGGGAGTGGGCCTAAGCTGGCAGTCAGACATCCCTCTGGCAGCCCGGGAGCCCTCAGGGGATGTCCACTTGCCAGCGGGGAGCAGGCCTAAGCTGCAGTCGGACATCCTTAGCGCTGCTGAGGAGGCAGAAGCTCCCACCACCACCACTGTACTGGCAGCCGTCAGCCTGGCTTGTGGCTGAGCAGAGCTCCTCCCATGTGAGAGCGCACTGACCACCAGGGGGCAGCTCCTGCATTGAGCGTCTGCTCCCTGGTGGTCAGTGTGTGTCATAGTGACAAGTCATTCCCAGTCGTTCTGCTGTTAGGGTCAGTTTGCATATTACCCTTTTATTATATAGGATAGAGGCCTAGTGCATGGGTGGGGACCAGCTGGTTTCCCCTTGAAGGGTGTCCTGGATCAGGGTGGGGGTCCCGCTGGGGTGCCTGGCCAGCCTGGGTGAGGGCTGATGGGTGTTTGCAGGCTGGTCACACCCCCTTCAGGGTGGGGGTCCCCACTGAGGTGCCTGGCCAGCCTGGGTGAGGGCTGATGGGTGTTTGCAGGCTGGTCACACCCCCTTCAGGGTGGGGGTCCCCACTGAGGTGCCTGGCCAGCCTGGGTGAGGGCTGATGGGTGTTTGCAGGCTGGTCACACCCCCTTCAGGGTGGGGGTCCCCACTGAGGTGCCTGGCCAGCCTGGGTGAGGGGCTGATG
>NW_005367989.1:2076107-2078315 GCF_000412655.1 Myotis brandtii
TTTATTTACCTTCTATAATTGAAACTTTGTAGCCTTGAGAGGAGCTCAGAGCCAGCCAGAGCGGACGGGAGGGAAGCTTGGCTTCCTCCATCGCCAGGGGCAACCCAAGCCTCCTGCTCACTCCAGCTCCGTGGCCACAGCCGGCTGAAAGCAGGTATCTGGGGTTTATTTACCTTCTATAATTGAAACTTTGTTGCTTTGAGTGGAGCTCAGAGCCAGCCACGGCAGGCAGGAAGCTTGGCTTCCTCCATCATTGGGGCAACCAAGCCCCCTGCTTGCTCCAGCTCCATGGCTGCCGGCCCCCATCTTGGTTGGGTTAATTTGCATATAGTTGCTCTGATTGGCTGGTGGGCATGGCTTAAGGCATAGTGAAGGTATGGTCAATTTGCATGTTTTTCTTTTATTAGTGTAGATATTCTGACATTAAACAGAGGTTTGGTTAAATATAAAAACCCAGAATTTGGAGAACCAAGATGGCGGCGTAAGGTACAGACCTGTGCGTGCTGCCTCCCACAACAACATCGAGACTACCAAGTATAAAACAAACAGTTATCATTCAGAACCATGGGAAAGCTGGCCAAGTGGAAGCTCTACAACTGGAAGGAAAGAAAGAAGAGCATTGAGACTGAGTAGGTTGTGCAGAGGCTCCAAGAACGGAGGTACGGAGTCGCGCGCCAGGTGGGCTGCAACTGGATGCGTGTTTTTTTTCAATCAGAAGGGGATGCAGACTCTCAAATCCACTGAGCTTGTTTGGGGCGGGATCCTGAGGTCCCAGACCCCTACAGGGAGAGGTGGGATGGCCTTGCAATGGGCCGGAGAGCGAGAGTGGCTGTCTCGCGGAGCTGCTCGCCGGCACTCGGGGACTCGAGACGCGGAGACGCCATTGCCCCTTGCTCCGCCCTGGTGATTCCTGGGGACCCCGCCCTACTCAATTTACATGCGGTCCCAGACCCCTATGGGGAGAGGCGGGACGGCCTTGCAACGGGCCGGAGAGCGAGAGTGGCTGTCTCATGGAGCTGCTCACCGACACTCGGGGACGCGAGACGCTGAGTCGCGGAGAGGCTCCTCGAGGAGACGCGGAGACGCGGAGACGCCATTGCCCTTGGCCCCGCCCTGGTGATTCGCAAAGAACAGAGGGGCGGAGTCGTGCGCCAGGCTGGCTGCAACTGGATGCGCGATTTTTTTCAATCAGAAGGGGCTGCAGACTCTCAAATACACTGAGCTTGTTTGGGGCGGAATCCTGAGGTCCCAGACCCCTACGGGGAGAGGCGGGACGGCCTTACAACGGGCCGGAGAGCGAGAGTGGCTGTCTCGCGGAGCTGCTCGCCGGCACTCGGGGACTCGAGACGCGGAGACGCCATTGCCCCTTGCTCCGCCCTGGTGATTCCTGGGGACCCCGCCCTACTCAATTTACATCCCCACCCAAGCTGTGCTAGTGGCACAAAGTGAACCACCGGCACTTTTGCAGCCCAGCCCAGCAGAATGCAGATTTGGGAGATGGCAGACAGGCAGTCTGTGCACTTGGTAGAAAGTGAAATCCAAGCAAGCATACCAGATATTAGCCACCAGGAACACCTGGAGATTTTGTCCAGCAAGGAGCCGCCCAACAAAGGACAGAATACCAAACTTCGTGTTGCTGAGACAGCCCCCGTGAGGCCAAGACGGCCCCCGTAGGGCCGAGGCAGCACCCGTAGGGCCGGGACGGCCCTGGTGGGGGTGGGGCTGAAAACGGGCCCGGTGAGGCTGAGACGGCCCGGTGAGGCTGAATCGGCCCCGGTGAGGTTGAGACGGCCCCGGTGAGGTCAAGACGGCCCCGGTGAGGTTGGGACGGCCCCAGTGAGGTTGAAACGGCCCTGGTGAGGCCAAAACGGCTCTGGTGAGGCCGAAATGACCCTGGCGATGTATGGCACCAGCAAGGTCGAGACAGCCCCGGTGAGGTCGGGACGGCCCCGGTGAGGTTGAAACAGCCCCAGTGAGGTAGGGATAGCCCCGGTGAGGTAGGGATGGCCCCAGTGAGGTCGGGACGGCCCCAGTGAGGTCAAGACGGCCCTGGTGAGGATGAAACGGCCCCGATGACGTTGGGACAGCTCCAGTGAGGTTGGGACAGATAATGGGGACCAGTATAGACTGATGAACAGGGGTAGATGCAGAGGCAGAGCAGCATTGAACAGACTGTCAAACTACAGTGGGAAGCCTGGGGAGGGTTTG
>NW_005367989.1:2078356-2081723 GCF_000412655.1 Myotis brandtii
AAGAAGGAGACATGTGTAATACTCTTTGTAATACTTTAAGAAATAAAAAAATAAAATAAAAATAAATTTTTTAAAAAAACAGAATTTATCTCCTTTCTCATTGTGTACAAGGTTGAATGTAAAGCAAATGGAAAAAAATAAAAAGCTTAAAGTGACTTTTTTTGGTTAATGCTCACCCAAGGATATTTTTCTATTGATTTTTAGAGAGAGTGGAAGAAGGAAAGAGAAACATCGAAGTGAGAAACATCGAAGTGAGAGAAACACACCAATTGGTTGACTCCTGCACGAGCCCAGGGAAAGGCCCAGGAGGTGCCTGCAACAAGCTATGTGCCCTTGACTGAAATCAAACCTGTGACCCTTTGGTCGGCAGGCTGATGCTCTATCCACTGAATCAAACCAGCTAGGGCTAAAGTGACCTTTTACAAGGGTGACATTCATTTGTGGGTGTACAAAGCAGCAGATAGGTTTCCAGATAAGTTGGGTTCATCCCCATTCTCTCACTGTGACACAGCTTTGAGCAAGTAATTTAACCTCTCTTGATCTGCTTCATCTCTCTAACTGGAGATTATACCAGATACCATGCCTGGTCTCTTTTATCTCTAAACTTCCTATCATTCCATAGTTACAAAAAAATGCAGATCAGAGACTGAAAATCTGTCCAAAATGCTCAAACATCACTTATTCCTGGGTTTACAGAATCTAGGATTGAATGGTGTGGCCTACCAGAGGAATTCAGAGGAATCAATGTTGTCTGGAATTTTGTGTTATGGTCCATGTGACTAGTCAAGAGAAAAATGTGAAAAAGATAGCCCACCATTGCCCCCAAATTGAAGGGACAAAACATTAAAAAAAATGGAAATGACCAATAAGCATATTGGAGAGTGTCAAGAAAATACAAAATGCAGTATGATACCATTTGCATCAACTATATTAAGGAAACTTTTCAAAAACATGAATGCCCAGCCCTGGCCAGGTAGCTCAGATGGTTAGAGCAACATCCTATACACCAAAAGTTTGTGGGTTTGATTCTAAGTCAGGGCACATAACCAGATTATGGATTCAATCCCCAGTCAGGGCGGGTGCAAGAGGCAACTGATCGATGTTTCTCTCTCCCATCCATGTTTGTTTGTTTGTTTGTTTGTTTCTTTCTTTCTTTCTTTCTTTCTTTCTTTCTTTCTCTCTCTCTCTCTCTCTCTCTCTCTCTCTCTCTCCTGCCCCCACACCCCATTTCCCTGCTCTAAAACCAATAAACATATCCTCGGGTGAAGAGTTTTTTAAAAAAACTTAAAAACACGAATACCCAGTGACAGGTTGGGTACACAGAGTCAGCCACACTTTATACACTAGCAGTAGGAAGGTAAACTGGCTCCAATTCCAGGTAGTACAAATCCAACAGGCTTTAATCAGGTATACTCTACCATACATCTTTCACATAAGAGATTTTATTCTGAGGAAATAGTTGTGTGCTGTTTGTAACCACAAAAATTAGAAAGCAAATGCCCATAGCCCTGGCCAGAGATGCTCAGTAGGTAGAGTGTAGGCCTGCACACCAAAGGGTCTCGGGTTCAGTTCCTGGTCAAGGGAACCTAGGTTGCAGGTTCGATCCCCGGCCCCAGTAGGAATGGAGGAAACCAATTCATGTGTCTCTGTTTTGAATCAAATTTTCCTCTAAATCTTGCATTTGATATATTAACTATTTATGCCACACTTCCTTCTTTTTTAAAATTTATATTTATTGTTGAAAGTATTACAGATCTCCCCTTTCTTTTCCCCATTGACCCCCTCTACCTCATACGCCCCCCAACCCGCACCCCAGGCCTTCACCACACCATTGTCTGTGTCCAAGGGTTATGCATATACTAGTATGCATATAAATTCTTTGGTTGATCCCTCCCCACCCACCCCCACCTTCCCTCTGAGACTCAAATGCTTCTATGTCTGTGGATCTCCTTTGTTCATCAGCTTATTTTGTCCATTAGATTGCATAAATGAGTGAGATCATGTGATTGTCTTTCTCTGACTGACTTATTTCACCACAGCTCCTTCTTAAAGAACTTGCCTGATGTGGGCCACAGAAAAGAAAACTCCTACTTGCTGTTCTTGCAGTCCTCCTGCCTCCAAGCCAAAATGACCAGAGGTGGGCATTTGGCCCAGGCAGGGCCAAGTCATTTACCCAGGAATATGGAATATTACCCCCCAAAAAAGAGACAACCACCTATAGGAAGGCAAATAGTAGTTCACATGGACTTAGGAGCTAATGAAGTATATGGCAAGCGAATCAACAAGGACAGCACTCAATAAAGAATAAAGCAGGCATGAAGAATCCCTTAAAATACCCAGAAATACAGAGAGAACCAAAGACACACAAAAATTGGCTGACTGAGGACTTTCTAGTTCTGTTCAGGTCAAGAGGTGGATGTTCTATTCATTCTGATACAAGAAACCATGGCAGATTTGCTGATTTGATCACACAACCTCTATTCCACCCTATTTCTGGAGTGCCTTCTTGTATTCAGAGAACAGAAAGCTAAAACGTTTTCTTTCTAAGATTCCTTTGTAGTTAAGAGTTCTGAATGAAAATTAGTTTATACCAATTAGATACATTTATGAAATATTTAAAAGCAAAAATGAGCCCAGCAGACATGGCTCAGTGGTTGTGTGTCAACCTATGAACCAGGAGGTCGCAGTTTGATTCCCAGTCAGGGCACATGCCTGGGTTGCAGGCTTGATCCCAAGTGTGGGATATGAGGGGGGCAGCAGAGAGATGATTCTCTCATCATTGATGTTTCTCTCCCTTTCCCCCTCCCCCTCTCCCTTCCTCTCTGAAATAAAAAATATATTTTAAAAAAATAAAAGTAAAAGTGAGATGGAGACTATCTTCCATCATCCTGCCCTTTTTAGCTATTTTCTTCAGGAAGACAAGATCATAGAATGTCTAGAATCAGCTTCTTGTGTGAAGCAGTTTTGACATGGATGATTGGCTAAATCCCACATTCCAGGACCCAATCGCCAGCTTACATATGTTGTAAGACAGCTGTAGCTTTCTAATCCTGCATCACAGCTAACTTGGTATTGGTGTTTTGTTAGACTCAACAGTTCCAGTTACAGCCTCAGTGTCTTCTGAATGGGTCAGTTCTGCTGTGATTTATTATAGCAGCAGTAGAAAATTAATACACCAGTGATGATGGTTTCACTTCAATAAAATACTTCTGCCTGTTTTTTGGTACCATGCACCATCACCACCCCACACCAAAAAGCAACTTTCAAGAGTAGAATGCATAAACATCTAGACTAAACAAAAATTTTATTTTTTAATCCTCACCCAAGGATATGTTTTTATTGATTTTTAAAGAGAAAGGGAGGGAGG
>NW_005367989.1:2081753-2088324 GCF_000412655.1 Myotis brandtii
AGGTAGGGGGGGGGGGGGAGAGGGGGGGGGGGGGGGAGAGAGAGAGAGAGAGAGAAAAAAAGAGAAATATCGATTGCCTCCCGCATGTGCCCCGACCTGGAACCAAACCCACAACCTTTTGGTGTACAGGACAATGCTCCAACCAATTGAGCCGCCAGGATAGGGCAAAACACAATTTTTTATGAATTTTCTTATATTGGAAGATACAGCTATCTTGCATATGATTTCCCACAGAATTTTAAAAATTCCCTTCATTTTCTTTTTAAGTTTGAATTTCATGTGATCACTGGTCATTGAAATGCGCTCTTTAGAAAAGATCACTGACAGACCTCTGAAGGTCTATTATCAGTTATTCCTAAAAACAATCACTTAGCTCTCTTGTGAAATGGAGACCAAAAATTGTTGGGGGTATATGGGGATGGGGGAGGGAGGGAGTACACGAGGGCACAGAGAATGGAGAATTACTAAAAAGCTTATAATTCTCTCCTCTTTGGACCCTCAAAATCCTCACATTTACCATTCAAAATATATGTGGGCATGAAATTAGCACATACTTCCAATAGTACCTTATCTTAGCTCTGTTTTATGTAAAATATTTTTTTAAATCCTTTCTATATGGTATTATAGCTAAAAGCCATTCAGAGTTAACTCTATCTAGCATCATAAGTAGAAAATACTGACACTGATAAAGGTACATGGTGACTGAAAATTTAACAAACCTGTAGATCTTTTCTTTAAAATGATGAATAAAAGGGGTCCTGACTTTAGTAGTTACTTAAGAGGTAGTGCTTTCTTTGATTTTATTCTTCTCCTAGAAAGCTTAAAAATACAGCTTCAAGCAAAAGGACTCCTCACCTAGAGAACTATTCCTATGAGGTATATGATATAGCTTGAGATAATTAAAGATAATACCAGGTAAATTTGCTTAGCTGTTACAGAAAACCGGAGAAGAACCAAGCAACACTTAGAGAGATGGAGTTAAAGGATGCTTTGAAAAGCTTTAAAAAATATAAAGATTTCATCATAAGCTCAAGTACAATAAGACAAAAATATAAACCCTCAATACCAGAATATTTTTTAAATTAACAACAGTCAATACTGACAGAAATGACATGAGGCATGGGATTTAGAAAAGAATACAGATCACATCAGAGTTGAAATACAGTAAACTCTCGATTTTGCAGATCTCGATTTAATGAACTTCAGATGTAACGGACAAAACTTCTGATCTGTATGGCATATGTCAAAATTAACACCCTGTTAATCTTTAAATGTTTTTAACTAGCATATGCTTATAATTAAATTAACAGGTTATTTTTTGTTATTAATTCAGTTATTTTTAACAAGTTTAGGCAAAATAGGCCATATGTTGGGAAAAATAAACACTGTAGCAATTTTGCCGACATAAATAAATATTACGTATCTACAACTATAGTCTATATATTTAAATCTAAGAGTCACGGCTGGTAATCATTCAGTGAATGTTTAGCATGCCATCACACTGCAGCAGTCTGATGTTCCCACCTTTACTAAGCCATGCCCCAGGCATGTGCATTTTTTTACTCGTGGTGACTGGTGAATGCATGCATTAACTAGACCTATTCAATATAAATTTGAAATTACAGTAATACATATAGAAAAATTTTCTGTGAAATTAAAACTTTTCATACACACTTAATTTTAATTACACAAACGTGTCTACATAAGTAAAAACTAACTAATTTGTCAATTTTTTAACATAAATGTACAGAAAACCTACTTCATTATGTAACTGACTTTCCGCTTTAATGGACACCCCCTCACTGGAATTAATCCATTACATCAAGGTTTTACTGTAACTCTGTGCATAAGGCTCAATGAAGACAGAGATAACTGGTCACCAAGCAAATCAGAGGCAAAGCTTGAACTCAAACCTAGCTTTACTAACTTAACCCAAGCCAATGCTATTTCAATTCTATCACGTTGTTTCTATGATTAAAAAAGCTAGGGTAGCCCTAACCGGTTTGACGCAGTGGCTAGAGTGTTGGCCTGAGGACTGAAAGATCCCAGGTTCGATTCCAGTCAAGGGCACATGCCCTGGTTGCAGGCTCGATCCCCAGTAGGGGGCATGCAGGAGGCAGCCAATCAATGATTCTCTCTCATCATTGATGTTTCCATATCTCTCTCTCTCTCTCTCCCCCCCTTCTCTCTCTTAAATCAATAAAAATATTTTTAAATAAATAAATAAAATTTCTTTCAATGAAAAAAGTTCTGGCTCTCTGTCCGTCCAGTGAGCCTCAGTGGGTGAGCATCATCCCATGCACCAAGAGGTCACCAGTTCACTTCTTGGTCAGGGTGCAGGCCTGGGTTGCAGGCTTGATCCCTAGTGGGGGGCATAAGGGAGACAGCTGGTCAATGTTTCTGTTGCTCTCTCCCTCTCCCACTAAATCAATTAAAAAAACTTTTTTTAAAAAAAGAAAAAATTTCTGGCTCTATCATCTCCTAGCTATATAACCTTGGGAAAACTACTTAAACTCTGTGTGCCTCAATTTACTTGTTTATAAGATGCGATAATAGTACCTACCTCAAAAGGTTGTTTTGAGAATTAAATTAATTAATATATGCAGTGTTCACAACAGTACCTGGCAAGAGGAAAGCACTATAACTTATACGTATATATGTAATGTTATTAGTTGATTTTTTTTTCACTTCCAACCTTAAAGTTCTACCATCTCCAGATCACAATAAGCTCTCCCATTACTAAATTTAACAAATCTATAGTCTACACATAGATTAGAATTTAACTGATCATTGTTTCATGTCTACTGAGATCCCTAACTAGTTTCTGGACCATAACCCAAAACTTTTTAGCACACACAAGAGTATTTGACATGATACCTAATCTCTGTAGAAAATATCGATTTGCCAAAAAAATCTTGTTTGTTAAATTAATTCTTTGCAGTGGTCAGAATGTAAGGCAATCAGTCAACACTTTTGATAATTGCAACTTAAAGTTTCTTTGATCTCCTATTAAGAAATGGAAGGAAAAATCAATTTATTTCATGCAGTGAAAAGACGTAGTAGTAGTAGTAGTAGTAGCAGCAGCAGCAGGAAAATGCTTGAGTTTAACAAAGTACAGTATCCTATCTAATAATAGACAAACATGGTAATTAACCATAACTCCGCTACCCTTCCCATTGGCTAATCAGGGCGATATGCAAATTAACTGCCAACAAAGATGGCAGCTAATTTGCATACTGCAGGCAGATCCCGCTGCGCCGCCCAAGGCAAGATCCTGGCCTGCAGTGTCTTGGGCGGGGTGGGCGGCAGCAGATCTGAGCTGGGCGGGATCCGGGCCTGCAGTGTCTTGGGTGGGGCGGGCAGGTGAGCTGCAGCAGGATCTGAGCTGCGCGCCTGCAGTGTCTTGGGCAAGCCTGCAGTGTCTTGGGAGGGACGGGCAGGGCGGGCAGGGCAAGTGGCAGCGTGATCCAGCACTGTGATCCGTGAGAGGGCACAGGTTGGGCTGAGGGACCCCCCTTCCCTGCCAGTGCACAAATTTTTGTGCACGGGCCTTCTAGTCTATATATATAAAAGGCTAAGTGTCCATCCCACTGCTAGCTATAATGCTCACTAACCACCAGGGGGCATACGCTCAATGCAGGAGCTGCCATGATGTGCACTGGCCATCTATATAATAAAAGCCTAAGTGACCATTACGGCGGAACAACCAGAACAACCAGTCCTATGATGCATACTGACCACCAGGGGGCAGACGCTCAACGCAGGAGCTGCCCCTTGGTGGTCAGTGCGCTCCCACAGTGGGAGCACCACTCAGCCAGAAGCTGGGCTCACGGATGGCAAGTGCAGTGGCGGTGGCAGGAGCCTCTCTGCCTCCGCAGCAACGCTAAGGAGCAGTGAGCCGAGCAGTAAGGAGCAGCGAGCAGGCGGGGCAGGTGGTAAGGAGCAAGGGGTCCTGGACTGCGAGAGGGCACAGGCTGGGCTGAGGGACCTCTTGTCCCCCAGTGCACAATTTCATGCACTGGACTTCTAGTTTAAAAATAAACAGCACGGCGGACCTGGCTGGCACCAACAAACCAACACTCGGCTTCCCCCAAGTGAGACACAGGCCTCACCACCACCCTGGAGTGACACCCCACCAAATCGCAGCCAACGCTGCCAAGACCCCATGGTGCAAAATGCGGCGGCCCACAGCCCAGCCTGAAACAATCGCTGTAGGCTCTGGGTAATGACGTCACATAGCAACGCCCAACTTCCTCTCCCTAACAATTAGCCTCCTTGGAGTTTCTTCTGCCCAGGAACACGACGACTTGCTTTATAGCCAGGTGCAAACATTTTCCACTTTAACCAAATGTCTGTGAAGTGTTTTCCCGTGCCTTATCTCATTTGATCCTCACAGAAGTCCTGGAGTAGGTAGATAGGAGACTTGGTAGAATCCTATTTTCTTTTCATTAGCCAGAAAACAGAAATTCAGAAAGTTTAAAAACTTGACCCGACAGAAAAGAAATGGTGGACCTTGAAAATGACTTCAGGTTTTCTCACTGCGCAGAATATAGTCAAACACTGCTGCAGTTGAATATTTTACCCTTTGTTCTCCCTGTGTGATCTACAATAATAATCTGCTTCGTGTTGGTATTTACTGCTGTGTTGCTGACAATTACCTGAAAGAGAAGGTGGAGTGCTTCACTGGGCTGGAAAAAGTTTAGCTATATCAGAAAGCAGGTCTAATTAAGCAAGTTTATTCTATATATATATATATAAAAGGCTAAGTTGACTCACGCATGTGCGATACATATACTAGTAAAGCTCTAGCTGGTGCCAATCACACGCATGTGTTTCAATCTGTCATTGTCAATCGTGAATTTGGTTGACACTTCTATTATAGAGAAAGGGCAAATAGTGATATTAAAATATTTCTTCTAATTAATTTCCTTTCAATTTGCACAAATCTGTGCACCGGGACACTAGTATGATTAGACTTGTCAAATGTTTAACTTTGCCTTAAAGAGGGCACGATTAAAATCCTCATAGGTCAATAAGATATATATATATGTGTGTGTGTGTGTGTTTTACAGCAGAATTAAGGAGATATACATTTCCTTGATTAATGAAATCAAATAACAGAATATTTTAATCTTTAAAAAAAGACAAAGAATTGAAAGAGAGAAAAAAAAAAGGACAACATGCAGCCCAAGTTTTAAACTAATGAATCAGAGAGAGTTGGCAAGGGGCTGTAAATCCTCACTGCTCCATAAAGTGCCACCAACTAATAACCAACAGAATCATGAATGAGGCCAGGAGGAGAGAGTTCAGCTCCATTTGCCTGTTCTTATTCTCCAGTTGCTCAACAGATTTGGTAAGAGTAGAATCAATAACAGGATACTGCACCTGTATCATGCTTTTCTCCTTCCTTACTTCCTAAATACAGTGTTTTACTAGTGCAGTGATGACTGAGCAATTGAGCCTCAATACAGAACAGTATTCCCCAAAAACACCACACACATAATATCAGGTAAACAAATATTACTACAACAATCAGGCATTTTTAATTCATCACCTGAAAAGTCACACAGACTAAATATAAGGTTTGTGCAATCATCTTACTATACTGAAAAGTGCTCATAAGATGGTCTAGTTACAGTAATCCAGGACCTGTTATGGTAGTGAAGTAACTTACTGATGCTGTGTGGCTTAGTCAAATCAAACATCAGCCTACTTAAATGTGACTCATTTATACAGTATTGTGGAAGAACAGTAAAGCTTCAGGAAAAGTCTAGGTCAAATAATTCAGTAATCTTAAATGACATTCCCAAAGACTGACTGACTCCTGTTTTGGAGACCTACCTATTTCTCACCGAATAAACAAATAAGCCAATTTACAAATAAGCAAGATCTCTTCCTAACCACATGAGAGATTTGGTTTTAAAAATCCGAAACACTTTTCCCATGAGATTAGTTATAAGACATTAAATATACATCAGATCTCCAAATCCAAAACATATAGGCTAAAAATAGTGCATCTATTCCAAAGGCTGAAGCTGAAAGCCCTCCAACTGAACAAATTAAAATTAGATTTTTTTTTCATCTCTGAATCTTTAAAATGTACCTTAAATGTTTATGGGGCACACAAGGTTGTGTTCACATATTCGCCCAAACAAGCGGTTGAGAGACAACCTAATTATTAAAATCTTCAGGAACATAAGCCCACTGTCCAAGAGACTCGTGTAATAAAATTCCTGTTCAATCTGGCTAATATCCAAAGTAAGAAATACTACTAATAATAACAATGACCCCTCCCAAATTCAGTAAACTACAACCCACCAGAAAGGACCACCATCCTATACTCTTTCTCCGGAAGCAGAAGCAAAAGCCCTGTACAAAAGCTGCCGGGTGGGCAGGCAGGTAGGGTTCCACCTGGAATACCGAGCACCGGCGCCGGCAGAGGGAGGAGGAAGTTACGGGGAAGGAGACTTGAGGGTAGCCACCCACGGAGGTACCTGTGAGCTACGGCGGGAGAAGGGCAACCCTTTACGCCCCAGCACTGCCCAGGCCGGCGCCCGGGTCCGCGCTCCGC
>NW_005367989.1:2088931-2093385 GCF_000412655.1 Myotis brandtii
GGAGGCGGAGGGAGGAAGGGACCGGCCGCGACTTCCGGGTGGCGCCGCAGGAAGGAACGCAGATACCGGTCGCGCTGCGCATGCGCCGAATGTCCCCGGAAGCCGGCCAGGCCCTTAGCGCAAGGTGATCCCAGCGAAGTGCTGTGACTTGCTCTGCCCGCTGTGAGCTTCCCCAGGTTTGAGATGTGCCTGTCCTGGAGGACCTCGGGTAAAACCCCGTAGGGAAGATATTCTACAAAGAGACCGCTTTCACCTGCTTTCTTAGCTTTGCTGATTGGGCACAGCATGGGAAATGCAGAAATAAACGTGACTGGGTGGATTTGTGTGTTCATTCTACGTTTATTCCTCTGCAGTTTTGCAACAGGCACCGCCCTGGGAACTAGAGGAACGCATAGAAAAAAAGTAGACAAGACAGTCTTACATAATAAGGGAGAGAAATAGTCTTGTGGTGACATACACTGAGGGCTAACATTGAGTATTCTGCGCCATGAACGATTAACTTGTGGACGAAAGGGGCCACATGCTGACCTGACAAGCTCAAGAGAGACCTGCATGGCAGTCTTGCAAACTCGGAGACCTAAAGTAACCACAAAGGATAGTCTGAAATTAAACTTTAACTAAAAGCGGTTATGGTGGGCAGTTACGTCCTGGGCCAGTATCTTCACTGACAAGGTCAACCTTTACCTTAACTGAGCCTATCTGTCTTTTTGCATCTATGATAACACACCCTTGAAATGTCTGGGGAACTTGTGACTTCCCTTTATCTGGAGCCCCTGGGGCACAACCAGGTGTGCTGGGGCCCAGAACAGATACCACAAATTCCTTCATCATCATGTTAATTGTTCCTGCACCCACCTAAGTATGTGTCCATCATTTTACTTTTTATCCAATCCCAGGGGTTTCCCTGCTTTGCTTATTCCGCCTCCTTAATCTATCACCAATGAATTTCATGTAACCCACCTATGTTCCTCCTTTTGATTAAAATGTATAAATACAAATGTAACCCCGCCATTCTCCGGAGCACTATCTCAGTTCGTTGAGGTTCTGCTTCCCGGCATATGTCGACACTTTGGCTCAAATAAACTCACAAAAATTCTTTACAGGTTTCAATGGTTTTTTACATTAACAAACTCATTTAACCCCTCTCACAACCCTGTAATATTGTTATCTTCATTGTACATAGAGGAAAATGAGGTGTGGAATTTCGTAATTTGCCCAGGTTACAATGAGCTACCCATTGGAGGAGTTGTGATTCAAATCCAAAGTAGTAAAACATCTGGCAATAAGGCCTTCCATACGGTGCGGTGTCACTTTAACAAGAAGCTGTATAAACAGTGATCTTTAATTCATGAAAAAGAAAACTAAGGAGCCTAACCGGTTTGGCTCAGTGGATAGGTCGGCCTGCGGACTGAAAGGTCCCAGGTTCGATTCTGGTCAAGGGCATGTACCTTGGTTGCGGGCACATCCCCAGTAGGAGGTGTGCAGGAGGCAGCTGATCGATGTTTCTCTATCATCGATTGATCTAACTCTCTATCCCTCTGCCTTCCTCTCTGTAAAAAAATCAATAAAATATATATTAAAAGAAAACTAAGGAGACACTTTTGATTAGACCCCAGAGTTTCCACTCCTGGCTCATGGGATTTGAACCCTGGGTGAGGCCATTTGAATGTTTTGGCATGTTGGTGTCTTACTAGCAATTTCTAATATGAGGGTTATGTAATTAGAATAAACATGGCCCATGCCTGTGGTCAGGTCTATGCTAATAAAGGCAATGAGCAGGAGTATGTGTCTCATACTTATTTATAGGGCCAATTCCTTGATAAAGGTGACCCTCCTGCTCACCTAGCCCCATTTTTGGTACAGGGTTTAAAAATATTTGTGGAATTAAATTGAATTATAATGGCAGTGAAGAGGCTGAGTAATTAAATAAATTACAGTTTAAACTGTAATACTGACAAATAATAACTAGGTGGACATCAGGGCGAGTTCCAATAAACAGAAAAGAACATCATGTGGAAGGTAGAACTTTTAAGCCATATCTTGAAGATGGGCTTGTTTTAGATGAGAACCGAGGGAGAGAACTATTGAGCAGGAGCAGCCTGCACAAAGCCCAACAACTTCAAGTAGCTTGGAAAACAGAGTGAAGGACAGGGGTACTACTTAGGACAAGTGCAACAGGATTAAAGAAGGCTGGGGAACCAGACAAAGCAATCTGGCTTTGAGACAGTTAACAATAGGAAATCTGTAGATTCTTCAACTAGAATAATAACATTTAAAAAAAAAAAAAAAAAAAGATGTTCTGGGAAAGTTAGTTCAACAGTAACCATTTAACAAGCACCATTTTTTTAGTGTTTTCCCCTCAGAAAATTCTGCTTAGCACTGCAAGAATTCAGAAAAAAACAGAAGACAGGCTTACCACCAAGAAATGATCTACATGATGGACTGAAGGATCACAGCAATGTAACAGAAAGACAAGGCACACTACCTATGTATTTTAAGCTTTTCTAATAGCCACATTTAAAAATAAAAAAGAAACGAGTGAAATTAACTTCAATAGTATTTAATTTTATTTAACCCAATGTATTCAAAGTATTTCAAAGTGTGAGCAGTATAAAAATTATTAGTGCAATATTTTACATTTTTTTCATATTATCTTCAAAATCTAGTGCGTATTCTACACTTACAGCTCATTTTAACTTGGACTAGCTGCATTTGGAGTGCTCAGTTGCCACATGGCTAGAGGCTATATTATTGAACTGTGCTGCTCTAGATTATCAACCTAGAGACTATTAAAAATCTAAGTTTAAATTGATGGTTTATTAGGGATGTAACAGGAAGAGTGGAAAAGAAGACAAGACACTGATACCAAAACCATCTTGGGAGGAAAATAACATTGCATTCATTCAGCAATATTTATTAAACAATTTCTATTTAGTTCTCTGATAATCAGAAGCTTATATGCCTTACAGTCTAGTAGAGATATAAATATGTAAATAGAAAAATTAATAGCCACACCGTATAGTCTATAGCACATATAAAGTGCCCTGGGGGTCAAATCTATGGGGACAGAAGAAGACTAGACTTTGGATGGTGAACACACAATGCAATAGATAGATGATGTATTATAGAATTGTATACTTAAACTTATATAATGTTATTAACCAATATCACCCCAATAAATTTAATTAAAATAATAAAGTACCCGGGGAGTAAAAGGAACCGAACATCAGTAACCTGGAAAAATCAGGGAAGACTTCGCCGAGTATGTGATGCTTAAACTTGGTTTTAATAGGTGTAGGAGTTTTTCAAGTAATAGGGATTGAGAAGAGGAAAAGGAATATCTTGAAAAAAATAGTAGGGACTTCTGAAAGTTATGAGCTGGAAATAGTGAGAATATGAGGCAACAGGAACCCAGAATGTGAATGGAGAACAGGTAGGTAGGAAGGGAAACAAAGTGGAGAGGTAGATTGAGGCCAGGAACTTAAAAGCTTTGTAGCCAAATTACATAGTTTGAATTTTACTCCAGGGGCATAGAGAGCCAGCAGAAGGTTTTACACAGAGAAAAGACCTGATTAACTTTTCTGAAATCATAGCGGCCCGCTGGAGAACATGGTTGGGGAAAAAATGTTATTGGGGAAACAGATTACAGACAGTACTATTGTAATACAGCCTAAAGAAGATATGCTGAAGGCTTATTTTAAGCCAGTAGCATACAGTTTGGAAGAGACAGAATCAAATGATGTTTTAAATTTAGAGGCAGCAAGATTTGGCAGCTGACTATATGTGGAGGTTGAGAGAAAGGAAGTGAGAATAACACCAAGGTTTCTAAGTTGGGAGACAGGTAAATGCTGATGCCATTAATCCAGATCAAGAATAGAAGGGCAGTACAGATTTGGGGTTGAGGAGAAAGGTGTTTGCTTGAGGATGTGTTAAGTTTAAGGTGTCCATAGGACATCCATTCAGCTCCAAATGTCTAATGGGACATTGTCTATCTATTTCTAAGGAGAAGGTGCTGGTGAAAGTCACTTGCATCATCTACATTTAAATGGTCATAGAAGCCCTAGGGTGGATGGTATTCCTCTAGAGAAAGAATATAGACTCAAAAGAGAAGAGTCCCAAGCACAAAACTCTAAGAATTGCCAACTAAATGAGAAGCAGAAGGAGAAAAGTGAACCATTGAAAAGTGAGGTGCAATATGTCCAGGAAGAGAACTGGAGGCCAAGGGAGGAGAGGTTTCTAAGAAGTAAGGATGAACACTCATGCCAATTGCTCCAGAAAAGCCAATTATTTCTACTTTAATCAACACATGCAGTTATGGGTTCATTATTTCCCTTCACAACTTGTCTTTAGCCCAGAAACAAGAGAAGTGAATCATCGGTGAGTCTTCCTAGGAATGTTGAGGGAGGGATGGGGATGGCTAGGAGGAAGAAAAAAAGAAGGGAGGGAGGGAAGGA
>NW_005367989.1:2093405-2101742 GCF_000412655.1 Myotis brandtii
GGAAGGAAGGAAGGAAGGAAGGAAGGAAGGAAGGAAGGAAGGAAGAAAAAAAGGGAGGAGCAAAGAAACAAGTGAATTAAAGGTAAGTACAGGATAAGAAGCACTGCTAGGATTAACTGTGGAATGTAAGGTAAGGGAAGTCCAAAATGTGTGTGGAAGAGATGAAGTTGGAGGAACTGCAGACTCCTTTGAGGCCAGAGATGATTTGGTGTCTTTAAGAAAAGGATGATAACATCTAAAAAAGGGAGTACCTAGTGACCTAGCTCTCAGAGGGAAGTAGTAACTTCTGATGAGGTCCAGATGTCAAGGTGTCCACAGATGATTGAAAGGCTGGAGAGTGGAGTTGAAGGTCTTTTTCAATAGATTCTTAGATGAAGTCCTTTTCAACTCTAAAATGTTGTTGCCAGTGGAATAAAAAGATGAGAAACAGGTTTAGAGAGTTGTACCACAATGGAGCTGGTATACCATGGAGGACACTGAAAAAAAGAGGGAAATGGGGAGTAGAGACATGAAGGACAAGTACGGCAGGAGTAAAATGAACAAGAGTGAGCCATGTGTGCAGGTGCAGGTGGAATGTCTGATAAGAGCAATAGACATGGGCAACTGAAAATGGGGCTAATAGGCTTAAGAACCACTGCTTTTCCATCTCCTACTGTGAGTTAACAATCCCCACACCAACTCTTTGAGGGAAATCTTATTATACTCATTATTGTATTAGGAAGCGTCAACCAGAATGGGCCAACTCATGTTGAATAACAACTAACCCCCAAATCTTAATAACGTTAAACAATAGCAGTTTATTTCTTGATCATGCTACATGTCCATTGGGTTGGTAAGCATTCTGCTCCAGGGATGAGACAATAGAGTCTTTGTCATGTTCCAGGGGAAAGGCAACAAGGTGAGGCTTCTCCCCAGGAATGACACATCGACTTCTAAACCCAATCCATTGCCAAAGCAAGTGCATTACAGATCCTAATATTGAGGGAACCAGAAGTGTAATCCCACCATGTATTTAGAAAGAGAAATGGAAATATCACTGACCAGCACAGAAATTGGCTCAGAGATGAGTACTGTGTTGAAAGTAGCCTAGATATTAAGTGATATAACTGGCATTTGAGGTTAGGTATTTTTGGCATTAAAATACCTGCTGTTTTCATGCGCCATGTTACCACCTGGGATGGAAAATGGTAAAACAAGTTAGATCCAGCAATAACAAGACTTGGAGAGAGGCCAGGTATTTTGAGGCAAGAGGAACACACAAACATGGAGATATATAAACAAACAACATACACACCCACCAAGAGAGGAAACCCAGAAAAGACCAGATTTTATTTTTGTTTTGTTTTTAAAAGTTACATCAGGGAACTTTTGTGGTTCATAAAAACTTTTGTGGCGCATTCTTTTGATCTGTCCTTAGATACCAGCGGGCTCTCCTCGGTACAGGCAGAATGTGGTGTCTGTTGCAGATGTGTGGTTTCCACACACTTCTTTCTCACCCTCCTTTAGAAATGACTTATTTCCAAATATACAGTATTAAGCAAGAATCTATTATACAAGATTCCACACCATTACACTGCTTAATGTGGGAAAACATGATTTCCAAATTATTGAGCCTCATCTTTTTACCCCCAGTACAGAAACATTGAAATATTTTTAGAGGTCAAATGGGCAACCAGTGTACCCAGTCACAAAAAAAAAAAAAAAAAAAAAAAAAAAAAGCCGGATACAAGGAGCCAGAAGAGCACATTCAACTCCTACAATCCTTGGTTGGTGACAGGATAACCAACCTACATATGCATCTGAAGGCAGATGCCTCGTGGAACCCCAGAGGGGTAGCCAGTTCTCAAGTTTGGGCTTTGGCAACTCTAGCCTTCATTCTCTTAAGCATTTTGTTAAAGCAGAATTAAACAACTCTTAGAAAATTTTCCTGAACCTGCCCCTTCCCATTATCCTCCAATCTTTTGACAGAAGCATTGACTCCTCCCTCCATTCATTTATCATCTCAACAATATATTTTTTATTATTTCTCACCCAAGGATATTTTTTTCATAGATGTTTAGAGAGAGTGGAAGGTAGGGGGAGAGACGGGGGGTGGGGAGAGAGAGAGAGGGAGAGAGAGATCAATTGGTTGCCTCCTGCATGCACTGGTCGGTTGGGGATCTGGGGATCCAGCCTGCAACAGAGGTATGTACCCTTGACCTGAATCAAACCCTAGGCCCTTCATTATGCAGGAGGAGCCTCTATCCACTGAGCAAAACTGGCTAGGGCAACAATATATTTTTTTAGTTCCTTCTATGTTTTCAGTACTGTGCTAGGTCTAGAGATAAAAATTCGTGAACAAACCAATCATAGCCCATCCCTCATTTCTATAATAGTTTATTGTCTATATCCATAGGTCAGGTTCTCTTACTCTCTCCTTGTCTGAGATTTCCACAGTCCCCACTGCTAATGCACATGGCAAGCCTTAATAAATATCTGTGGGGTGAATGAATGAGCAAGTAAGATTAAAGGTAAGAACTCGTATATGAAAACATATAGCTTCTAGAAGCAAAATTAAGAAACAAAACTTTTTTTAATTTTTCACCAGGTGATATGTTTTGGATTTTTACTTGATTTTAGAGAGAGAGGAAAAAGGAGAGAGAGACAGAGAGAAACATTGATGTGAAAAAGAAACATCCTGTACAGCTCCAATCCGGGATCGAACCTGAAAGTCCAGGTTCTGCCCCAACTGGGAATCAAACCCACAACTTTCTGGTGTACGGAATGATGCTCCACCAACTGGTCCAGGGCAAGCAACATAACTTCTAAAGCAATTTTTAAAATGGAATCTAATGCACAAAATCTGTTTTTATCACTCCTAACTCACTTCTGATCTTGGTCAAGTTATATTTTATTTAGTGTTATCCCTTTCCCTCACTTAATAGTAGATTTCTCATAGTTTCTGCATCTAAATTTAGGAAGAAAAGTTCTAACTAATCAGAATACACAGTCAACATCAACATTTAAAACAGTAATAACAACAACAAACTAACCTGGGACGGGTTCTAATCAGGTGTACTCTGCTTTCACGAATTTGACTTTTTTGGCAGTAACATAATTTAACTCAACCAAGCCCAGTTATTTGAGGGAAGATTAAAGGTAAGTAAATAAAGGCAATTTCATCCTACTTAATCAGGGGACATAAACACAAGTTGAAAGATATATGTTCTGCCTTTTTAAGGGTGTGGTGAGCATGTATTGTTTTTACCCTCCTAGAATCATCCCCACCCCCCTTCTCTAGCACCGGTGCCCTGTTTTTCTTTGGGGAACTATTCTCTTTCTCTGTTGAATCCAGTTTTGAAGGAGGGGCTCTCAACCAAGGTCCCTGTATCTCCGCTGGCCATGTGACCAAATTAGGCCACTTGGGTACTTTCCTCTTGAAAGTTGAACTTGAGAGGAGTAACACAAGGACAGGAACAGCTGGAGATGGTTCATCCCTGTGGAAGTCTATGCATCTCTTTGATCCTCACAGTGACTCTAGTTCCTGTCCTTTCTGAAAACTAGCTCTTTAGTTTTCACTTGGATTCTTTGACTACCCCACCAAGTCTTCCAATGCATTCTTCTTTTATTTGTTAGATTTAAAAAATCAAACTAGAACTTATTCATGTACAGCACCAAAATTATTGATAATGAGCCGTGTACCATTTGATGGTAGTCAAGGGGCCACGTTCTCAAAGAAGTTAGCTTGTTTTCCTAGTCTTTAAAGGTACCTATTCCTTTTCTTCTAGGACTTTGAGGTTTGGAAACCTTGCTGAGATGAGACATTTTACACCTGAAATTTTCTGCTATTCTCATTCTTGATCTTCTTACCAAAATAGTGCATATCATCTTAGTAATTTTAAAACTAAAAGTAGCATCATTTTAGGAGGTAGGGGGAAAGGAAATAGATATAGGCTTATTTTAAATTGTTTTAAAATTTGTTATTAGATGTTTTAAAATGTAGGATAGGCAGAGATTTCTTAGGACACCACATGCATTGACCAAAAAAGAAAAAATTAAAAATCAGACTTCATTAAAATTTAAAATTTTTGCTCTTCAAAAGGCAACATCAAGAAAATAAAAGGGCATTATACATCTCAAACTTACACAATATTATGTGTCAATTATACCCAAAAAAAGCTGAGGGAAAACAGGAAATATAAAATTTGGAAAATATATTTTAAAAATAAAATGAAAAGGCAAGCTATAGATTTTGAGAAAATATTTTAGTACATGATAAATACAAAATACTTGTTTAGGAAATATTTAAAGAACTCCTGCAAATCAATAATAAATAGAAATAACTCCCTTCCCCAGTCCTACGTTAACAGCAACATTTGGCCAATTCTAACCTCAACTTCCCCAAAAAGTCTCCTTAGATTGCTCCTGCCTTCATGGATCACTCCTGTCTATAAATTCCTATTAATCTAATAATTACCAGTATACACACACACACACACACACACACACACATATATATATAAAATTACTATTGGCTTTACATAGATACACATTTTTCTCACAACTGGATTGCAAATTCCTTTGAACTGCATCTTATACCTCTTTAACATAATGGCAAATAAAGGTGAACAAAACAGTATTCTCAAGAATGTTACAGGGGAGGTGCTCCCCAGCCCCAAGTGAACAGGTGACTCTAATAGAGTATAGATGCTATTTAAAGCCAAAGTCCAGGGTGCTGTGGGAAAGCAGTGTAAGGCTCTAAATTTGTTATTTTTTTAATTATTATATTTTGGGTTCTTTTGTTTGTTTTTGTTTTTAGTGGGACAAGGTATGGTCAGGGAAGTTGACCTCTAGACTAAAAGTACAATGAGAGGTAAAAATAGCCAGACAAAGGAGAGTGGGGAATGGGAAAAGCAGTGTGAGGGTGAGGTTTTACAAGCATGTAAAGAGCAAAGAGATACCCTATTTCTTTAGGAATTATGAGTTAATTGGAGGACTTAATGTAGCTGAGGATAGTAAGAGAAGAGCAATAGTTAATATAGACCAGTGATTTTCAACCAGTGTGTTGCAAGAATTTTTAAAACATGCAATACTTGACTATTTAATGAGAGGCACCGACTCCTTTTTCTTTAGATTGTCAAATGAAAAAAATGACAACAGACAGCATGGCAATAGCCATTCAATGTAAATGAATCAAAAGTATGTCTATTGTTTTGTTAGGTCAGCAAAAAAAGATGTTTTTGGTGTGCCACAGAATTGTAGTAATTAATTGATTACTAATTACATAAGATGAAAAAGGTTGAAAATCATGTTAATCTAATGACTTATTCTCCCTGGAGGACAGTCAGATTCAAGGTTAGGACATCCAACCCTGAAAATGTTGTCTCCATGTTCTTTGGAAGTAGGGATGGTCCAGTCTTGGTAGGGTTGAAAAAGCCTCCCCCACAGAGGGCAGGATCGGGGCAGGAAGCTTGGAAGGGGACCTCATGGTCCCTGTTTCCTCAACTGCAAGACTCATGTGCCATATCCTGCCATCTGCATTCAATCCCCAAAGGAAAGGCCTGCAAAGGGACTTCAGTTATAGCCTCTGTGTTGAAAAATTAATGAAGATTTATCTGTAAAACAAGAAGTCAGAGTTTCTGTTATCTCCTCCCTAAACCCGGAAAATTGTAAAATCATGTAGTTGAGTGTCACTGACTACAATTGGCCCAGTTTCAGACAGTGATAAAGAATCATAGGCTTTGTTTCTTGGCAATAGCACACTGTTAATGCTGTGGTTGGTGGGAAGTAATTTTACAAACAAATGCTTCCCTGTATGTGATTTTTTAAAAAATAGATATAATCCCCAATCAACCTATAATACTAATTAGTCCCTTCTGAAATCTTATAAATGGTTAGTCAACCTCATTTAGAAAGGCCGGCTGTTTTGTGGAAAACTCACCGGAAGAAAAAGCCAAAAATAAGTTTACTCCATCAAACTGTTTTCATGTTGGCTCCCGGTAAGACCGCAAGCATTTTAGTGATGCATCTAACACAGAATTTTCTTTAGAAATATCTGAAGGTCTAATAAGCCAGATCCTGCTGTGGAAGTAAATTAATTCCAAATACAAGTAAGACATTTGCAAAATACAGTTAACTCCTTCAAGTCTTCTGATCACAAAACAGATATTTTGGAACAACCAGTAAATGGTTAGATTAAATCGAAAAGAGGGCAAGTGAAACATTTCTAGTTATATAGTCGTCATTTGGGAAAATCTAAATGTGCTCTCAAACTACCTATTTACATTTAAATAGTTCAGAGGTGACAGAAAACAGCTTATTATACCTGTCAGGGATCCTCCATCTGTTTCCAGCCTGAGCTATTTCCCGCAATGATTAAGTCAATGATTAAGTCCATTGAGAAATAGCTGAGCTTTTGCCTTTCATCCCTGTTAAGAATTTCTCAGGCACTTCAACTGTGAGGCCATATAACAGACAATATGTTCATACAGGTAATTTCCTGTGAGGATAGCTTTGTGTTTTTTCACCTTCTGAGAAGATAGATAGATAGATAGACATTTCTATAATGCACAATAGTCTTAGTAACTAAGATTCAAATAAGGGCAGTGACTCACATTTTTGTGCATAAAAAGAGAGTGGAGGAAGGACAGGCAGAAAATGGAATATAATTAAATTTAGCTTAATTTTCAAAATATTTCAACTGGAAGTGAGTTCACTGAGGAATCTTCATGTATTTATGTAAAATTATAAAAACATTGGGAAAAAAATTGGAACAACCTAAATATCCATCAATAAGTAAGTGGATATATCATGTATGACAGAACCACATAATGGACTAGCATATAAATATTAAAATGAGTATATGAAGAATTTATATAACATGTAACTATATAATCATAATTATATTCTAATTAATTTGTTGAGAAAAAACTCTGGAAGAAAACATATTAAAATGGTAACAGTAGTAGACTATGAAAGAAGGACCAGTAAGCAATCTTTTTCTCTGTATATAAAAAAAAACTCATGGAGAGTATATGCTGGTTGGAGGGTCAAGATGACGGCATAGGTAAACACGGTTCTCACCTCCTCCCACAACCATCATTCAGAACTGCCTTAAATCTGGCTGAATGGAAGCCCTACAGGTAGAGAATTAAAGAAGAAGCCACATTGAGACTGATAGGAGGGGTGGAGGCATGGAATAGGCTGGTCCAACACCCACCTGTGGCATTTCTTTAATCGAGAGGGATATCTTAGCTGCAGAGGTTTCCTATGAGGAGAAAGGGGTCCCAGCCCCACATCAGAACCCTCAGCACAGGGTTCCAGTGCCAGGAAGAGAAGACCCCATAACTTTAAACTATAGAAACTAGTGGGGATTGTGACTGAGTGACACCGAGGCTGCTGGAGTCCTAGGCAGTTCATCTTAAAGGGCCTGCACATGGTATTACTTGAACTCACTCCCTCTGAGCTCCAGTGCCAGGGCAACAGCTTGAAAGACTCCAAGGACATACAGGGAGGAACTAAATTGTCCATCATCAGGGCAAGAGCTGGGGAGCAGCTTTCTCCCAAACAAAAGTGCTGGCAGAACTCATTGACTCATTGTTCCTTTGCTGAGACTCCCTAGAATAGGGCTGGAAGGCATTCCCCATATCTGAGTCTCCATCAACCTGGCCCATATTGCTCACCCCACCCTGGTGATTCCCTGAGACCATGCCCCACCCATCTTGCAGGGCCACACAAGCTGTTTGCAGTGGTTTTTCCAAATGAATGGCCTGTCCTGACTCAGGCTTCAGATTTCCCTAAAATCTCTCAAACAAGCAGCAGCTGGTCTCAACCTGTCCCATACCTCTTGATAAGTGGTCCCAGGCCTGGCACTAGGAGCAGCCTACCTTGGTACACAGCTAGGCCTCTCTTAGGAAACTCTAAGCCCAACACAAGTAGCAACCATCTGCAAATCCCTCTGTAGCTTGTGCCGGGTGGCTTCAGGTAGGGAACAGGCAGTAGCTGACTCTGCACCTCCCAGGAGGCCCCAGAGCCAGTGCACCTGGTGGTTGGCTTCAGACCATGTCAGATTAAAATGCTACCATATCCATGAGTAACACACTCAAGGGGAAAACTCAGTGAGCAAGAAAGCCCCACTGCAGAAAGACGAACACCAGGAGAAACCAAGATGGCAGCATAGGTAAACACCAGAGATTGCTGCCTCGCACAACCACTTCAAAAATACAACTAAAAGACAAAACAGACATCATCCAGAACCACAGGAAGGCTGGCTGAGTGGAAATTCTACAACTAGAAGGAAAGAGAAAAGCACACTGAGACTCAGAGGAGGTGCGGAAGTAAAGTGCAGAGGTACGGAGG
>NW_005367989.1:2103576-2131469 GCF_000412655.1 Myotis brandtii
AAAAAAGCCCCACTGCAGCAAGTCCTGGTTCATAGGGGCATCTTCTGCACAGCAGCTAATCCACTGTAGTTGCAGCTGGTCCTCACAACTGATTGGCCTGGGGGTCAATCCCTCCCAGTGACACAAACAGCAATCAAAGTTCAACTACAACAGAGAAGTGCACACAGTCCACACAGGAGTGCAGCTAGAGGGCCCAACTCAGTAAATGGGGAGGCTGAGCCACTGGGATCTACAGGACACCTACTACACAAAGCCACTCTACCAATTCCAGGAGACATAGCAACAAACACAGGGAAGCAGTCAAAATGGGGAGACAAAGAAACATGCCACAAATGAAAGAACTGAAGAAATCTTCAGAAAAAGAACTAAATGAAATGGAAGCAAGGAAATTACCAGATACAGAGTTCAAAACAATGGTTAAAAGGATACTCAAGGAACTTAATTAAAGCTTCAAAGAACTTAGTGAGAGCTTCAAGGAACTTAATGAGAACATCAATGACATAAAAAAATCACCAGTCAGAAATGAAGGATACACTAACTGAAATGAAGAATAATTTATAGGAAATCAACAGTAGAGTAGAATAGAGACACTGAGAATCAAATCAGTGATTTGAAATATAAGGAACCAAATAAGGGCCAATTAGAACAGCGAAAAAGAAATAAGAATCCAAAAATATGAAGATAGTGTAAGGAGCTTCTGGGACAACTTCAGGTGTACCAACATTTGCATCATGGGGGTACTGGAAGAAGAGAGGGAGCAAGAAATTAAAAATCTATTTGAAAAAATCATGGCAGAAAACTCCCCTTACCTGGTGAAAGAAATAGACATACAAGTCCAAGAAGCACAAAGAATCCTAAACAAGATGAACCCAAAGAGGGCCACACCAAGACACATCATAATTAAAATACCAAAGATTAAAGACCAAGCGAGAATGTTAAAAGCAGCAAGAGAAAAGCAGTTTGTTACCTATAAGGGAGTACCCATATGACTGTCAGCTGATTTCTCAACAGAAACTTTGCAGGCCAGAAGGGATTGGCAGCAAATATTTAAAGTGATGAATAGCAAGGACATACAACCAAGATTACCTAGCAAAGCTGCTATCATTGAAGATCAGATAAAGAGCTTTACAGACAAGAAAAAGCTAAAGGAGTTCATCACCACCAAACCAATATTACATGAAATGTTAAAAGGTCTTCCTTAAGAAGAAGAAAAAATATGAACCATAAAATGACAATAAATACATATCTATCAACAATTGAATCTAAAAATAAAAATGAATGAACAAGTAATAGAATGAAGAGAATAAACTGGTGAATAAAATAGAATCGGAGGCTTGGAAATGGAACAGACTGACGATTCTCAGAGGGAAGGAGGGCAGGAAGAGATTAAAGAAAGATCTTATTTGCATTACCTATGGACACAGACAATAGGGTGGCGAAGACCTGGGGTGGGGTGAGAACCAGGTGGAGAGGGGCAATGGGGGGAAAAAGAGGGACATCTGTAATACTCTCAACACTAAAGATTTAAAATAATAAGAAAATAAAATAAAAACAAAATAAATAAACAAAGAATCTAATGAACAAACTAAACTGATGAATAAAATAGAACCAGAGGCATGGAAACATGGAACAGAGTAATCAATCTCAGAGGGAAGGGGGAGGGAGGGCAGGAAGAGAGTAACCAAAAAAATTATATGTATATATGCATTACCCATGGACACAAACGAAACAATAGGATGGTGAAGGTCAGGTGCGGGGCAGGATCTGGGTGGAGGGACATCTGGAAAAAAGAGAGACATCTGTAATGCTCTCAACAATAAAGATTTGAAAAAATGAAAAAATAATAAAAAAGAGCACTTGCCAATTTTATAGTCTGAAATAGTCCTCACCACCAAAACTAATAAAAAATAAAATAAAATAAACTTTAAACATTTTATTTTTCAATTACAGTTAATGTACATTATTACATTGATTTCATGTGTATAATATAGTGATTAAACATTTCTTTCTTTTTTATTAAATTTATTGGGATATCATTAGTGAATACCATTATATAAATTTCAGGTGTACAACTTTACAATACAATATCTGTGTGCTCATCACTCAAAGTCTAGTCTCCAGTTCTTGTCCTTTTCTGTCTGACTTATTTCACTTAGCATGATACTCTCAGGATCCATCCATGTTGTCACAAATTGCAGTATTTCATCTATTCTTATGGCTGAGTAGTATTCCATTGTATACATGTACCACATCTTCATTTAATCCTCTAATCCTCTATCAAATAACATTCATTATTTAAAAATAAGTTGGTTGGCATTCTTACTAGGTGTACATATATCTCTACAAATAACTGTTTTCAAATTTTGGGGGTAGATATCCCGAAGAAAGATTGCTGGTTCACATCGTAGCTCTATTCTTAATTTTTAAAGGAACTTCCATGCTGTTTTCCATAGAGGCTGCACCAATTTACAGTCCCACTAACAGTGTGTGAGAGTTCCCTTTTTCCCACATCCTCTCCAACATTTCTTATTTCTTGTTTTATTGATCATAGCCATTTTAACAGGTGTGAGATGGTATCTCACTCTGCTTTTGATTTGAATTTCCCTTATAACTAGTGATGTTGAAATAATTTTCATATTTCTGTTTAAATACCTTATGGAGTTATCATCCCAATAAGTCTAGTACTCATCTGGCACCATGCATAGTTATTACAATGTTATTGACTATATTCCCTAGTCTATACTTTATATCCTGTGACTATTTTCATAACTGGCAAATTTGAGCTTCTTATTCCTTTTCACCTTTTTTTGCCCATCTCCCAACCCCCAAATACATTTTTAAAATTCATATTTTATAGATAATTCCCAAAACTAAATTTAATGACTATAATACTTATAATGCTTTATAGTTTTCATAGTACTTTTACATTTATTCTCTATCAACTATAGCAATTGAGACTTTAACAGATCATTTATTCCATATCAAGTCAAGCTAAGTGTATCCCACTTTTCACATGATATTAAACCCAGCAAATGTTTTCACAGGAATAGGATAATTCCCAAGTGTAATTTTCTTTACGATTGGTCATAAAATGATATTATAAATGTAGTAATAAAAAAGCCTATGGAAATTATTATATTGAAAGTATTTCAAAACTCTCAAAGTGCTACATTCCTCTACTAATTTCCCACATAACATTTTAAACCTTAAAACTCTCTTTGGAGCAAACACTCAGAACCCACCCTCCTTTTTACTCCCCACCCTGACTCCCATTTTCTTGCTTCCAACTTTCCAGAAGGAAAAAAAAAAGAAACCTGAGTATATCAGGCCTGGATTCTCTCAACAGCTCATCCTCACTCCCAGGTTCAGCTACATAATTTGCCGTGTTTAACCCAAAATGAAAACGCAGGTCCCTTTATTTCAAAACACAAGGGGGGAGGGGGGGCGGAAATGCAGTTAAAGCCCTAGCCAGTGTGGCTCAGGTGGTTGAGCACCAAAAGTTCACCAGTAAGGTTCAATTCCCAGTCAGGGCACATGCCCAGGTTTCAGGTTTGACCACTGACGGGGGTGCATGCAGGAAGTAACCAATCAATGTTTCTCTCTCACATTGATGTTTCACTCCCTTTCCCTTCCTCTCTCTCTGAAATCAATACAAACATTAAAAAATGCAGTTAAAACAGATAAAGGTTACTAAAATATAAACCTTTCTCAATTAAATATTTTTTCATTACAACATATATTAGGAGTAATAGTGATATATAAATAAAACAAACTTACTTATTGCAAAAAATACTTTGGTATCATAATTTTATATACGACAATAAATAACAATATTTTATTTATGTGACATCCTAATCACATGATATTTCTGGCTTATTTTTTCTGCAAGTTCAAATATTAGGTTGGTAAAATTTTTACTTTTAACAACTTAATTTTCAATCGATATAACTGAAAACAATGTCAATGCTCTTTTCAAAGGCAAGATTGCAAATAATTTTTAATTTTGAGAAGGATATTTCTGCTGATGCAACTATTATGGGAGCTCTTAAGAGTATTATATAGGCTATGATGACATTGAGATAAATTTCTGAGCAATTATTTTGAAATATAAATTTTAGTATAATTAGAGCTGATGATTCTCGTAGAACAATTTTTTAAAAAAGATTTAACTCTTCATACACATCAACTTTGTGTTTAGTCCGAGTTTAATTATAAATGTAAATTCATTCATAAGCAATTTAATGGATATTTGTTTGACAGTGTTGCAATATTTTCCAAACCAGAAATTCTGAACTCTGATATATTCTAATGAGTCTCTGATATGCTTTATTACAATGCCCATGTGTACACTGCTATCTTGCTTTCATGTTCTTCCAAAGTGTACTTAGCATCAACAAGTCCTGTCCCATTTCATTGTTCATGCAGGAAAGTTAATATTTGTGTAAATGTCGCAGAGTTGGGATACCGGCCTCCCACTGCAGGTCCTAGTGCTGTCTCCATGCTAACCCTCTGTTCTGTCCTGGGTCTAGGGCCTATCACCATCACCACTGCTGCTTCTGCTGCTACTTCCACAATCACCGCTACCAATTTGGACCAGGTCTCAGCCACAGCCATCCCTTCAGGGACCTGTAGTTCCCCAGACTGTGTCAGGGGTGTGCATGTATGCCAGGCAGCCAGCTAAACTGCTTGCTGCTCACCATGTCTATGGGGCTCAAACTTGAGTGTGTGTATATTGCTGCTAGACATATCTTCTCTGTTCATGTGCATACTTCACTGTCCCATTGGACTTCATGTACAAAATGCAAGTTCAAAGATAACATTATTAAGAATTTCAAAGTGGCCACAGGAGAGATGAAACCTAGCATAGGCCCCATTTTGAGAGCCAACCTTGTGCAAACATTATCTTTCTCCCTTCTCTTCTCTTTGAAGCCAGGGACTGGAATGCTAGACTGAGATCATTGTCTTGGCTTTCCAACTTTTCCCTTTATCTGCCATCAGACTTCTACACTCACAACTTCATCAAAATTTGTTCTGACCAAGGCCACCAAATGCTTCTCAATTGCCAAATCTAAAGAACTCCTTTAATCCTTGTTATGGACTGAATGTTTGTGTGTCTGTCCCCATTGGCTCCCCCACCCCACCCCCCAACCCCACACACACACACAAAAAAATTCCTATGTTTAGGCCCTAAGCCCCAACGTGATGGTCTTTAGAGGTGGGACTTTGGGAGATCATGAAGTTGGTTTCTCCATGGTAGGATTACTGTTTTTAGAAGAAGAGGAAAGGAAATCAGAGAGTTCTCTCTTTGTCTCTCTCTCTCATTTGAGAACACAGAGAGAAGGCATCATTTCCAAGTCAGAGAGATGTCTCTCAATCTTATCAGGAACCAAAGTTGCTAGCACCTTGATCTTGACCTCCCCAGCTTCTAGAACTGTGAGAAATAAAATGTCTGTTGTTAAAGCCACAAAGTCTATCATATTTTGTTACAGCAGCTTGAGCTGACTAATATAATCCTCATCTTACTTGATAACTCCTCTTCTTAAAATTCCTCCCTTAATTTCTGAGACATCACCCTTTCTTGGTTCTTAACTTACCCTCCAACTATTCTGAATCTTCAGAGGCTCCCTTTCCTCTCTACACATAGCTAATATTATTCTTGGATTGGTCTTCTTTTCCCTCAGCATACTGTCACTAAGCAATTCCAATGCCCAGGCTAGAAAAAAATAATTCCTAAACTCACATCTTTAGCACAAAGCTCCTCACCCATAAAATTTACAAAGTTCCTGGACATCTTCACTGAGATGTCACTGGAGACTTGACACTCAATCTGTCCAACACAAATTCATCATCTCTCTCTACTTGTTGCTCTTGCCTCCTATCTCAGGTGGCACCACCATCCAAACACACACAAGTCAGACAACTGAGATTCATCATTGACTCCCTCCTTTTCCTGTCCTATATAATAAAAGCCTTATATGCTAAGTGTCCAGTCATCCAGTTGGCCGTTCAACCAATCAAAGCATAATATGCTAATGATATGCTAAGGTGGCTCAACCACTTGCTATGACGTGCACTGACCACCAGGGGGCAGACACTCTGACCAGTAGGTTAGCTTGCTGCTGGGGTCTGGCTGATCGGGACTGAGCAAGACGAGAGGGGCCAAACATACCCTGGAGTCCTCCCGTGGTTCCTCCCAGGCTGGCCAAACTCCCGCATCTCTTCCCGGCCCCAATCATGCACCCGTGGGGTCCCTTGGTCTGGCCTGCGCCCTCTTCCAATCTGGGATGTCTCGGGGGATATTGGAGAGCCAGTTTCAGCCCATTCCCGCAGGCCAAGCCAAGGGACTCCACTGGTGCATGAATTCATGCACCGGGGTTCTAGTATGCAATGATATACCAAATCTAAGGGATTCTATATTTTTAAGAGATCTCAGCATTGTCCTCCCTTTTTCTATCTTAATAGAACGTACCTTAGTTCAGGCCTTTACCATTGTTTCCCTAGGCTATTATAATAATTTTGGTTTTTTTACTCTCCCCCCTGCTCCAGGCATGTGTCTTACCTACTCTATCTTCCACTATGCTGTAAGAGTGATCTTTCCAACACAAATCTGCTGTTTCCCCCTACTTAAGACTTTTCAATGACTCTTCATTGCTGGCAAAATAAAGCCCACTTCACCTAGATAATAGAAGGCCTTCTATCCATAATCTGGCCCCTGTGTATTTTCCATCTTTATCTCTTACATCCTTTGCTCTCTGTTGAACTACTAGCAGTCCTCCAAATGTCATTTTACTCTTCACTGCTTTTATTTTCTTTTGATTAGAAAGCTTCTCTTTATTTCCTTGCACATGTTCAAGGCTTCTGGAATGCATCACAGAATGTGTTTCATAGACAAAGAATGCACAAGATATGAAACTACTCAGTCTGGGGCAGTCAGGGAAGACTTTGGGTAGATCAAGGAGGTAAGAAATGGGCAAATTTTCTAACAGATTGGATATGATGGCTACCCAGCTTTGATCTGAACACCTGGAAAGATGGAGTTGCCATCAACCCTGGATGAGGAAGACAGGATGATGTAAATTTAGAAGGGAAATAAGATGTCAGTTTGGAATATGCTAGATTTGAGATGCCAATTAGACATTCACGTGGAGATGTTGAGTAGGAAGTTACATATAAGTTTGGAATTCAGGGGACAGATTTGCACCAAATATAAAATCTGGGAGTCATAAGTGTACGTGTGGCATTTAATGCCATAAAGTCAAGTCAGATCACCAAGGGAGTACAAGGAGATAGAAAAAGAAGCCCAGGGCCTGAGCTCTTTGGAGTTCACAGGGAGATGCCAGTGAGATAGAAGGGAAATCAGAAAACTCTGTTGTCCTGGAAGTCAAGTGAAGAAACTGATAAAATGAGATGAAGTCCCTGATATACGAAGTTAAATGGGGACTAAGAATAAATGATTAGACTTTGCAATAAGGAGTTTTAGTGGGGTGGTAGTAAGGAAAGTTTGATTAGAGAGGTTTCAAGAGAAAATAGAAGGATTTGGAAACAGTGAATATAGACAACACTTCACTTTTACATTTTTTTCTATAGCAGGAAAGATGAAGAGTTGTAGTTAGTGGAGGAAGTAGGATAAAACAATGGTGATTTTTTTTTAAAATGGGGGAAATTATAGGTATGGGACAAGGAGTCAAGGCTATATTCAAGGGGATGATGGTGGTTGATCAGGGCATCTAAGCTCAATAAGAAGTGGAGTGGAGTAAAAGTGGAGCAAGGGATAATGAAAAGGCTGTAGGGATGAAGTGACTAATTGAGGGGATCCAGGTACTAGAAGAAATAAGCTAGAAAGTTGGAAGGTGGTGTTCAGAAATAAAATGCTTGAAATTGAAATTATGGGAGGATGGCAATTTTATGTAAATGATAATGTCTAGGGTTTCATGGGAGTAAGTGGAGGAAAAGAAAGATAGGGTGGAGGAAAAGGTCATTGGGAAAGCAAGAGCAAAAACCTGAGAGGCCAGAGTATTGGAAAGATTACATACACGGATACGGAAATCATTGCATTTTATAGAAGAACTAGTTTTCAAGAGACTGACAGTGATCCAGGAGCTACATCTTCCCTAATAATATCCCTCTCACTTTTCAAAGTGATTATTTCACACGTTCTCTTTCCTTTTACTTTCAACACTGTCTCTCCCTTCCAGCTCTCAACAGATGGTTTGTTTCTTATTTCACTAAGAAAATGAAATCAATCTAAAGAGAACGTCCACATGCTATCAGCAACCCCAGCTCCCCGCTTACCTGCATCCATGCTGTGTTCTCTGCCTTCCCTTCTGTTGGAGTGGAGAGCCAATGTGGGTTCCTGTCTAAGGCAACCTGTCTCGACAGGGCAGACCTATGACCTTCCATCACCACACACAGTTCCTTGGACAGTGCTGCTCTACAGTGTCCCTGATAGATGCCCATTTATCTTCTACTTGAAAGGTGGGGAAATGACTACTTTCCAAGATAGCATAGTGCATTTTCAGGTAAGTCGATTTGCTAGAACATAATTTTAAACAAGTTAACCCATAATTACTTCCCTCTGATTTCTGCATAAGAATCCGAGCCCTGTGGATAAATAGAACACACATTCACAAGTTCTTTTACCAAGTGTCTCTTTGTCTATTTTCAGACCACTGTCCTGTCTCCCTCTTTGGTTCTCATCCTCAGGCCAATCCTCCCAAATGCCTTCTGTGCTTCCTCCCATGACTGTTTCCATGTTCCTTCTGTTCTGGTGGCCCTCCTCCATATTTCTCCTAGATAATATTTTCCCAAATTGAACTCTTTATCTCAGCTGTAGTTTGATCTGCAGAAAACAGAACTACAACTTTCCTGTGCTCCAAGCACTTTATTTCCATATATGGAACCTATTTTTTTTTGCCTTTTTGGTTTTTTTAAAGCACCTATCATTCTTTTGTGCATACTAAGCACATTGGTCACTAATATCCAGTCCTCGGTTTCTTTTTAACAGACATTCCTGTTCTAGTAAGTCTCCCTAGGCCTGTACCAGACAAGTTACATTAAAAAAAACACCTCTGTTTAATTTCTTGTTGCTGATGAAATTCTATTGTATATTCCAGGGGAATGAAACAGCAGAGGAGTGAGAAAACTCAGAGAGGTAAAAATAATTAAATATCTTATGATTTATTGTTAAATTTGTCTCATAACAATATTAAATTGAATATAAAAGAAAATATAAAAAAGAGAAATTATAACCTTTGGCATAAAATGGTAATAAAATTACCAATTGAAAATGTTGACAATAAATTGCTCTTTCCAATAAATGACTTTTAAATCCTTCTTAGGTTAATGCACATGCTGAATTATTAAGCAATACATCTTTGCCATGCTAATACCTCTGTAATGCATAAAAGTTTAAGTTCATCTTTGGAGGTACAGGTTTATGTGTGCGCGTACTCCTGCAAATTGCACGGGAATGCATATCCCATGCTCCTCTTCCTTTCTATCCCTGTCTCTATGAGGCCCTCAGGAATCCCCCAGGGTAGTGCTGTTCCACCTGCAGTCTTTATCTTATTAAAGAAGAATTACCTGTGTTCCTTTCCTTTGGGATCACATCTGGAAAGGGCATTCCCAACCGTTAATCTGAGTTATGAGTTAAAATGACAATTTTCCCCAAAGCAAGATGTAATGGTACATTTGCCACAACAACTGTGAGTTGCTGAGGTCCCAGTAATTAAAGTACCTCAATTCTTACCCTGAGTATTTCCATACCCCTCCATGATCCTAACATTGCACATCTGACCAACAGCTTCATGTCACATGTTTCATTAAGGTATCAGTTTACACACTTTAGTGAGCAGTGTACCCCGTATGTTCTGGGCCAGTAGGTCCACTGCGGCTGCTCAGTTGTTCTGTCTTCTCAGAAAACCTTAGAAAGTTGACACTTGAATATCTAACTACTCCTTTTTAGGATGTTTTCAAACATGGTCTAGATGTGATGAGTATCGAAATTCTTAATAATTCCTCGACTTAATTAGCTACTTCATATCTGTGATCTCACTGCATCCTTACAACCCCTCAGGAGACAGTGATGCAGAAGTAACTCTTCCTTTATCTAAGAAGAATTTTTGGTTACAAGGGATAATGTGATTTGCTCAAGGTCATACAGAATTTAAGTGGTAATCCAGGATTCAGGCATTAGCCTGGTACAAACATCAATGTATTTTCTATGCCACCATGATGACAAATGTCTACCATGTCATCATGATAACATGATGAAGGTGACATCCATCAAAAACTTCCTCACTTATTTCAAGAAACTGGCCTTTGAGGACTATTCACTTCATCTTAAAAAGAAATAGCCAGACTTATTCTAAGGTACATTCATGACATCCAACTCTCTGGTGACAAAATTAAACACATGGTTTACAAAATAGTCAGTAGTATTTAAGTCTCAAATAACCTGAACAACCATTTTATAATGCTCATACCTCAATTTATAATAGACTAGAAGCCCGGTGCATGAATTCATGCATGGGTGGGGTCCCTCGGCCTGACCAGCAATTGGGGCCATGGGGGGGGGCTGCCCAGCTGAGGAGAGGGATCGTGGGAGGTTGGCTGGCTGGCCCCCCGATCAGGGCTGATGGGGGGGGGGGCCTGGCTGGCCACAAGAGGTTGGCCAGCCACTGGAGGTTGGCTGTGGGAGTGCCCTGACCACTCCTGCATTGAGCGTCTTCCCCCTGGTGGTCAGTGCACGTCATAGAAACCGGTCGACTGGTTGTTCAGTCATTCGGTCACTTAGGCTTTTATATATAGAGATTCTTGGAGATTCTCTATTGAACAGTGTTATGCAGAATGATGATACAATATAATTTTGGGCCTGGAAGGGATTTTCATCTTTTAAACCTTTTAAAATTAGTTCTTTTTAATTGAAAAGATAATGCATGCATATAAATGAAATTTAGATAGGGTAAGAAGGTATACCTTCTAATACATACATAAGTATACTATATCCCTTCCTATCCTATTTGAATGTTTTTACCTTGTTTAAATATTTGAATATATCTGGTGGTCATTTGTATATATTCTTTGGACAAATGCATATTCAGATCCTTTACCTATTTGTATTTTTATTATTGAGTGGTAAGAGTTCTTTATATATTCTGGATATAAATCCCTTGTCAGATGTATGAATTGCAAATATTTTCTTCCATTCTGTGTGATATCTTTCACTTTCATGATATTGTCTTTTGAAACAAGAAAGTTTTAAATTTTTATTTAGTTCAGTTTATTTTTTCTTTTGTAGCATGCGCTTTCAATGTCACCTCTAAGAAACTATTCATTGCCTAACCCAAGGTCATGAAGATGTACTCCTATGCTTTCTTCTGGGAGCTTAATGGTTTTAGCTTTTACATTTAGATCTATGATCAATTTTGAGTTACTATTTTATATGTAAGGGTCAGGTACAACTTGACTCTTTTGCATGTGGTTATCCAGTTATCCTAGCACCATTTGTTAAAAAGATCATTCTTCTCCATTGAATCATCTTGCTACTCTTGTCAAAAAAAATCAATGGACCATGTGAGGGTCTGTTTCTGTACTCTTGATTCTATTCCTTTGATCTATATGTCTATCCTTCTGCCAGTAACACATTCTTGAATACTATAGCTTTTAGTAAGTTTAAAATCAGGAAGTATGGACCCTCCAATTTTGTTTTGTTTTATTTGTAATTGTTTTGGCTAGTCTGGGTCTCTGGCATTTCCACTGGAATTTTGGAGTAGTCAGCTTGTCAGAGGCACATGATATTTTGATAGAGTTTGTGTCAAATGTACAGATCAGTCTGGGGAGTGCTGCCATCTAAACAACATTACATATTGCAACGTATGAACAGGGGATGTCATTCCATTTACTTCGTTCTTCCTTAATTTCTATCAACAATGCTTTGTAGTTCTCAAAGCATAGTCCTTACTTCCTTGTTAAAAGTCATCCATAAGTATTGTATTCTCTTCAATGCTGTTGTAAACGAAATTGTTTTCTTAATGTCATTTTAGTTCATTCATTGCTACCATAAAAATGCAATTAATTATTTTTAATTTTTTTTCAGAGAGGAAGGAAGAGCGAGAGAGAGATAGAAACATCAATGATGAGAAAGATTCATTGATCAGCTGCCTCCTTCATTCCCCCAACTGGGGACCGAGCCTGCAACCCATGCATGTGCCCTGACTGGGAATCAAACTGTGACCTTCTTGTCCATAGGTTGATGCTTAACCACTGAGCAACACCAGCTGGGCAATACAATTAATTTTTGTATACTGATCATGTATCCTTCAACTTTGAACTTGTTAATTAGTTCTCATTGATTTTTAGTAGATTTCTTTGGATTTTCTAAGTACATGATCATATCAGCAAACAGAGATTATGTCTTACTTTCTAATTTGGATGCCCCTTTTATCACTTTTTAAATGCCTTGTTAGAACTTCCAGAGTGATGTGGAATAGAAGTGGCAGACATCCTTGTCTTTTTCCTTGTCTTTTTAAGGGGAAAGCATGCAGTCTTTCACCATTAAGTATGATGTTAGCTGTGGGTTTTTCATGATTAACATTAAAGTATTAGGGATAACAGGCATCATGTCTGCAATTTACTCTCTTAAAGGGTACAGAAAAAGTAATAATGATGAGTATGTATATGTGTGCTTCTGAAGAGAGGAGAGAGTCATTAAATATGATAAGGTTAATGTGGTAAAGAGTTAACACTGGGGAATTCCAGAGAGCCACCACACCCTTTAGTCTGCTTTTCCTGAGGCCTTTGTTCTAACTGCAAGAATTTATTGGGTACCACTTTATCCATTCAGAGTCGTAAACCATGGATTTGACAGCCATATCCTTGGTTTGATCCTTGACACAAACTCAGTACATTTCTTAATTTTTATCATTTACTATTTGAAGTTGAGTAGCAATTATTTCAATGCTAAAGGTTCTGAATTTCTAGACCCCCCTGTTCCCTTTTGTTAGTGCTTATAAACTAGCCAGGTATTTATGGACCCATTAGTCTTGTGGTTAATTTGCAAAATACAGCAAATATTAACCCATCTCTTTCCCTAAAATTGCACGTCCAGAGGCACATCATCTGCTTTGCACGTTATCAGAGGCAGTAGTGCATTTTGCCACAGAATAACATGGATCACCGTATATCCTGAAAGAGTTTTATATTTGGTCAATGGGAGCTGTTTGAAGCTGGTTACTGTGTCCTTTTGCTTATTATTCTTTGAACACATAGTTATTTTCTGACAAAACTAGATATTCCAGGCTCATTAGGTACTTTCCCTGCCCTAGGCCGACAATCAGCCATTTATTCAAAATCTCTGGTTCCTTGAATAGGGAATGGTACTGCAAAACCAAGATCTGGGAGTTCAGTGTGCTCGCTGCTACAGGAATATCATTATTTCTAGGCTCTATCAGCAGAAAAAACTAAGGGATATATGCATGTGTATACACACACTAACATGTACACAAAGATCTGTCAATCATCTACCTACCTACCTTGAAAACCAAATGTTCACACTGATACCTCTACCTCCAATTCCAATTCAATAATCCAAAATTTACTCTGGCCTTCCCCTGTTCCATATTTGTATGCCCTTTCTCTAACAGTAAGAAGGTTGGCTCCTATTATCCTTAATATATGTACTGATCTGCCCAATCCCTCCATATGTAATTAGCCTTCCAAACATTCAGGTTGTATCTTCAACCCCACCTCTTCTGGAAGCACAGACTACATTGACCTTTACGCTGGCGCCAGCCCTGCTGAGCATTCTACCTACATCAGTGGAGTGCCGCCTTCCCAACCAAAGGAAGGAGGAAGCAGCCAATTACATTTCTGAGACAGTGGAACTATCAAAGAAATAATAATCCTGGCTAAACAGGTTTGTGATTGTTGGCATCTGAAAAGGACCTTGGGCCTCCAACCAAAAGGTTATATACCACCTCAGCAGATGCTGGTCTATTCTGACTATCCAATAAATACATGAGGGCGATATGGGAGTGGAAGGTACTTTCCTGCTCAGCTTTAAGAATATCACTTTTCTATTCCTAATGTGTGTGTGTGTATATATATATATATCTGTCCAAGATTGGTTGAGTATATGTATTATATGTGCATACATATGTACATTACTAGTAGGGAAAATTATCAAATGCACTCCCTTTAATAATTCTAAGAACAAAAAATGGGTACAAAGCAAGTAAAAGTCTTTTTGAATTTTTTAAATTTTAGTGTATGCTGTTTTAAACCTAATGTTTTCACTCTCACAAATTGAGATTTCATTCAGCTTGGAGTTAATGAATGTGTTGGTTTGGACTGATAATTTGCTGTACATATTTGAGATGATCCTACCAAACATGTTTGAGTAATGAATGCCAGTGGCACCATAGTTCCCAAACTGTATGCAGAAATGGTAAGCCATTCTGCATTGGCAAATAAATATGCCAGTCTTTTATTTGAAAAGGGGTATTTCATAAGTACAGAAAAAATCAGTAGACTGGAACCCAGTCCAATTTCTGAAAGCTTTCTGAGATGTGGGTCAGCCGGTTTCTTGGACGATAACAGTATTCACCACCTCTCAGGCGGCCAGCTCTCTGACCCTGGTGATGGGCACCCTGATGAAAGAACTGAATCAAAGGAGGCTGCTCTGATTTTGTTTCACTTTAGTCTCACACTGGAATATGAATGACAAATGAATTTGCACTAATGATATTTTTTAGCATGGCTTTATATACTTTTCATTGAATACTTTGTGTATTGACTCATCACCCTGTTAACAGCTTGAATTGACTTAAGAAAAATATAATGAGTACATTTGTATTTTTGCTTGGGAGTAGTTAAAGAAATAAAGAAAATGGATGGTTTTATAAAGAACAGTTACCAATATGTAAGTTAATATCAATACTTTTTAAACTAATATGTAATTTAGTATACCTTTTATTTTATTATTATTATTTTTGTTGTTAATTCACACCTGAAGATATTTTTCCCTTGTTTTTTAGAGAGAGTGAAAGGGAGGGATGGAGGGAGAGAGGGAGGTGAAGAGAAAGAGAGATAGAGAGAGAGGTGATGAGAGATACATCAATTGGTTGCCTTCTGTACACACCCCCACTGGGACTGGGGATTGAACCTGCAACCCAAGTACACACCCTTGACTGGTAATCGAACCCATGACCCTTTGGTTTGCGGGCTGATGCTCTACCCATTTAGCAATACCAGCCAGGGCAGTATGCACTTTTAAAACTAAGAAATAACTGATAAACTTTATAGAACTGATAAACTTAGTGTAACTAGGCCATTAAACTGTCAGTGTTTGTACTTTTTGGTTTTAGAGTGTGATATACTGCAAATAATGAGTTATGTGGGGAAATGAATTCAAGCTGACAGCTGCTGGGGCAGAGAAGCAGTTGCAGCACTGCTAGCTTTACCCAGATGCTGGAGGCCAGGATAACATATTCAGGCAAGTAGGCAGAGAATGCTGTTTTTGACTGCACTCCTTTAAGTTCTACAAACAGTTAAGAAAACAAATAGACTTGCTGAGACTCTTTGGAATGGATGCTAGCAACTCGCTTCTACAGTTAAAAAAAAGACATTTATTTGCTTGACTATCAATAGCATCTACACTATGTTATACTTTGAAATGGCTAATTATTGAGGAAAATATTATATTAGTGATCTAACGTATACTATTCAAAAAAATTCAAACTTTCTTTTTTAAGTTAACAACATTTATTTGCTTGACTATCAATAGCATCTACAATATGTTATACTCTGAAATGGCTAATTATTGAGGAAAATATTATATTAGTGATCTAACATATACTACTAAAAAAAATTCAAACTTTCTTTTTTTAAGTTAGAGACATTTTACATTTAGTTTCAATGAGGTGAGTGAAAGGGGGGAGTTAAGAGCACTGACTTGGAAGTCAAGAAACCTAAGTACTGGCCCTGGAGCGTGTAAGCAGCAGGGTGGTCTTCAGTGAGGTCACTCACTAGTCTCTGAACCTGTTTACTCTGCTGAACACTAGAGAATCTCTAAGTACTTTCAACATCTAATGCCTATCATCAGGATCTAATGGCCATGATTCTGAGATAAATACCCTCAGCCCGAATTCTTCCTCCAAAATACATTCTAATTACTCAAAGGATAACACCTGCCCCACTGGAATTTGACTGCAACTGCAGGTTCCAGGCACTATGCCTTCAGTTCAACACCAGAATCCAGGCACCATCCTCTGGTCGCCTATCATCAGGATCTAATGGCCATGAATCTGAGATAAATACCCTCAGCCCGCATTCTTCCTCCAACATACATACACTCTAATTACTCAAAGGATAACACCTGCCCCACTGGAGTTTGACTGCAACTGCAGGTTCCAGGCACTATGCTTTCAGTTCAACACCAGAATCCAGGCACCATCCTCTGGTTCCCACTCCCCTCCTTTCCTCGTTTACATTTTACTAGGTTATGGCTAATAAAGCTTTAGATAAGCGAGTCAATAAATCACAGAAACTTTCCCTGAGCTGGCTATGGGTGCATTCAGGCCTGGGATCACAAATCCGCAAAGCCCTAAAGAAAAATTACATGCATGTATATTTTAAGCCTTGGCCCAGTGTGGCTCAGTTGTTTGTCATGCCATGCACTGAAAGGTGGCTGGTCTGGTTCCTGCTCAAGGCACCTGCCCAGGTTATGGGTTCAATCCTCAATCAGGGTGCATGCAGAAGGCAACCGATCCATGTTTCTCTCTCACATCTCTCTTCCTCTTTCCATAAAAATCAATAAAAACATATTTAAAATAAACAAATTAATTCGTTAATAATAAATTGAGTTCTTTGTAAAATGAACCGGCATTCAGATGGCTAAAACTGCCTTAATGATTTTCTATTAAGAGAGAGTGAAAGGCAATATCCTACAGCCCCACTTTCTCACTATTTCATTTTAAAAACATATTAAATAAGTAAAGTAGTTTAGCAATATTATATTGATAATTAGTTGAATTACCAAATATAGCTAAAGTGCCTTTACATAATATTTACATGATTTTACAAGTATAGTTTTCCTGCGGTTACCTTATTTATTGGATTTTTCCCCTCCGTCCAACTGTGAGAAGAAGCTTTGCTTACAGAACACTGTACAGAAGTTTCCATTTTGTCTCTGAGTGGGAAGTTGCTATTTATAGGATATAAAAAATTGTAGACAGATTTTAGTTTTAAAACTAAGGAAAAAATCAGAGTGGTGATATTGCAAATGAATTTGAGTAGAAGTGGGGCACTTCCTTGGTTTTTATATAACAGGAGGAAAAAATTCCAGCCTCCCATATTCTCAACCCCTAGGGACTGACTCTTTGAGGAGAGGAACATGTTTTTCTATCCCTTCCCTTATGCTTACAGGGTCTGGTAGGTGGTTAAGTTCTTCCTACAAGTTTTATATACGAGATATTCTAGAAAAATTGTAACTGCAAAATATTTTATTACTAAACCTGCCGACCAGAGGCAGGTGGCACTTTTGATGAGGAAGCAACTTTAGTTTTTTTTGCCTATGGGTATATAGACCATAAAAGTTTCAAATGGCAAAATAAAAGGAGAATACTCTAAAAGTAGAACACTGACAACTGTGGAAAGCAACTGAAAGAATGAGGCCCTTGGAGAGAATGAGCCGCCAGCGAGAAATGGCTGGAGGTGCAAATGGCCCAGGGAGTGTTAAGTGCAACCCAAATATGCCCCCATACTCTCAGATGCAGAATCACCAAACCCATCCTTCCCATTTGGGATGGTCGAGCGGGGAGTCTTCCTTTTCCTCTTGAAGTTGTGTCAGATACTCTCACTGCTTACACAGAACACAAAATTTGGGAAGAGCCTCTGAACTTCCTTGGTCAATGTTGAGAATATTCATCATTCAGCCTTGCTTGGCCTCTTCAAAGGCTGGTGGCTGCCTCCTCCACACCAGGCTCAGTACAGGTATCTTATGTCATGGTTCTTGATATGGGTTGAATTGTGTATCCCACCAAAATTGTCTCTCTCTCCCCCAAAAGATATGTTGAGGTCCTAATCCCTGGTACCTCCAAATGGGACCATATTTGGAGAGAGGGTCATTGCAGATTAATTTGTTAAGATGAGGTGATATGGAGTAGGGCGGGCCCCTAATACAATGTGACAGGTGTTTTTAGGAGATGGTGAAAACAGACACACAATGAAAATGCCATGGGAGTATGAAGGCAGAGATTAGAGTTGTGTACCTGCAAAGCTCGCATTCCACCAGAAGCAGGGAGAGGTAAGGAAGGACTCTCCCTACAGGTCTCAGAGGGAGCCTGGCTCTACTGACACCTTGATTTCAGACTTCCAGCCTTGGGAAGTGTGAGAGAATAAATTCCTGTTGTTTTTAATATATTTTTATTGATTTCAGAGAGGAAGTGAGAGGAAGAGAGAGAGAAACATCAATGATGAGAGAGAATCATTGATTGGCTGCCTCCTGCACGCCCCCTACTGGGGATCGAGCCCAAAACTCAGGGATGTGCCCTGACCAGTAATCAAACCATGACCTCTGGGTTCAACCACTAAGCCTCACTGGCTGGGCTAAATTCCTGTTGTTTTAAGCCATCCGCTTTGTAATACTTCTTTACGACAGCCCTAGAAATGAATACAGCTTTCAAGGCTGTGGCTCTTGACATTTAGTCTATAGGGCCCCCCAACTCCATCCTCTCGGAGGATGCTGCCTGAGGTGGGGTACAAATGGGCCACATTCCTCCCTCTTTAAGCCAAAGCCTGGACCCTCCTCTCTCTGTTTACTCTCCTCAAAAGACATGAACCACAATAGCTATTTACTTCTCTGATGGAGTAAGACTTAAAAAGAACTTGGACCTTAAAAACACAATACTTCCTGGATTGGTGGAAGAGACAGAAATTATTCTTCCTCAGTGAGGCTACCATAATGAAAGGAAAGCAATAATGTGGGGGGAAAAGCACAGTGGATTTTTTTCTGTTGATATCTTATCACGTTGGTGTGCAGTGGCTCATGTTCTGTGCTGTCCCTCCAGTGAGGGCCTGCCATGAGCAACAGTGGGTGTAAGAGACACAGAGGTACCGTGAAGTATACATCACCGGGGCCAGCAACATCACCGTCCCAGTGAGAGGAGGCAGGGCTCGTGGTGGTTTATGCAGGGATGTGAGCAGCAGAGGGACACGAGTAGCTGAGTGACAAGGAAGCCACCTCTGCAGTGAGGACTAGCTCACATACTGCCCGTGACAAACCTCCTTTCCCAAACATGCTACTGCAGGAAGGAGGCTTTCCTTGGGCTACACTTACAGTTAAAGCTAGACAAGGGCTATCTGAAGATTGTACGTTGAGTATTTGGAAGTAGAGATTTAAGGAACAGCACACCCCTCAAAAAATTTGATGGACACTTTTCCAAAGGAAAATAAATGGAAATATACTAAAAGTCAATGAGAACTCAACCAATAATAATATTTTTCCAGTCTTAAGTTGTAAGCCATAAAATACCTCAGAGGGGAGAGGAAAATTTAAGGGGACAAATGAAATAAAACTAACTGTTGATAAATATTGATAACTGCTAAACTTGGGTGATAGTTACATGGAGACACATTATATTCTTTCTACCGTTGTGTATTTTGAAAATTTCCATAATAAAAGCTTCAGCAACAATGAAGATGATATGTCTGATCTCTCTCCTCAGAGATTGCTTAATGCCAAGTAGCAATGAATACATCAAAAGTAATTAACGCATTGTAATGAGTTGCACATGTTAAGGTGTACCTTAATGCCTTAAACTGTGACAAGTATGCAACTCGAGGGCCATTTGGGAGTGATTCTAATGTGAAGAATATTATAAAGGGTAGTGGGGGAAAGTCTGGGGAAAAGAAAGTTTTCTGACGGTTTAAATTAAATCATGATATGTAGGTGTTAAACTGGTTCTGAGTGTACCCTAAGAAATTTCTAGTTATTCACAGTTTGAAGGGGGAAAAAATGGGAAATATATTTAATTACAGAAATAGCAATGACATTTCATGCCTAAGCATCTTCCTAGTGACTGACCCTGGCGTGGTGACAAGGCCTCCTGGAGTGCCTGCAGTGGGGATGGCGCGTGGGGGTGGTGAGGCTTGGCGGGAGCCCAGCAGCGGCTCGTCCCCCCACTGGTGATGTCTAAGTCAGGCTGCTACGTGCCGGAAGAGGAGCTTTGCGTTGGCAGAGTGTCTGAAAACGTCAGCGTTGTTTTCTTCTGGAACTACTTACACCTTTCACATTTTAATTATTCTAAATTTTGGAAACTATCTGCACACGGTGAAGAGTCTATTCTGTTATTTTGGCACTTGCTGTACTTATACATTGATTCCCATTTCTAGTATGTTCTTTTTAGATTTCTTTAGTAACAATTAAATGCAAAAAAAAAAATATGGGTAGCTGAAGTGAATTTAATGGTTCTGAAAAGTAAGTGGGGTCAGCCTTCCATAGCCTGGAATTCTTGGTTCATTTACAGAGAATGAGGGCAACTGCCTTGTGGCTCAGCTTGAGCCTTCATAAAAATAACGCTAATGTCAGGACCAGTCTCCGACATTTTGAGACCAAGTTTGTTAATGGGTTGGATTCCTCCCTACTCGGCACTCCTCAGCCCGTCTGTCTTCTCTCAAGCAGCACATTAGCTTGACCTGCCCCAACCTTAGCTTCCTTAACCACTACCTACCTTTTAAAATCACCTGCCCCTACGGCTCACGTGGAAACTTTTGCTACTTTCTCTTGCCGACATTAAAAATCCTAGCTGCCAAATCTTTTAGTATTTTGGGTGGTTTTAAAATAATGCATTTTTATTTAATAAATCAATTCCTAAAAAAATACGGGACATTTTTACAGCAATTTAAAGTTTTAAAAAGGCTTCTCATTATATTTCTAAGTTAAAACAAACAGTATTATATATTTAAATATTTTTTGAATGACTTAAGATTATTTTACTTCACCTGGGGGACTCAACTGGCCCAATTCCAGAATGCTGGGCCAAGTAACTGTTATTAGAGGGGACAAGACAGTCTCAGAAGAAAACGGATCTACCTTCCGGGCAGAGAAGATGGCCAGGCTGTACGCTCAGTGAAGGACGGTCAGTCCAGCAGGCTAATGCAGCATAGACGTTATCACAATAAATAGTAGGTGGTAGCTCACACATGTGTGGTTCCATAGGGAAGAGAGATTCACTGCAAAGTAACAGGAGTGATATTATATGCAGACAGAACATGGCAAGAAGGAATTCAAGACCAGTAACTAAATTTTGTTGTTGATCCGAGGGCTTCATTTCTCTTAAGAGAGACAATGGTAAGAGTTTGGCAGAGCCTATCTCAGAGGGATTTTGTGTTTAAGTAATCAAAACAAGGATCCAGTTATCCAAACTGCAAGGTCTTAAATCCAGTCCAGTCATTGATCTGCCAATGCCCTAGTAATAGCAGCTTGAATACTGTCTCTAATTTCTATTGCAGCATATGAAATTATGACAAACTTAGTGGCTTAAAACAACACAAATCTATTATTCACAGCTTCCTTGAATGAGGAGTCTGGGCACCAGTTAGTTGTGTCTTCTGCTCAGGGTTTCACTAGGCTGAAATCAAGGTTTTGGCTGGGTCTGGGGTCTCATTGGAGCTCAGAATCCTCTTCCAACCTCATTCCGGTATTTGGCAGAATTCAGCCTCGTGGCTATAGGACTGAGGTCCTTGTTTTCTTGCTGTCAGTCAGGGGTCACTGGCAGCTGCTAGAGGCTGCCTTCAGTTCCTAGCCAATGACACTCTCATAACACGGCATCTTACTACTTCAAAGCCAGCAGGAGAATCTTCCTCTGAGTTGGCTACAGTGGAGCCTTATAAAGGTAACATGACCACAAGAATGACTATTTCATTATCTATGTTACATAATGTAACTTCATCAAGGGAGTGACTACCCCACTATATTCACAGTCCCACCCACACTGGAAGAGGTGGGGGTTATACAGTGCAGGTACCCCAGGGGGAGGAGCCCAGGGGGCCATTGTGGAACTCTGCCTATCACAAATACTCAATTACTCAACACTGAGCAAACATTTATTGAGTTTACTAAATAAATACCCAACACTGTGCTGCAATCGGGGTACACAATAAGTCCAGAATACAAAGATAAATAAGGAAGCCCACAACATAATGGAAGAGACAGAATTTAACATTATTAAACAAGTTATTATGTCTATAATAGTTAATTGTGGAAATCACACAGTAATGATAGTGAAGGGGGTAAGGTATAGCTCAATAGGAGTTTGCTAGGCAGATAGTAAAGAAAAGGGCATTTCAAACAGGTGGCATGTTTATCTACCAAGGTGTGGAGGTTTGAAAAGTCTGTTTGAGAGGCTGTGAATGGTGAGGCCTGAATGGAATGGATGGAGCCTGACCAGGGTCAAGGATCAAACCAGGTAGGACACAGAACATAAGGCTTCATCCTGGGCAGGAACCTCAGAAGGAATTTGTGAAGGAGCATTAATAGATTAAAATCACAGAGGCCAGCCGTAACCGGTTTGGCTCAGTGGATAGAGCGTCGGCCTGCGAACTCAAGGGTCCCAGGTTCGATTCCGGTAAAGGGCATGTACCTTGGTTGTGGGCACATCCCCAGTGGGTGGTGTGCAGGAGGCAGCTGATCGATGTTTCTCTCTCATCGATGTTTCTAACTCTCTATCTCTCTCCCTTCCTCTCTGTAAAAAATCAATAAAATATATTTAAAAAAAAAAAAAATCACAGAGGCCAAGCCCTAACTGGTTTGGCTCAGTGGATAGAGCGCCGGCCTGCAGACTGCAAGGTCCCAGGTTCAATTCCGGTCAAGGGCATGTACCTTGGTTGCGGGCACATCCCCAGTAGGGGGTGTGCAGGAGGCAGCTGATCAATGTTTCTCTCTCTCATGGATGTCTAACTCTCTATCCCTCTCCCTTCTTCTCTGTAAAAAAATCAATAAAATATATTTAAAAAAAAAATCACAGAGGCCAAGCGTGCAAAGTAAAAAAAAAATGACCCCACAAAAAGAATCAAAACATTTACTGAACAAGGAAAACTGAAAACAAAGTCTCATACAAATTAATAACAAAAGAGCAACATTCAATAGAAAATGAGCAAAAGACAAGATAAAGCAATTAATAGAAGAAATGCAAAGGACTAATAAACATAGGGAAAAGTGTTATCACTTGTCATCATGAAAGTGAAGATTAAAATAGTGAAATATCACTTTTGGCTATGAAATTGTTAGGATAACAGCTACATAAAAACATGTATATATATTTAAGATTATTGAAGGACAATCCATCAAAGGTTAAGTGGGTATAGAGGTTTTATAGATAATTTTTTTCTTTTTTATACTTTGTTTTCTAAATTTCCCCCAATGAATCTGTATAAATTTAAATAACAATATATTCATTTATTTTTAAGAAATAGAACTTCTGCCCCGCCGATGTGGCTCAGTGATTGAGCATTGTCCCATGCAACAAGAGGTCATCAGTTCAATTCCTGGTCAGGGCACATGCCCGGGTTTCAGGCTCCATGCCCTGTAGGGGGCGTGCAGGAGGCAGCCAATCCATGATTCTCTCTCATCTTTGATGTTTCTCTTTCTTCTTCTTCCTTCCTCTCTGAAATCAATAAAAAAATATCTATCTATATAAAACCCTAATATGCAAATCGACCAAATGCAGAATGACCAGTGGAACAACTGGTCACTATGATGTGCACTGACCACAAGGGGGCAGATGCTCAATGTAGGAGCTGTCCCCAGCCCGCTGGCCCCGACCAGCAGCGGTGGGGTAGGGGGGCAGGGCCGGTGAGCGGGCGACGCCAGGCCAGCCAAGGCGGGCGCAAGTGGGGGCCTCGATCACCCCACCAGTCACCCCATAGATCCCTCCTGATCGCTGGCCAGGCCTAGGGACCCTACCCATGCATGAATTTCATGCACCAGGCCTCAAGTATACATATAAAATATGACCTAACTGGCCTATCGGGGGTGGGGAGGGGCTGTCATCTCTGCCACAATGAGGAATGTTGGGAATTACGTCTCTATCAGTACAGGGATACACTAACATAGTAGTAACCTAGGAGTCAGGAGTCATGCTTCAGGAGTCAAACTTTTTTCTTTGCAGAGGACATTTCACTTATCTCATTTATCCCTAGCCCCATTCACAGGACTAGTGACTAGATGCTGAAGTGCTGCTGCAGGCAAACCCAGTCTCACCACTGTGCCAGCCAAGCATGAGAGCTAGCAGCAGGGTGACGGCTCTGCTCATAGCTCCTTTCCAATCTCAACAAGTGCATCTAATTGGCAGGACTTGCCCTCAGAACCCTCACTAGAAATGTAGTTCTTGGCATTCTAACCTCCACAGAACTGAAAAGCTCCCCAGAAAATTGGAACAGAGAGCCAGGGCTGTCACCACAACCGCCACAGTACATCTGTGCAGAGGGTAGTGATCTGCATGTCAGCCACGTGTCTGCAAGAGGGTTGAGGGGCTGCTGCGGGGATAGGCATGATCAGAGGTGGTATGACTAAGTAGTTGGAAAAAAATATGGTCTGACATGAGTCAAACTTTTTTTTTTTTTTTGCAGAGGACATTTCACTTATCTCATTTATTCCTAGCCTCATTCGACAAAAGGGTTGAAAGGAGAGAGAAGAGATATGTGCTGGTAGAGAAGGGCAGGGGGCATTCTAGTCAGCATTAACCTATATAAAACTATGAGATAAAAAGATTTGGGTTGTTTGGTCAGGTTGAAACACTTGCTATGTAGGTATGGATAATGGTAGAGGACTGTGACTCATATAATCAAGGGTTCAGATTTGATGAGACAACCCTCTCGGAAGTCCTGACATTTCTGACCAGCAGAATGAAAATGAGAGGATAACTACCAACACAAAAGCTGTGTAACCGTTTTAAAAATAAGGGATCTGCCTGGGCCATTGACTTAGGAATGAGGCAAAATATGAAGCTCTTTTGGCAAACCAAAGAATCCAAATTGTATATGCCTTTAACATAAATACCAATCTGGATATAATGACCTCAAGTGCTAAGGAATGTACAGTTTTTTAACGTAATGGTTACACTCCAGTCTATAACATCTCAATTTATAAATTCAGACTTTTCCAAAGGGGTTACTTAAGACATCCTGCAAAGACACTTTCCTGGTCTTTTTCCTTGTGGGTGTTTTCAGCTTCCAATATTCTCTTCTAAGTTGCTTCTGAAAGCTTTGATTTTCATCTCCTTCTCACACCTGCATCAACAGAATCCTTTCTCAGTCTGTCCGTGAACAGCTAATTAGGAGTACTTGCAGTTTCAAGGGTTCAGACAAGATTCCATTTACTAAGACCAAGTTAGAAATACACGGCCTAAATATACCCAAACCATATTTTAAAGAATATAAGATGTTACAGAATTTTAAGCAACTTCCATATAACTAATCTTCATATTCATTAACCTAGGCTATGTAAAAGGCATAAAAATAAATTATAGGCTCAAATGTCCAATCTTTATGGAAGTATTCTTCAAATGAGCAGGAATAGACATCTAACATGTTTCAGGGACTATTTAAGCCTTATTTTTACACTTAAAAAAAAAACACTTCTGTATTGTATGCCCCAAAAAAATGGATTCTCAGCTGGTTGTTTTCTTAGATGATGGTGTGAATAAGTAACATCTGTATCTGCCCAAAGTCTTATAAACACCATCTTGAGAACTAGGAACAAGTATACTTCTCAGCCTCCCCTAGGACACAGACATCAGACTTCAGTGTCCACCAATCAGATACATCAACATAAGACAACGATGCAGAAGTGAGTTAGATGGGGGGGAAAGGAAGCTACTGGGACTTCATTTTGCCGGTGCAACTGGCAGGAGTCACAGGGGTCCTGGGGCCTGTGGTGGTGGTGGTTGCAGTTGCTGCCTGCAGAGGTACAGTAACTGATTTCAGGCAGCAGCTCCCTCTCCAGCCAGCACCCTTGTGCAGTTCTGAAACTTGGTCTTGGAGGCTCAGCCTGTTCTGCCAGCCCTTCCAAAGAGTCTGTGTTTAGTACTTCCCTTCGGAAATGTGTGGTCTTTCAGCGGGTCTGCAAGATCCTCCCTTTTCCAGCTACGTATCTGTATGAAGCCAGCTTTTCTTTATTGTATGTTTATCAAAACAATATCACAACAGCTTGAATGCAGAAGGTGATATGAGAATACAACTGCCTTCTATTAAGTTAGATATTAAAGAGTACGGCACTCTTCTTAATTGCTTATTGTTTTGGAAAGGTTATTTTACTTATTTTTCAAAAAATGTTATTTTATGTTGACATGTGTAATGGATTTATTATTGGGTTGTTTTATAATGAATTACAGATTACTCAGTTTTCATTCATAATACAGTAAGTACCAATAGACATGACACAAAAGCAAAAGTTCTTTGGTGTCCTAAACAATTTAGAGACCTAAAAAAAAAAAGTTGAAAGTATAACAGAACCCTAAGATGAAAAATTGTAATAGCCACTGAAATAAAGTACATTATATCATCTTATACAAAACCCCTGAATAGTGGAAAAGACTACATTTTTTTAATTCTCCACTAAGATTTGGGTGAATATAAGAGAAAAGTTGGTTTAGGGACAATATATGGTATTGCTCCCTAAAGAGAAGGAAAAGAAGGAGGGAGATGCAAAAAGCAGCATATGTTAGAACCAAGGCCAAGAGTCTATAGGAATGCCAGAAAAAGGTATCTATTTCTACAAATGACAGAGCTTGCCCAGAGGACACAGAACTGACATTAATACTTACTAGTCACACGTATTTCTTCACTCATATTCACTCATACGCTCCAACTCATGGACTGTACAATAATATTTATAATTCATTCATGGGAGCCAGCCTCGCTTAGGGAAGTCAGAGGCAGCTTTAGTTCGTGTTTCTGCAGAGGGATGCCCACCCAAAATGCTCCTCTTGAGCCAAGAACGGCTTGAGGAATCTTTCTATGTCCAGGACTCTTAACTATATCACTCTGCTCGATCCTATCTTCTTCTTGGTCAATGTCTAAGGAGGCTGATATCTGGCAAGGACAGAACACATTTGATCGCAGTATAAATATTTAACTTGACTAATAAGTATCTCAGAATCAGTTTAGATTAAAAAGTTGAAAACCAGGTTTCTAGTATCAAAACCCCAGAAAGTGATAGCCTCATCAAACCTGGGAAGTCTCCTTTGGTTTGTTTGGGATGCATCAGAGTCACTTGCAATCCATTTGGTCTTCTGTCATTCGTCTGCTGGCACTGTTCTCATGAGCAGATCAAACCCTCCAGACTTTATGCCAAAAAGGCAAGGGCTCTGTTTCATTTATTGCAAAATACACAGAGCCTAGCAGAATATCTGGCACATGGCAGACAAATAATCAACACTGATTAAATGAAAGAATCAACTGAATGAATGAACTCATCAGGCACTCTTCACTTTCCTTTCCTTCCTAATTCATCAATCAGCAGCTAATAGTTGCCTGCCTTTTTTTTTTTTTTAATCCTCACCTGAGGATATTTTTCCATTGATTTTTAGAGAGAGTAGAAGAGGGAAAGACAGAGACAAATATTGATGTGAGAGAAACACACTGATTGGGCCCTGTCGGGAGAAGTCTGCAACCAAGGTACATGCCCTTGCCTGGAATTGAACCCGGGACTCTTCAGTTCACAGGCTGACGTTCAATCCACTGAACCAAATCAGCTAGAGCAGTGATGGCGAACTTACGACACACATGTCAGAGGTGACATGAGAACTCATTTTTTTGGTTGATTTTTCTTTGTTAAAAGGCATTTAAATATATAAAATAAATATCAAAAATATAAATCTTTGTTTTACTATGGT
>NW_005367989.1:2131575-2140169 GCF_000412655.1 Myotis brandtii
AAGTTAGGGTTTTTCAAAATGCTGACATGCCGAGCTCAAAAGGTTCGCCATCACTGAACTAGAGTTTGACTGCCATTTTTATCCTGCACTTATAAAAAGTACTGTCCTGTTCTGAAATTATCACTAAAATTGCTGATATATAATTCATAATTACTAATAGAAAGTTTGCTCATTATAAGCTATTCTATTCATCCAACAAACATTTATTTACTAGCAGAACGTGGCTTGAGGCTTCTTCTTAACTAGATTAATAATGGGTAATATTATAGTTTGATTCATGGTAAGTTGCAGCAACTGACATCAAAATAAGAAATGCTGGACATAATTCAGTTCCATTAGAACACCTAATATGTACAAGGCTCCATGGCATGAGCCTTGTACAGAAAAGCTCAGCCTATAATTTCCCAGAAATCCCCCAAGCAATGTAAATTAAAGTGTTTAAACTATAATTACACTAGAAAAAGCCACAAGCTTTGTGTGACATTTTCTGAAAATCTGTAAATTGTTCTGTTAAACTTATCCATATTAGTTTGGATTTTCTGAGAAACAGATGGGATTCAACATGAAAGGTATTTTTATTGGGGAGACTTTTGTGAATTATAAAGGGGAGGAATAGGCAGAGTCAACACCTGTGAAGGGAAGGGGGAAGGGCAGGATTGTGTAGGAAGAATCTCAGACAGCAGCACATTCCTAAGAATATTCTGGGAAGGCTGGTGGGGAGGCCTTGAACCAACGTCACCCATCAAGGGAGTTGGCCACCATCTTCATTCCTTGTAGCCCCACCATACTCATTCATTGGCTAGGAACAGCATGAAGGAAGCATGGCCTCTGCAGAAACACAGTAGTGGATCCAATGGGGCAGCAGCTGGGGTTCTCAATCACCTCTACTTCCCACAGGGGGAGATTTGAGTGATGCACTGCCATTGCCACATCACCTTTTATAAGTCTTCAGGTTTTTCAGTTAATGTGTGATGGACATAAAAACCACAAATATTTTCATGCCACCAAATTTTACCTATATATTTGATGCTATTGCTAACATAAGAAACATTCAAACCTGTAAAGAAGTTTTGTGAGTTTATTTGAGCCAAACTGTCGACAATTGTAAGGAAGCAGACTCTCAATGAATTAAGATAATGCTCTGGAGAATGGCAGTTTTACGCCTATTTTTATACATTACCATCAAAGGAGGAGATGTAAGTGAGTTACATGAGATCCACTGTTGATAGATTAGGGAGGTAAGAGAAAGCAAAGCAAGGAACCTCTGGGATTGGATAAAAAGTAAAATGATAGACACATGCTTCTTTTACATAGGTGGGTACAGGATAGTTAACAGTAACAATGAACACAATAACAATGAGGGAATTTGTGGTCTGCACCCTGGCATATAGGTTGTGCCCTGTGGGGTCTGGTAAAAGGGAAGTTAAAAGTTACCCTGACATTCCAAAGGTATGTTATCATAGATTCGAAAAGACAATAAGTTCAATTAAGATCCAAGTTGATCTTTGTCAGAGAATATACCAGCCTAGGACATGACTAATAGACTGCTTTTTTAATTAAAAAGTTTTAATTTCAGACCATCCTTTGTGGTTACTTTAGGTCTCTTGAGTTTGCAAGGCCAACACGCAGGCCTTACCTGAGCTTGTCAGGTTAGCAAGTGGTCCCTTTTCATCCACAATGTGATGAATCATGTTACTATTAACAGAAATGAAGGATTCCATTATGTTAATACTAGAGGCCCAGTACACGAATTTGTGCATGGGTGGGGTCCAGCCTGCCTGCCCAGGTGGGGCCAATCAGGCCAGGCTGGCTGGGGGGAGGGGCTGTGGGTGGTTGGCCAGCCGGCCCCGCCCCCTGGTCGAATTCCAGGTTGAGGGGGCAATTTGCATATTAGCCTTATATTATATAGGACTAGAGGCCTGGTGCACTGATTCGTGCACTGGTGGGGTCCCTCAGCCTGGTCCGCTCTCTGACATCCCCCAAGGGGTCCTGGATTGTGAGAGGGTAGCTCTCAGGTAACATACCCCGGAATTGGGCTCCCTCCTCTCTGGTTCTGGGCATATCACTGGAGAACCACAGCTGCCAAGTCACCACAACTCGGCAGCTCCTGCGTTGTGGTCAGTGGGCGTCATAGCTACCAGTTGAAGTGTCTGACCCCCAGTGGTCATTGTTATAGTTACCAGTCGGATGGTCGCTTAGGTTTTTATATATATAGATACTTAGGTTGTTACACATTTTATATTAGTTTTAAAGTATGCAAGCTGCCTTTTCTCTGTCACATATCATGATGATTAGTATGCAATCCAAGCAAAACTAGACAACACAAAATAATCTAACACAGTATTTTGAAATGTTAACTGTTAGGTCTGATTCAAATAATTGAATCAGATATCCCCTCCCCTGGGAACTGACCTTCAGATCACTTCACAATTCGTTTAGACCACATTCCACTTGCTAAGACCATCATCCTTCCCCTCTGGACCTTCCCAGGACCTTTATCCACCCAGAGTATTCTCCGCCCAGAAGAAGCCCGCCTAGAGTCCTTTAAAATCTGACTCCCCATCCATGGGTGCTGGCACCATTTTGGGGCTCAGCCCATCTGGGTAATAACTTAGTAAAAACCTTCACTAATTTGGGCTAATTGGAGGTTGACTAAATTACAGCACAGTTTTATAGGAATGTGGTTATTACTTAGCATACACAGTAACTGCAATTAGAGAACAAATGTTGACTAAGAGAGAGAGAATGGTATGAAGACCGAATGACTAGTCCCAATTACCACACTAGTTAGTTTGTTTCTGGGGAGAATACACTTTTTTAAAAAATATATATATTTTATTGATTTTTTTACAGAGAGGAAGGGAGAGGGATAGAGAGCCAGAAACATCGATGAGAAACATCAATCAGCTGCCTCCTGCACACCTCCTACTGGGGATGTGCCCACAACCAAGGTACATGCCCTTGACCAGAACCGAACCTGGGACCTTTCAGTCCACAGGCCAACGCTCTATCTACTGAGCCAAACCAGCCAGGGCGAGAATACACTTTTTAAAAAGTTTATTCTCTTTAAAAAGGTCTTCCTACAATCTTCTCATTGCACTTGATTCATAACACACAAATAATCAGTCCACTGCATTTTGTCTTCTATAGGCTTTGCAAGCCCTTTCTTCCTAATTTAAGTGTAGCCTGAGGGCTGAAGGCCCAATCCCTGTGGCTGAGTGAGGCCATAGAACAGCAAAGAAGGCCTTAAGGGAGGCCCAGTAGTTCCCATCCTTCCTTCAAATCTGTAAACTGGACTTGACTTCTCCTGACCCAGTTAGTTATCCAAAGGCCACAGGGGTAGGACCTATTGAGTCATCAGAACTGACTAAGCTGGTCTATTCTATGCACTGCTTTTCTCATATTTGCCCTCTGTACTTGAATTTTATGTTTCACAAATGAATGTATATTTCATCAGTTCACCTATGCAAATAATCACTAATTTTCCAACCGGTGACTTTTTAATACTATTTATACTCATATAAAACAATTTCAATTCAAGTACAGTCAAACCTCATTTTTCGAATGTCTCCTATATTGAACAATTCCGTTCTTTTTAAAAAAAATATATTTTATTGATTTTTTTACAGAGAGGAAGGGAGAGAGGGATAGAGAGTTTGAGACATCGATGAGAGAGAAACATCAATAAGCTGCCTCCTGCACACCCCCCACTGGGGATATGCCCGCAACCAAGGTACATGCCCTTGACCAGAATCGAACCTGGGACCCTTCAGTCCACATGCCGATACTCTTTCCACTGAGCCAAACCTGCTAGGGCAACAATTCCGTTCTCAACCAAGTTGTTCACAGAAAAAATGTCTTGATTATCTAACTGACAACCCTTTCAAGCTGATACCTAAGCATGACAAAAAGTGTCTCTCAGGCAACAAAGGAGAGAATGCTGGGGAAATAAAAGATTAGCACAATTTTAAAACATAAAGAGGCCATCAAGAGTATTAATGTTGCCAAGGGTGTGAAAGAAACAATGATCAGAGACCATTGAAGAGGTAGAAACACTGCTGTTGATTTAGATAAAGGAAAAGCAGGTAGCCAGTGACAGCCATTTTGGAGACAGTGATATATGAACAAGCAAAGAGGCTGCATGCTGACCTGAAAGACAGCCCTGGACTGAGTGTTGAAAGTGATTTGTTTAAGGCTAGTAGGGGATGGTTCGATAAATATAAGAAAAAAAAGTTTTCATTTATAGATTAAACAGTACATTAGACATGTACTGTATATAAGAAAGGTTAAAACAGGGAATCATTTTGGGGTCTGAAACTGATTAATTCAATTTACATTATTTCTTTTGTTGTTGTTGTTCGGTTAATCCTCACTGAGGATATTTTTCCACTGATTTTTAGAGAGAGTAGAAAGGAGAGACAGAGAGAGAAACATCGACATGAGAGACACATGCCCTGACCAGGGTTGGGGATCGAGCCTGAAACCCAGGCATGTGCCCTTGACCAAAATTGAACCCAGGACCCTTCAGGCCAATGGTCTATCTGCTAAGCCAAACCGGCTAGGGCTTACATTATTTCTAATGGGAAAAAATGATTTGATTTTTAAACAAATCGCTTCTGGAACAAATTAAGTTCAAGAACTGAGGTTCCACTGTATTTCAAATTTCGGTTTCTTAATCCCTCCCCCATCCCCCCTTGCAGGAAGCAGAGAGTCTTGGCAAAATACATTCATGATTTAAGGACAACTAACATTACTGAGATGTATGTGCTTTGTATTATGCCAAGTGGTTTACAGGTTTTTATCCACTAAATCTTCTCAACTGCTCAGTGTGGTGGAACTAATTTTATCTCCAACTTACACATACAGACACTAAAATAGAGAAGTTAAATAACTTACCCAAGGTCACATAGCTAGTAAGTAGTAGAACCAGGATTTGTACCCAAGTAATTTGGCTCCAAGTTAAAAACTTTCTGTTATTACTGCGGCTTTCTCAAATATAATGCACTACTTAACTCACATTTAAAAAGTCAATATCATCTAGCACAAGGCAATACAATCATTTTTTAAAAGTTGCTTTATTTACATTTTCATTTGATAAGCAGCTGATTAAACTAAGACATGATGAAAGAAGTGTACAATTCTAATCATCACTTATATACCCCAATACATTTAAGTTAAAATTAATGTGTTAATGCAGAAATATTTCCCCATCCTCACTTATAGCAGCATATTTTCTTCCAAAGCCATCATATATACTTTCAAATACATTATAGAAATTAGAAGATTAAAGGATATGCACAAAGAAAATAATCAGAAATAAGTTAATTCAGATGTATGTATTCAGAAAAAGATAATGAGATTAAAGAATATGTGGCTTAAAAATCAATACAGCGTCCTTTTCGTTCCCAATCTCCATATCGGGTAGGTTCCGGGCCCCTGGGTCCACCTCTTTCTTTGGTAACAGGATTAACATCATCTGGAAATTCTGAAGAAGATGTGAACAAAGCAGTCAATAGAGATAGGAAAAACATGATGGTCAATTTTGAAGACAAGGTTGCATAGTTATGCAGTTAGGAGGCTAGGCACCATGACTAAGCTACCGTGCAGTCTTGAAATGTGAGCAGCTTTACTGTACTTACTGGTCAGTGGTTCTTTCTCTAAATGGTTATCATCTTCTGGTGCATCAAAACGACCTTGTGGTAACTTTGACTTCTTAAGGGGTTGTTTGATAGGCTCAGACTTTTCTCCTTGAGAAGAACTTCTATTCCTCAAAGAATGACACAGAAGGGGGGATCCTAGCAGAGTGATGATAGTGGAAAAATAGAAGCTGTTCATTTATTCTGTTTTAAAAATTTAGTAATTTTACTTAATTTATTTTTAGTTTATACATTCACATTTGTCAAAGTTCATACAGTACAAAAGGACACACAGTGAAAATTCTTCCCTCGGTCCATATCTTCCAGACAGCCATTTCCTTTCCTTGGAGCCAACCAATGTTATCAGTGTGAAAAGAAGAGCTTTGAAATAAGCTGGTTAACCATTATCAAAATAGTAGAATCCGTTTGTGTGTTTTAAAAATATATTTTATTGATTTTTTACAGAGAGGAAGGGAGAGGGATAGAGAGTTAGAAACATCCATGAGAGAGAAACATCGATCAGCTGCCTCTTGCACACTCCCCATTGGGGATGTGCCTGAAACCAAGGTACATGCCCCCGACCAGAATTGAACCTGGGACCCTTGAGTCCGCAGGCCGGCGCTCTATCCACTGAGCCAAACCGGTCAGGGCTAGAATCAGTTTTAAACACTGATTCCTGTCTGAAGCAATGCCAAGAATCAGATCATTCTGAATAACTAATTAGTGTGAATTTCTCAATTATAATACTTAATATTGAAATCTCTAGAAGTCACAAGAGACTGTATTTTGTAGTCTTATAGGTGCACTAGAGGCCTGATGCACGAAGATTCGTGCAAGAATGGGCCTTCCTTCCCCTGCCTGCCGGCACCGCCTTCGCTCCAACTGGAGCCACCTTTCCGCCTTCGTTCTGGCCCGGAGCCTTCCCACGCTGCTCAGAGGCCCGGAGTGGCTGGGGCGGTGTGGAACTTTGTTGGGTTGATTTGCATACTCATTCCTGACTGGCTGGTGGGCATCACAAAGGTATGGTCAATTTGCATCTTTCTCTTTTATTAGTGTAGATTCTAATCATGGGCCTCTATTCCTAAAATTTTTTAAATGTATCAGGCAGATGCATTTATTAACTTTTTAAAAAATATATATTTTTATTGATTTCAGAGAGGGAGAGAGATATAGAAACATCAATGATGACAGAGAATCACTGATTGGCTGCCTCCTGCATGCCCCACATTGGGGATTGAGCCCACAACCCAGGCATGTGCCCTTGACCGGAATCACACCTGGGACCCTTCAGTCCACAGGCTGACACTCTATCCACTGAGCCAAACCAGCTAGGGCTACATTCATTAACTTATTGATTAATATTTTAATAAAGTTATGACAATGATCTACAGAATTAATATAGTTTCCTTCCATCTACATGGTCACTAATATAAAATACTTCATATTTATGATACTAATTGGCTGAGAAAAATTCTGTCAAGCAAAAAAATTTCTGTACATATTTAAGTAAATAAATACACTTATCTATTTAAAATTTTTACTTATTTATTGATTTAGAGTACAGACTATTTTGTGTCCAAACTCCAATATCTAAGGTATATTTTATTTTTCTTATCTCCTCATAAGAAGACTTAGTTAAACATATACTAAAAGACTAAAGAGAAAAAACCTGTAATAGTATCTTATAAGACAGCATTTATTTTTATTTAGAAATTAAATGGAAAACATACAAATCTGAATTTCTGATTATATGAATATGTTTCATATAATAATCTCATCTTGGTTTATAATGGCTGACTATCTAGAAAACACATTGAAAATGCACAACTGAAGGACTTTCTCAGTCCAAATAACAGGATATAAAAATCAATTAGTCATGTTATCTGAAATATAGGTTTCTTTATAATTTGACCTTATATCCCAATTTAGCAAGTTTATGCAGTCTCCATAATAGAAACTTCTGTCCATCACCTGATGGCCAAATATCTATTCATCAATAAATCTATCACTAATCAGTAAAGCAAGAAAGATAGTTCAGTAATAATACAGATATACAGAAAGGAGAATTCAACAATTACATATTAAGATTCTAAATGTGGACAGATTTTACATTTACTTTGGCTAATAAGTAGTCTCTGCATTTTGTTGCTAATTAAGTATATTTTATTGTACAATAAAAAACTCACTTTGAAGCCTAAAAATTAGCTAGTACTTAATACATACAAGTAGCCACTGGAAACTGTGTGCTCCGGCTCAACTCATCACAATACAATCAGCACTTCTTGCCCACTAGCTGGTTTTGCTCAGTGGATAGAGCATCAGCCTGTGGACTGAAGGGTCCCAGGTTCGATTCTGGTCAAGGGCACATGCCCAGGTTGTGGGCTCCATCCCCAGTAGGGGGCGTGCTTGAGGCAGCCAGTCAATTATTCTCTCTCATCATTGATGTTTCTATTTCTCTCTGCCTCTCCCTCTCCATTCCTCTCTGAAATCAATAAAAATATATTTTAAAATCAGCACTTCTTGTTTTAGGCTTGGTTGTTGTTGCAAGTTTTTAAAAAGTCTCTTAAATGAAAGCCTGAAATGATAAAACGTAATTTTGGTATGTTCTAAATCTGTAGAATTTCTACATTTATGCAAAATCATAAAAATGTCACAGAATACATCCCTGGCTACCAATTATAATATAGATAAAAATCTGAGGCTAAAAATTTTACCTCTTAAGTGATGCAAATATACTAACTATAATAAAAGTAAAAGCTGTGTTAGATGCCTCTGTGCCAGGCACTGTGCTAGCAGCTGAAAAGATGATACCTTATTTAAGCCTCAATAATCTGATGAGGACACCCAAGATGGCGGCATAGGTAAACACCAGAGATTGCTGCCTCGAACAACCACTTCAAAAATACAACTAAAAGACGGAACGGACATCACCCAGAACCACAGGAAGGCTGGCTAAGT
>NW_005367989.1:2142066-2145541 GCF_000412655.1 Myotis brandtii
GGGAAAAAAGAGGAACCAATGTAATAATCTGAACAATAAAGATTTAATTTAAAAAAAATAATCTAATGAGACAGGTATAATTGTCTTTATTTTTACAGTAATTTTGTTCAATATAAACGAAATCATTTTCTAAAAAAGTGACATTAGGTAGATGTAGTAGAGACTGCTAAACATCCCAAATAGCCACTTTTCCCTTCTTCCATTTAGTTCTAGGACTCCCACTCACTTCCCTTGCTAATAACCAGACCACGCATTTAGAGATCACATTTCCCAGCGACCCCTCTGGGCAAGCAGCCATGTGTCCAAATGTGACCACAGGGCTGAGACTGAAAGTGATGTGTGCACATTTTAGGTGGCTTCAATTTTGCAACAAGCTGATTGCCCTGGATTTCTTTCCCCATTCCCTCAGTGACCCAGCTTCAACCACATAGGAGAGAACAAATCCCAGGCCAGGGTGACACTTAAAAATATTTAACTAATACGATCTAGAGACACTGCTTACCAGAACATATGTCCAATCAATCAGAAAACACACAACTTGTAAATAACTAGCAAAACTCTACTGTTGCATATTGGCTGACTGTTGGTTACTGCCTTACAAATGGGGGAGCAACAAGAGGAAAAGAACCTGGATCCCTTAGTAAAGCAAGAAATATTTACTGTCAAAGCAGAGTGTCCCTGCCTGTTCTCACTGGCAGGACTGGTTTTTTTTGTTTGTTTTTTTAAAATATATTTTATTGATTTTTTACAGAGAGGAAGGGAGAGAGATAGAGAGTTAGACACATCGATGAGAGAGAAACATCGATCAGCTGCCTCCTGCACACCTCCTACTGGGGATGTGCCCGCAACCCAGGTACATGCCCTTGGCCGGAATCGAACCCGGGACCCTTCAGTCTGCAGGCCGACACTCTGTCCACTGAGCCAAACCGGTTTCGGCAGGACTGTTACTACAGCAGCTTGGTCCTCTCCTTAAGTAATACAAAGGAGAAGTAAAAGACTTGCAAACTAGACATATCCTCTAGTGAGGATTAAAAAAAACAACTTTTGCCGAAGCCAGTTTGGCTCGGTGGATAGAACGTCGGCCTGCGGACTGGGGGGTCCCAGGTTCGGTTCCGGTCGGGGGCATGTGCCTTGGTTGCGGGCACGTCCCTAGTGGGAGATGTGCAGGAGGCAGCTGGTCGGTGTTTCTCTCTCATCTATGTTTCTAGCTCTCTCTCTCTCCCTTCCTCTCTGTAAAAAATCAATAAAATATATTTTTTTAAAAAACAACTTTTTAGAACTTCTGTTTTCAGGAATTTGATAAATTAAGATGCTAAAGCCATATAGCTATAAAACACCTGAAAAAGTAAAATATATACAAAAAAACTTCCAAATCAGAGAAAGAGCCTTTAAGAAAGTAAATAATAAAAAAATAAAAAAGCAGTCCAGTGAGGTAAACACACTTAAACTATATTACATAGTCTATGTCTTTTTCTCTACTAGAGCTTGGGAAATAGAGGCCAGCCCTCAGGGAAGCTCATGCTCTGAGAAAAGAAAAGGAGCAAAAACACATAAACATCCTGGGGGATCTGGTTAAAATGCAGATTCTGAGTAGGTCTGGGTGGAACCTGAGATCTGCATTTTAACAAGCTCCCACGTGTTGCTCATGCTGCTGGTCAAAGGCCAAGGGACTAGAAGAAAACCTCCAGTTAATGAAGAAAACAGTTAAGGAAGAAAACATGTCCATCTCAATATCGGTGCTGAATGGAGATGCAGAAAAAGAAGCCCCTCTTGATATTTTGAAGCCACTGACTGACCACATCTTTGTTTATTCCTGATTATACACTATCTGCATGGCACAACCCCTCCCCCACCACCTACACACACACACACACACACACACACACACACCCCGCCAAGAGGAGCATCTTACTGTAAAGAGGACCCAAGTTGAAGTGCTCTTAGACATACGGCAAAGCAGAAGCAAATTCTCTGAGGAGAAATACTTTTTCAATCCATTTCTCATGAAAGTCTCACAGAATCCCAGAAATTCTGGAGCCGGAGAACTCAATAAATGAAATGAGGAATGTATGAGAGAGCACTGGAAATAGAGCAGTCCAGATGGAAGAGAGAATTAAAAACCTTAAAGAGAGAAACCTAGCAATGACCCAGGAAGATGAAAAGAGAGAACTAAGAGGTTTGTTTTTTTTTGTTTTTTTAATGAAAGAACTCCATCTCACTACATTAGAGGAAGCAACGTAAGGGTAATAGGTATATCAGAAGGAGAAGAAAAGAAGAAGGGAACAGAGAGCCTACTAAAAGAAATAGTTGATGAGAATTTCCCAAGCCCATGGAAAGAAATGGACTTCAAATAGAGGAATCTAACGGAACACCTAATTATAGCAATGCAAAAAGATGTTTTCCAAGACACATTTTATTCAAACTGTCAAAAATTAATGACAAAGAATTCTCAAAGCAGCCAGCGAAAACAAGACTGTACCATTCAACGGAAACCCCATTAAACTATCATCAGATTGCTCAATAGAAACATTACAAGATAGGAGAGAGTGGAAGGAAATCTTCAAAATATTTTTTTTAAATATACTTTTACTCCTGGTCAGGGCACATGCCTGGGTTTCAGGCTTGATCTCCAATATGGGGGGTGTAGGAGGCAGCCGATCAATGATTATGGGTCTCTCTCATCATTGATGCCCTCCCTCTCCCTTCTCTCTGAAATCAATACCAAATATATATTTTTTAAAAAGCTGTGGTACATTTACATTATGGAATACTATGCAGCAGTCTTTAAAAAGAAAGATTTCTTACCCTTTAAGACAGCATGGAGGGACCTGGAGGGTATTATGTTAAGCAAAATAAGCCAGTCAGAAAAAGACAAGAATCACATGATCTCACTCATATGTGGAATCTAAAGAACAAAATAAACTGAAGAACAAAATAGATCCAGAGACATAGAAGCATGGAACAGACTGTGGAATCTCAGAAGTAAGGCAGGGTGCACGGGTAGGTGGGAAGAGATTAACCAAATAACTTATAGGCACATATGCATAACCCATGGACAAAGACAATAGTGTGGTGAATTCAGGCCTGGAGTGGGAGGCGGGTTCGGGCTAGAAGCGGCCAATGGGGCAAAAAAAGGGGACATTCGTAATCCTTTAACAATAAAGATTTTTTAAGATAATCAATAAAAACCATAAAACATTGAGCAGTATTAATCAAATCCCAACAGGAATTTTATTTATTTATTTTTAAAAAGAATTTTATATGAAAAGCAGATACCCAAGAATAGACACTTCTGAAAATCAAGATGGGAGGACTTACCCTACTAGATATCAAGATTAATTACAAAGGTACGGTTATTAAAGGCAGGTGGCATCAGTACATGAATAGACAGAGTAATGAAACTGAAAAGAGAGCCAAAGAAATAAACCCATGAATAAATAAATATATATATATATATATGTGTGTGTATATATAT
>NW_005367989.1:2145568-2148931 GCF_000412655.1 Myotis brandtii
GCCCAATGCACAAAATTTGTGCAAGAGAAGGCCTTCCTTCCCCCCAGCTGCCGGCACCAGCTTCCCTCTGGCACCCAGGACCCAGGCTTCCCTCCGGCCCCAGCTTCTTCCAGAATGACATCTGGTCTAATTAGCATATTACGCTTTTATTATTATAGAGGATTATATACATAATACACACATATTATGTATATGTAATACATATATAATATATATAATGTAAACTTGATGTATTTATTTATTTAAATTAGGGACTTATTTTTTTAATAGATTTTTATTGATTTCAGAGAGGAAGGGAGAGGGAGATAGAAACATCAATAATGAGAGAGAATCACTGATCCGCTGCCTGCTGAGCACCCACCAGCCTGCAACCTGGGTATGTGCCCTTGACCGGAATTGAGCCCAGGACCCTGCAGTCCACAGGCGGACGCTCTATCCACTGAGCCAAACTAGCTAGTGCTATATGTAAACTTGATTTATGATAACTGGCAGTATACAGTGTGAGAAAGGAACCTGGGACAACTGGTTATTGCTATGAAAAAAATAAAATTGGTTTCCTGCCTTACACCATACACAAAAATCAATTCCTGGTTAAAAAAAAAAGGTTTAAATATAAAAATCAAAACTATAGACCTTTCAGAAGAAATTATAGAAAAATACTTTATGACTTTAGGGTAGAAAAGGCTTTATTAGACAAGATCACAAAGCACTGACAATAAACAAAAGGATTACAAGATGAAAACAAAATTATGAAACAAGACACTTTTGAAGCTGAGTGATTGTACATACAGATTCATTACTGTATTCTGTCTACTGTCTTACATGACTTAAAAAAAGAGACACCATACAAGTGACAAAAACAGCCCACAAACTGAGCTACTTGCCACTTACATAACTAAAAAAGGCTTAGTATTCAAATATATGTGAAAAATATAAATAAGACAAATAATCCATGAAGAAAATAAAGATATTTCAGAACAAAGAGAACAAAATTTTAAAAGATTTTTAATTCCTCTAACAATAGGAAAGCAAAGTTGTAGTAAGATACTATTTCAGCATCCTAAAGTCACACAAAAATGAAAATTTCTGATGATATCAAGTGTTGGCAAGTATGTGGAGCAACAGGAACTCATATATTGCTGGTAGAAGTGTAAGCTGCCAGTAAGAATGGACAATGAATGCCTTTATAACTGGCATCGGACTGTAAAACTGAACAGCCCTATACAATACGTTCCAGGAATTCCATTCCTTGCACGAGAGCACCCATAACACATAAGAATGTGTAGCAACCAAACCTGGTGTTTCTAGAATTATCCAAATGCTCACTGAGGAGAATGGAAGAACATATGATATATTTTCACAGTTGAGCAACCTCTAACATCACTATGGATGAATCTCAAAATACACAGTTGAAAAAAGCAGCAAAATAAAATAAAAATGGTGTGAAGCCATTTCTATAAAGATAAAAAACATGCAAAGTTACACATCTTCATCCGGAAGCAGCACACAGGAAGTTGCTTGGCAATAGAAATATTATACTTCTTAAACTGGAGAATGGGTTTGTAAATGTTGGCTTTGCTTCATAACTTACACGTGTTGTATAATCTTTTGGTATCAAATGCTTCATAAGTTTTTAACACTAGTGAAAAAAGGTTGTTGTATGGACACAACAAAATGTTAGTGTTATTACCTTGGAGTTTGGATAACGTGGGACTTTCACTTTTTAGATTATTCATTCTGGACCATTTAAAATTTTTACTCTTTAACAAATAATATGCTTGGGGAGAAATGATTACAGAAAGGAAAACCAACTGCATAGGAACCTGGGACCCACGAGTATGAGGGGCAGTAATCCTGTTTTCAATGTACACAACACAATTTCCCCCAGATGCCCTAAGGTAAAACCATGCTTAGCACACTCTGTGGGTTAAGTCTGTAATATATTGAGAACATTTCCAACCCAAAGGGATTAAGAAGTATTGGTTTTTACTGAAAGTATCCATACTTTCTCTGTATTAACAATTCCTAGCTTCATCTAATTTTTGTTATGCTTATTTGCCTTTGGCCCACTTCTGCACTTTTCCAATGTTTTTCATAGTGTAAACTGCACAAATCCTTTGTGATGTAAACAAATAAATACACGAATGACTCCCATTCCCAAAGGGCTCACTTTTCCATTTGTGCCACAAGCATCAGAGTCTAGTGCGCTGGGCAAGTTCCCCAACACCCCACCAGGAACGTGTGCTGCCTGCCCTTCCCGGGCAGAGCGGCGGCCGAAGGAAGCAGGTGGCCGGTGGGAAGGGCCTGGGGCTCTTCCAGCTCCAGTCCCACCCTGGGGTCCCCCGCACGGCACCTGCCTAGGCCAAGGCGCGCGTGGCCGAGCGGAGTGACCGAGGAGCTCGGCGACCTCCTGCACCCGCAAACCCCTCGACACACGCTGCTTCCCCTGCGGGAGGCCTTCCTTCCGGCGCCGGGACCCCCGCCCGCGACCCTGGCTCCTGGGCCGGGTGCCTTACTTGCCTTTCTCCACGCTGTAGCCGGAGCGCGACCTAGAAACCCCGCGACCGCCATCTAAAATAATTTTAAATTCTCACTAAATTTTGAAAAAATATTGTTGTTTTTTATTAAAACATGATGATTTATATTAGAACCTAGTGGGGTTTTGTCTTTAAAAATAAATAATACATATTTTAATATTTCAGTTTTAATTTCTACTATGGTAAATATTAGGAAGCACGAACGACCCAAATTACTCTGAAGCCCGTGTGAATTCAACCCCCAAATCATGGCTGAAGTGGGATGAGGGAATCATTTCGTTTAATATCTAAATCTGAGGGACAAGGTCTCTTGGAAGATCTTTTATAGTATACGAAGACTGAGCATCTTTTACTCATTCCCTCAGTTCTTTTCTCTCTCTCCCTCTCCCTCTCTCTCTCTCTCTCTCTCTCTCTCTCTCTCTCTCTCCCTCTCACATTTACTTTTTAATCTATTGTTTAGTGAACTCCTAATTCGTCACTCATTGACCAGATGACCTGAAAGATGAGTTTTGAGTGACATGCAGAGCAAGGAAAAGCTTTCCATCTGTCCAGGCTGCTGTGAAAGGAGTCCTGCCAACTGGCCCCTTAAATTCCAACAGTTCCAATTTGTTGGTAGCATTTGTGGCAGATCAGGAGGCTTCTTGTAACCCGTGGAAGTCTTTTTAAATTTTTATTTATTTTATTTTAGAGAGAAAGGGAGAGAGAGAAACAGATGGCAGAGAGAAACATCATCCATGGGCTGCCTCCTGCGTGCTCCCTATTGGGGGTGGAGCCCGCAACCGGGAGAGGGGGTGGGTAGGGTTGGGGGGGGGTTGCCCTGACCAGG